>NC_082639.1:10905454-11208484 GCF_028023285.1 Balaenoptera ricei | reverse complement strand
TTGTTATAAAGCAGAAACTAACACACCATTGTAAAGCAATTATACTCCAATAAAGATGTTTAAAAATGTATATAAACAAAGAATTCTAAATGGTGATAACTACTATGGGAAAAAAGCAGCAGGGTAAAGGTGACGGGGGGTGGGCAGGGGCAATCATAATAGGACTCTCTACTTCAGAGCCCTGAAGAAAGTGAGGATCAATCCATGCTAATACCAGGGGATAGGGGTTCCTGGCAGATTGAACCGCCAGTGCAAAGGCCCTGAGGTGGAACCAGCTTAGGGTATGCAGGAACCAGCCAATAGGAGGTAGTGTGTTTAAGCTCTAGCACAGTGGGTAAGAAGGAGAAAGCCAAGGAAGAGGAGTGAGTTTGGCCCTGTGGGTCATGGAAGGACTTTGACCTCTTCTCTGAGTGAGCTGGCAGCCTCTGGAAGTTTTGAGCAGAGCAGTGATTGATCACATTTAACAGTTTAAGAGATCCCTTTGATTGGCCAGAGTAGAAGCAGAGAGACCTGTTCAGAGACAGCTGTAGAATCCAGGAGAGAGATACGATGGCTGAGACCAGGGTACCAGCAACAGAGATGAGGAGAAGTGGGTAAATTCTGAACATACTCTCAGACATCTGGCCTTCTCTTTGGTGGCACTTACTGCAGTTGTAAATGAGTAGTTCACTGTGCAATGTGTCATTATTTATTGTCTGTTTCTTTTTTCAGTATTAATTCCACAAAGGCAGAGGCCATGTCTGGCATGTTCTCTGTCTTTAGAGACTGGGACATGGTATGAATTGATGGAGGGGATGATTTTACAGTGCACAACACGTGATACGTGATCTCTGACACAGTAAGTGTGCACGTGCCATGCAGGTAGAGTGGAGAGTGAGGCAACGTCCAGACACTTCCCCAGGATTGAATTCTCATTCCACCTCTTACTTCCAGTTCTGCTTTGGGCAAGTGTCTTCATCTCTCTGAGCCCTATTTTCCTCATGTATAAATTGCAGTGCAGAAAACCTATCTCAGTTAATAAGAAACATTGATAAGAAATTGAAGGGACCTCCCTGGTGGCGCAGTGGGTAAGTCTCCGCGCTCCCAATGCAGGGGGCCTGGGTTCGATCCCTGGTCAGGGAACCAGATCCCACATGCATGCCGCAATTAGGAGTTCACATGTCACAACTAAGGAGCCCGCCTGCCGCAACTAAGACCCGGTGCAACCAAATAAATAAATAAATATTAAATAAAAAAAAAAGAAATTGCACGTGACATTGACTAGCAGCTGGATGACACTAGTACACATGAGCTCATTTTCCGGCTGACCTTCCGTCTAATTTGACCCTATTAGATGGGAACGACTGGAACAGCTTTCCTCAACTCTGTCCCCTCTTCATGACTGTGTCCTAGAAGCAGTGGCATCTCGGATACTGGCCGGTGTGAAGATGATCACCTCCCTGTAGGAAGGTCTAGCCCCTAATTCTTCTCTTTGCTCAGCCAACTGAATGCCTTTCCTTGGTGGGTCATTTGGTACAGCTTTTGCTTTCTTAAGAAGCACTGGGTCCTTCTCAGGGGGCACTTCGGCCCTTGCAGGACTTGGTCACTGGCAGGCCAAGAATCACCTCTTCAGAGCTGTCTCCCTGGACTTTTTAGTCTAAGTTTTCATGGCTCTGAGTCAGGAGTTCAATGCCTATGGTGGCTCATAAAGGTCGGTTTCTTTACCTCCTCCCTCACAAATGCCCTTGGACGTGGAAGAAACAGAACCGGAAGGACAAACATTTTGCATGTTAGGAATCTGGTCTTTCATTCTAGAACTCAAGGCTAGAATTTGGGCTCTGGAGTGAGATCCACGTGGTTTGAATCTCAGCTCTCCATACATTGGCGTGTGCCCTGGGGAAGGTCACGTAGCCTCTGTGCATCTGATTCCTCATCTGTGCAATAAGGTGGTGATGGACCCTCACCTCCTCGGGTGGTTGTGAGGATTCAGTGAAAAGAGGTAGGTGGGTCACCTGCCACAGTGCCTGGCGCAATGCTAAACCCTCAAAAAACCTGGTCTCTGCCGTCTTCATCGTCACCATCACCATCATCACAGTTGCCACCCAGCATGTCCCACTGCCCACTATGAGCCAAGTCAGGGTGTCTGGATACAGAGGGAATAAAACACAGTCCTGGCAAATGAGACACTCATAGGCTTGCTTATGTCAACGTTCCAAAAGTAGCTCTAAACTTAAGGACCTGGTGAGGTCAAATGAAATGAAAAAACAAAAACAAGCAAACAAACAAAAAATCTGGTGACAGTCTACAAAGGGTAACTGAGCAGGACACAACCCCCCCCCCCCAAAAAAAAAAAACAAACTCCTTGAAATGATTCAGCCACCAGCTGAATATTCCTTGGGCAAAGGGTGATAGCGCGGGGTGAGAGCCAGCTGCTTTTGGCCGGACGGTGATCCTCGTGAATGTGCCATTGGAGCCACGCATGCTGCCGTGGGTGAGCAGAGCTGCGGGCACCCTCTACTCCACTGACCAGGGTCTTTAAAAAGAGCTTTATGTGGCTTGGAGCAGAGACCGTGTGAAAACCCTCTGATGCCAACCTTATACAATTCTTAACCAGACACTTGGCACATTTAGGAAGAAAAGCCAAGTCCGTGGGAATTACTTAGGAAAACAAGATCTTAATATCCCCCATGTGGTAATTAAAGGAAGAAAGGTTTTGTGCTTTGATGTAATTAACAGGAACCCAGGAGGGTAGGATCTAACTCAGCTCCTTGGTCAGGATCAGACTCTGAGGCTGTGAAACAGAATCGGCAAAGCAGGAGGTCGCTTGTTCCCGCTAACTACCCTTCGAGTTCTCCTCCCTGGAACTTCAGAATCCAAAGTCCTAAATCTGACCCCACCATGGGCATCCATGCAAACTTGGGCACTTCGCTTTTCACATCGACGGAAAGGCACAGCCAGGTCTTTGGTGGGGGAGGGGGAGGGGGAGGGTGAAAAGCCTTCAAATAGAGTGAATCGAGCCTTTCTGGATGCATTGCTAAAATGCCCCCAACTGGGAGGGAGAAAATCCAAAAGCCTGAGCTGGTGAGGAGAAAGCAAATGCCACGGTGGCTGGATCTGGAAATGGCTCACACACACAGATCTGGAGCTTCAAAATGAACACTTAGCATCCCGATTGAAGTTCGTCAACTCTTGGCAGGGTGATCGATGCTGCAAGCTCCATGAAAGAAGGGTCTGTGTTTTAATCTTTCCTGCACCTCCAATGTGTAGTGCGGTGCTCAGCACGCAGCGCCCCGAAGTGTTGGATGAACTGCATTTAACTAAAGAGGAACACAGGCCAGAGACATAAAACCTTTTCGGACTGCAAACAACTACTCAAAACACTGATGACTTTGGTGTCAATGAATCAGAAACATATGGTCTAGGTTTCCCGATAATTTACAGGACAAACAAACAAATATAAAAGAACAGGGGGCCTGGGAACAAAATCTCAGAGTTTGCAAAGCATCCAAAATGGCAGTTGACGACTCCAGAACGCTAAAAAAAAATGCTCGGGCTCGTCCATAGCATTAGAGGGTGAACTGGGGCGTTAGGTTTGGGAATGAAAAGAAATAGACTTCAAAGGAAGAGCCATACCACCATCAAATGGGCTTGGAGAATTCTGGGAAAGAGACCTGCAAACACCAGGAAGCCAATGGAATGGCCTGGCCTAGATCTCAGGATGAACAGTGCTTCTCAACATGTTAGAAGGCAGTACGTTGCCTCCATGATTCTTGCAACGTGCACTTTCTGGCCCATCCTCAGGTGCTGTGGTTGAAGCAGAACTGTAATGGCCTCCTATCTTCGTACGTATGTTCTCGTTACCTCCAAATGCAAAGTTTTCACCTGGTCCCATGAAGCCAGGTTCTCCCCTTTCACCCACGGGGAGTTGTGTCTTGTGCTCCCCATTCTACTCAACAGACCTCACCATCACAGGCTGCATCTTCAACTGTCATAAGAATACATTTTACACACCCATCACAGCTTGGTGACACCCAGGCAAAGGGTCTCTAATGTCAGTGCACACTGGCTGAGAACCATTTGTGGTGGGCAGGGGTGGGGGGCATGAAGTTACAACACACCACGCGATCTGTGGCTTTGGAAGTAGCCAAGGCAGAAGAGCATGGTCCCAGGGAGAGGCCAAGGGTGGGAGCTTCGTCTGAGCAGGGATTTGCTGGCTCCATGCACAACTCGGCCCCAGTTTATACACCATCCTTCCAATTGCTGGTGTCTACAGGGGAGACCAGTGGTGATTTGGTACAAATCTCTACAAGAAACAGCCCGAAGTGCATTCCTTTGTCAATCAGGAAACGGGTGGCACATTCAGACTAGGACAATCGGCTTAATAAAGGGTGTTAGGAGCTGTGATGGGCTGAATTGTGTCCCCCCAAATTCCTATGTTAAAGTCCCAACCCCCAGTACCTGCGAATGTGACTACATTTGGAGATAGGGTCTTTAAAGAGGTGATCAAGTTAAAATAAGGCCACTGGGTGGGGTCCCGATCCAATACGATTGGTGTCCTTATAAGGAAGGGGACAGGCACCAGGGCCATGTGCACACAGAGGGATGGCCAGCTGCAGGCCAAGGAGAGAGGCTGCAGAGGAGACCAACCTGCTGGACTTCCAGGCTCCAGGACTGTGAGACAATAGAGTGCTGTGGTTTAAGCCCCCAGTCTGCGGTACTCTGTTAAGGCAGCCCAAGCAAACCAATACGGGAACCACACAGGACAGAGCAGTAACTGGGGCTATAGACAGTGGAGCTGTAACCGCCTGTGGGCCCAGACCAGTGACAAGTGGAGAGGGCTACCATGTAGTGACCTTTGGTGGAGGGATACGGCCCATAGCCCCAGGGCGACAGCCCAGGGAGGGAGCCAGGCCAGTGAAGACCCTGACCTCACTCTCCTCCTCCCTCTGAGCTCCTGCTGGGACTCCTTGTAGGTGGAACTCACTGATGCCATCTGTACAGGTCCCCTCTGTGGCAGAGAGCAGGGGACAAGGGTAGAGAGGGCCCTGGAGGAATAAATGGAAAATATCTACAATCTCTACAGAGACTTCCTACCCGAAGAAAGGCACATGAAGCCATGACCATAGGGCCTGTCCTGAAGAGCATGAAGCCTTAGGTCTCACCTTGCTTCCTGCGAAGTGTGGTCAATCACTCTCTTTGGCCCCATGGACATACCTCTCAGCTTTGCAGAGGACTAACTGGATTTTTCAAATGCACATGGTGGGTCTGTGATGATGCCAGGACTTGGTGACACCAATGGCATGCCAAGTTAGCCTGGCTCACTTTGTCCATCCAAAGATGTGGTGCTTGCCTTCATGGTACAATGGAAGCTCTAGAACTTGGTCCACAGGGACCCTGTGCTGTGGAACTGTGGGTATTACAGGGTGCTTATGGTAGTTGGGATGGGGAACACTTCTTCTCTACTCTAGATATTTCCTTCCATGTGAAGGGTCAGCAGATGATACAGTCCTCTAGGCCTCTCTCCCACTTTTTCACACTCCCCCAGGGGAGATGAAGTGACTCATCTGATGGATAAGTTTGGAAGGAGACGCGCATGCAGAGCCCAGCTCCTCCTTTCTTTTTGGAGGTTGAACTGCCCTCATGCTCCTCCAAGACCTGACGCTGGGTGGAGGAGTCTGCCTCATCCTGGGATTGAGTATGAAGAGGTCAGCTTGGTTCTCATATATAAACTACCCTCTCCCAGCCCCTTGTCTTCCTCTTTTCTGGAGAACTGGTCAACCTACTCCTGACCAACCTCCTTCATGATGTATGCTGAGTAAGGAGCCTGTAGTTTTCAGGTATAACCTCAAAGGCCTCAACATATACCAAAGTTCAAATACTTGCCCTTCTAGTTACACACTAGATGGCCTTGGGAAAATATCTTCACCTCTCAAAGCCTCAGTTTCCTCATCTGCAAAATGGGAATCGTAATAGTCCTTATCTGATAGGATTATCTTTAAATAGGATTATTTGCTTAGCACAGTCAGTATCTAGAACACAGTAAGCAAAAAACTGCCAAACAAAATTTCAAGTGTGTGTGTGGGAGGGATACATGGGTGAAGGATTTTAGGTGTAAATTCCTGTTTTTCTCATTCTTGGGTGAAGAAAGATGAAACAGTAAGAAATGAAAGTGATGCCAGGAGGAGGGTACAGACCAAAAGCACAGGTTTGAACACCTCAGCGGAGCCCATCAAAAAAGGCCATTTTACATTTTAATTAAAAAGGTTTGTTGCCAGGGGACCCTCAAAAAGCAAAGAGTACCAGACAGAAGACTGGGAGGTAAGAGGTGGGGCCTCACCCACCATACACATCTTCCCAACTCCAGCCCTGAAAGAAACACACTGGGGGTTGGGGATGGGATTTCACGGGGAGTGTATGAAGCCCCTGAAATTGTGGGTAAATTTTTGTGTGTTTTCATCTTGTTTGGTCAGCTGGGGGCCATCCACACTTTTTGATTTTTTATTCTTAACATTTCGGGCGTCATAAAACCATAAAACCCCTTGAGAATGTGATAAAAACTGCCAACCTTTTTGATGAAAAAATCAACACTCAAAATTTTGCCAACAATCTCAGAGCATTCTGGAAACCTGTCAGCCCCCCGCAAATTTTCTAAGTTCAGACCCGCTAGAAGTAGGTTTCTTCCCCAACCTCCTGAGCTGCCCAGGCCTCAGAGTCGTTTTAAAAACACCAAATTGAGGACCCAAAGAGAAATGCCAAGTAAACAAAGGACACAGCCCCTCCTCCCCCTCGGGCTTCTCCTCCTCCTCGGTCCTGTACTGTGAGCGCCGGTGATGAATAACCAGACAGCAGACCCATCTGTTCATACGGGAAAAATCGACCAGAGGCCAGGATGTGCTGCAGCATAAAAAAGAGAGGGGTGGGGGGCCCGCAGTCCAGCGAGGCCAGCGGGGAGACACACCCAGGGGAACAGACACCGGGAGACAGGGATGCTGAGATGCGGTGGGGGAGGGGCGGGATGTGCACAGATGCTCGTGTGGAGGTGGAGGGACGGCGAGGAAGGAACCAGAACGGTCCTGAGATGAATGGGCAAGGGGAAGGCAAGGAAGTCACCCTCTTCCTACAGCCTCTGAGTGTGGTTCCTGGCAGAGAGTGCCTGGAGGATACTTCCCCGCTTTTTAAAAATTATACTAATGATACACGTTTTAAATTATATACCCAGGCCCAGAGGGCACGGTGGGGGGGGCACATCTTTTGAAAAGTCCGATAAATAAATCAGCAGCCTTAATTGAAACCTCCTCTGGCTTCTCCACTGGAACAGACTTCCCTTTGAAGCCCGCTTGTGTTGCCCGGCCCCTCTGAGCGGGCGGAGGTTTCCCGTGGAGAGCAGGGACCGGAGACAGAACTGTCGAGAAGGCGCCCCCAACACAGATCTGGATCCACCTCTTAGAGGCGCTGATGCCTTGCTAAGAGCCAATTACTGCTCATTCCCTTCTCGCGAGTCCCTTCCTGGCCCCTTGACCGGGACTCTTAAAATAGGGGATAGGTGCCAGGAAGCCACCTTGTCACAGTCTGTCCTGCGTTCTTGCTGTCCCTGCTGAGTTGCTTTTTCAGATACGAGGCAGACGCACATGCTCAACTTCTGTCCCAGTGACATTTGCAAGCGGAGGGTGGTTGTGGGGACACATTAGTCACGACAATATTTTTTTTCAGCTGAAACAGTCGATCCTCTTAAGTAGTATACAAACGCCTCCATCAGACACTGGGAGGAGAGGAAGTGAACTGGGGCCGTAAGCACAGTCTCTATTTTATCAAGAATGACCCAGGCAAGTCTTTCCAGTCCTCATCATGATGTCTTACTGCTGTTGCCATTGTCAGTCATACTGCTGGCAGCACCACCCCAGGAACTGGCATTGACATGTATGGTTTTCAAAGACTTTTCACAACCGTAATTCCTTCCTGTGGCCCACAGACCCTATGTGATCTGGTCTCTTTCCAGCATAACCCTGCCGACCCCTTGCTCCCTCTGACCAGGCCATGCTGACCTTTCTGTTCCGTGAACACATTGTTCTTATTCCTGCCTCAGGGCCTTTGCACTTGCTGTTTCCTCTGCCTGGACTGCTCATTCTCCAGATCTTTGCCTGGCTCACACCAGCTCACAGGAGCAGACTGTGCACATCTCTTGAAATCAGCCATGGTGGGAGTAATTATACCATGGAAATTGGCAAATTAGAAATCAGTGCTTTTTTTTTTAAAGACAGGATTGTTAAGCATTTACCAGTGCACTGCTGACGGGCTCCCCCTTTGGTGCTTCTTCAAAGAAGCCTTTTTCTACTACCCAATGTAAACAAGCTTTCCCATCCATCATCCCTCTCCCTCATGTTGCCTGTTTTTATCATTGTCGTAGCTTTTACAACCTACAACTGGGTTATTTATTTGCCGCTAAGTTTTGGATGGCACAGCCCTTCCCCACTAGGCTCTAGAGAGCAGCCTGGTTTCTCCTCCATCGTATTCCCCTGGCCTAGCATAGGGCCAGGCACAGTGCTCAATGCATATTTGTTGAAATGGACACAGGCCTGACAATAAGCCCTCTCAAGCCTCGAATTAATTGGGGAGGGCTTGGGAGGGGCAAGTGTTCACCCCCCAGAAGAGTGAGCCTTCAAGGCGTGGGATCCAAGAGTGATCCAGGGTCCAAACTGAGATCTGCAGGGATGTCCCTGCCTTTCAAGTTCACCACCAAGGACAGCTCTCCCAGGGGTCAGCTAAACGGTCGTCTCCTTTGGTCTATCAAGGATTTCATGACCTAGACCTTCGGTCAGGGACTTCCATGGGGTTGGAGTTCCACCTCTGTCCTACTGGGGGACATCCAAGAGCCACCTGCTGGGGCTTTCTCTCCAGGTATGTGCTGCGGCCAGAGGACGGCAGAGCAGAGATGAACGGCGCTGATCTCCTGCAGCTCCGGCCATCTTTGCTGTCAAGTCCTCACGTCCCCGTCACCCGTTTTCATTTTCTCAAGGACTCGTGGGGAGGCAAACGGACTTGTTTCCTATCTCCTATCAGGATTGGGGTTTGCCAGCTCCAGGTGCGTGAACATTCTTTGCATTTTAATTTAGCCGACTCTGCCCGCCTGCTCTTTCACCAGGCCCCACGCTGTGTTCTGGGAACGGGCTGGTGCTGGCCCCAGGGGGTGACGTTTTAGCGGCAGAGGCAGATACATTGAACAGATTCTCACAGGGAACAGCTCATCCTAGGTGCTATCACTAATAGAAGTCCTCCCAAGTACTAAAGAATGATGCCCAAGGGGGAGCCCCGGACCACTCTGTGGAGAAGATGGCATCTGGGCAGGGCCCTGGGAGACGAGCTTGCTGAAGCCCCACGGGTGGGTCCAGCTGCCCGCCCCAAGCCCCTGTGCCCGGCCGAAGGCCAGATGGGATGACGAAGGGCTCGGCAGGTGTCTGGGCGCACAGATGACATCAGCAGCAGATGCCCCCGCCACTAACCCCACCCCGGCTCCCACACCTCTGGGCACTTTAAACGCCTCCCACCCCCACCTGAATGCACTGATGGCGCATTTCCACCGCTTTGGCTAAATGGGGCTTGAAGCTGAAACTGGAGCTGAATGGGCTACAGGAAAATCTTTCAAATGTGTCCAAGAAACAGACCTGATTTTGCTGACCGAGATTCACAGCTGTTCCATAGGTATCAGGTATCAGGCATGGGAGACTCTCAACAGTCTTTGGGGAGGATCTTGGAGAAGCAAAGACACAGGTGGAAACCTCACCTCCCACTCCAGGGAAGGGGGGCTGGGATTCTCTGGCAGCTCTACCTTGTTGACCCCCATTTTTTGACTTTTTCCGATGGCTCTGGGCTCTGGGAGGCAGCCTCTCTGCTGGGTGGGTCCTTTGGTGAGAACCACAATAGAATGAGGTATGAAAGGAGACAGGGGTGACCCAGCCCAGAGGGCACCATCTGGGGACAGTGTCGCTGGGTCTCCAAGACCAGGGTCTCAACATAAGAGAACTTGATGTTTCGGAGTTTGGAGCAGGGCTTCCCTTTATCAAATAAGAGCTTTGTCTCTGGGATCCTTCACACCAACACCTTCCAATGAGCGGAAATGTTTGATGAATCGTTAACTTTGGGGGTGGGAGGAAGGACTAGGGAGGGGGATTCGGGCTGTGAAGCTACTGGGTTAGGATGATGCATCCTAAGGTGACCAGAAGGCCGTGAGAGACTGTAAATCAGTGAGAAAACAGGCTTCAAGGTGTGCTACTTACTTTCCAAGAGAACAGAGATGATCAGAAAGACAAAGGAAAGTGGTTATGTTTCCAGATGCATCAAAGTTATATACAGTTATGAAAAGGAGGTGATTCTCTCCTTAACATAACTGTCTCCAAGACGAGCTTGATGAATCCCGGGAATTATCACCTGGGACCAAGAGTGTGAGCCCAAGGATAGACACCCCATCTGTGGGTAGCTGCATTTACCTGGCTCCTGACCTCTTCCTTCTCCCCTGCTGGTTTCAGGACACACCGCTTCCCCTGGTTGACCTCATGAAGCTGTGGTTCTCAAAGTATGGCGCCTGGGCCAGCAGGATCAATCTCACTTGGGAGCTTGTTAGAGACAGATTCTCAGTCCCACCCCACACCTGCGGAATCAGAAACTCTGGGCGTGGGACCCAGCCATCTGGGTTTTATCAAACCCTCCAGATGATTCTGAAGCGCCATCAAATTTGAGAACCGCTGGCAAAACAAACGGCAAAACCACCCCCAAGAGGATGCCAGGGGAGGAAGCACTGCTTTGTCGCTCAGACTCCTCACCTGCCCAGCTCTGTTCATGGCATCTCCCTGCCCGTCCCCCTAGCATGATGTGTAAGACTCTCCACGACCTGGCTCGGCCATGCCACCCCTGCTTACCCCTTTAAACTCAGCAGCATGAACGCAGTTATAGCATACAGTTTCCCACCTTCTCACCAGGCTCAGGCTGTCTCCTCTCTCTAGAATGCCTATATCCTTTTCCCGATGTCCCCAGGCTGGTGATCCCACTGATTCCCTACACAAGTCCTTCAGCACACTGTATAATAATTCCCTATTCATGACTGTGAACTCCCCAGAGATAAATGCTGCTTTATTCTCGTTCTTCCTGCTTTCACGAGCGCAGGATTTGGCACATGGGGGAGTGCTCATCAATAATTCTGGAAGAAATAAAGGGCTCAGACACTAATACTGGGAGGAAGGAGGCGAGGGAATGGTCCTCAGCCCCTTCTGAGGTCTCAGGTTCACATGGTAGGAGCTACCCCAGCAATGGGTGGCAATTAAAAATACTGTGCATGCAAAATTAATTTAATAGCTAAAGGAAAACTGAATTATGTATAACATGTTGTGTATTAACACGTCTTTTGGAAGGTTTTTTAAAACTGTATTCACCAAAACAAGCAAGATTTATAAACAAAATTTCAGGCTCACACCTCTTGTATAAGTCAAGGTACATGCATGCTAGCTGTGGTGGGAAGTTACAGCCCCCCTAAAAGCTCTGGCCTGTGGAGTGAATGGTGCATGGAAGCGGGCAGAGGCCAGGGAATGAGGTGGCATTCCACAGATACCCGGGCTCCTTGCTCCTGCATTCCTCTCCTGTAATTCCTTAACCTCCTGGGCAGAGGGCAGCCTGTGGGGATTGGCCTTCCTGCTGACAGTACAAAAGGATGTTCTGTCCATTGGTGCCTCACTGGACAATGATAGAGTGGTGTCATAAGGGGAAGTTTGCACATCTGTGAGGCGAGCTGGAGCTGTCCCCAAGGCCACAGTGTAACAGACTCAAATCTTCAAATCTTCTTCCAGCATCTGTATGTGGGTACAAAGCAGTCACTCACTTATCTGGCTGTTCAATGAAGGGCAAACAACACGATATGTTCATTGCGGTAGAAAGTGCTAGAAAGATGTACAAGGCACACTCCCTGCCCACAGGGACCTTCTCGTCTGAGCAGAGAGAAGACAGGGATCCAATAAAGCCCAGACTTGGCCGACTGTGAACACTCATGTGAGTGGTAAACTCTCAGAGACAGAGAACAGGTGGGGTTACTTCCAATTCTCTGCTTAAATGCCCTATCATCTCTGACCTCCTAGATCAGGCAAATTTCGCTCTAATATGTTCCCTTCGCACCTCATGTTTGCCTCTTTATAATACAATAGAATCGCTGTTACAAAACAAAAATTTCTGCTTCCAAAGTGTGTTATTTGCAGTGTCTTATTTAGACCTTTCAACGATCCTATGATAGGTACCACTATCAGCCCCATTTTACAGATGCTCAAAGAGGTAAAGAGACTTTCCCCTGATTTGTACAGCCTACAAGGGGCAGAGTCAGGCTACAGGGCCCAGACAATCGACCTCCAAATCCTGCACTCTCAACACTTCCCAACTTTCTTCTGGCCAATGTCCATCCCACTTGTAGGTGGTCGGTCAACCAGCGCACGGGCCTCATCTGCTGTGTTCATCCTTGTATCTTGTGGCACCCAGCACAGTGCACTTGGGAGGTGCTCAAGAGATGTTTGATGAAAGACTAAACAAATGAATGAACATTCCAGCTGACTAAACAAATGAATCAGAACAGAAAGGGCGAAGGAAGGGAGATCGTCACAATTGGAATTCTGGATTCTTCAGCACGCCTGACCACCTCCCCTTCCCTTTCTTTCTACTTTCCAGATGCGCTTTTTCTTCCTTCTTTTCTCAACATTCCAACTAAAGGGCACCGGGCCCACTGACCCCTTGCTTGGTCAGTGACAGACGGACGAGCGGAGGCAGCTGGGCGCCGCCGGAGTTTATTTCAGAGCTGTTGAGGTAGAGGGGGTCAGCTAGCAGGCTGAAGCCCAATGATGTCTTAAAGGCACAGAGCTGGGCAGTGATTTGCAGCTTCAGCACAACAGAGGTCCTGCTTTTGGTGGGAGACCGATAAACAAGGGCCCCACAGCTTAACAGGATTGAAATATGATGCTATTCAAAGGGGATGTCGAAAGGATGAATAGCCCATCTCCTCCTAGCTTGGTGCTAGGAGTTAAAATCACTGGCTCCTGCCTCGAGTTAAAATCACGCTTAGCCTGCATGCTACATTTTAAATCTCCATTAAGTGCAGACCATCACCATCGCAGTATGGGGCAGCCTCTCCGGGCCTCTCTGCACATTAGTACAATTCTCCAGTTGGGTCTTTTTTAGTGGGGAGCAAGCTGAGTGCCTGGAGAGCAAGCACAACTCAGTACATTGAATCTAGAAATAAATATCTGGTCCCTTTCTTGGAACACACTTCTGGATTTGTCTCTAAACACTCAAGAAAAACAAGGTGCCTCCGAAAATAAATCGACAGTTAACTGACTCCATTGAACGCCGAGTGACAAGTATGGCAGAACTGAATCCTGCCACACATCCTACACACAAACAGATTTATGGGGGAAGATGGAAAGCCAAGGTAAGGGTGATGGAGTAGGTTGTTTAAACAAAGACAGTTTAAGCTTCTACGCCAGCAGTGGTTGAGCTCCACATTCAGGCAGGCACACCCGGTGAGTCTGCTTTGCTGTCCAAGTTCAGATTAAAATAATACAAGACAACAAGTCTAGCACCTACAGACTTAAGAGTTTCATTCTCTAACTAGGATACTCCTTCTCTGAGTGGTGGTTCTCAACATGCAGATGGGACCCCGGAGATGGTGGTTCTCCATGTGGTCTGCTGAATGAATAGCAATTTGCAATCCTGACTTGTAGACTGAGAACAATGTGGCTTCCTTGCTTCCTGGTGGGAAGGAATGATTAATTCTGTCCTTCCCATTGCCGGGAGAAACAACTGCCTCCCTCCCTTAGAAGGTGGGCTTTTCCCCTGCTTTATTGAGGTATGGTTGACAAATAAAAATTGTACATATCTAAGAGATTTAAATTGTGATGTTTTCATATACATCATTTAGAAATGATTACCACAATCAAGCTAACTAACAAATCCTTCACCTCATAGTTATTTTTTCTTTTTAAATGGTGAAGACACTTGAGGTCTACTCTCTTAGCACTTTCAAGTACACAGCGCAGTATTACTAACTCTAGTCGCCATGCTGTACATTAGCACTTATTCATCTTACAGCTGAAAGATCGTACCCTTTAAGCAACATCTTCCCATTCGCTCCTGCCCTCAGTCCCTGGTCACCACCGTTCTACTCTCTGTTACTGTAAATTCCACTTTCCCCCCCATATATACATGATACCATATGGCATTTGTCTTCCTCTGTGTCATTTGTCTGGCTTACTTCACTTAGCATAATGTCCTCCAGGTTCATCCATGTTGTCAGAAATGGCAGGATTTCCTTCCTTTTTTTTTTTATGAGATATAATTGACATATTGTATCAGTTTTAGGTGTGCAACGTAATGATTTGATATATGTATATATTATGAAATGATTACCACAATAAGTTTACTTAACATCCGTCACCACACAGAGTTACAATTTTTTTTTGAAAATGAAAACTTTTGAGATTTACTCTCTTAGCAAATTTCAAATATACAAATATGTTATTTTTAGCTATAGTCACTTCCTTCCTTTTTAAGGTTGAATAATATTCCATTGTATATATATGCCACATTTTCTTTTTTTTTTTTTTTTTTAATTTTTATTTATTATTTATTTATTATGTTTATTTTTGGCTGTGTTGGGTCTTCGTTTCTGTGTGAGGGCTTTCTCCAGTTGCGGCGAGTGGGGGCCACTCTTCATCGCGGTGCGCGGGCCTCTCACTATCGCGGCGTCTCTTGTTGCAGAGCAGAGGCTCCAGACGCTCAGGCTCAGTAGTTGTGGCTCACGGGCCCAGTTGCTCCGCGGCATGTGGGATCTTCCCAGACCAGGGCTCGAACCCGTGTCCCCTGCATTGGCAGGCAGATTCTCAACCACTGCGCCACCAGGGAAGCCCCACATTTTCTTTATCCATCTGTTGACAGACATTTAGGTTGTTTTCATATCTTGGCTACCGTGAAAGATGCTGGGATGAACCTGAGGGTGCAAATACCTTTTCCAGATAGTGATTTTATTTCCTTTGGGTGTATACCCAGAAGTGGGATTGCTGGATCATATGGTAGTTCTATTTTTAATTCCTTGAGGAACCTCTATACTGGTTTCCATAGTGGCTGTACCAATTTACATTTCCAACGGCAGTATACAAGTGTTCCATTTTCTTCACATCCTTGACAACACTTACCTTTTGACTTTTTTGATAATAGTCGTCCTAATAGGTGTAAGGTGATATCTCACTGAGGTTTTGATTTGCAATTCCCTGATTAGTGGTGTTGAGCATCTTTTCATGTACCTGTTGGCCACTCTTATGTCTTCCTTGGAAAAATGTCTATTCAAGCACTTTGCCCAATTTTTAATAGGGTTATTTGAGTTTTTATTATTGAGTTGCATGAGTTCCTTATATATTTTGAATATTAACCCCTCATCAGATGTACGGTTTGCAATTATTTTCATCGATTCTGTAGGCTGCCTTTTCATTCTGTTGATTGTTTCCTTTGTTGTGCAGAAACTTTTTAGTTTGATGTAGTCCCACTTGTTTATTTGTTCTTTTGTCGCCTGTGCTTTGGTTGTCAATTCTAGACAATCACTACCAAGACTGACATCAAGCTTACCTCCTATGTTTTCCTCCTGGAGTTGTTTTATTAGGAGTGGCAAATAGGAAGGAGGTGATAGGGAGGTAGATAGTTCTCCTGTCCTGTCCAAGTGCCAAAACATTTTGAGGATCATTGCCCTTTGGGGAGGGGAGACGTGATCATCCCCACTTAACCTCCCTAATCAACACAGAGCCTTCCGACACCAAAGTCAAAGTCAAGGGTTGTTACTTAGTGACCAAAGCACATGCATCTCTCCATTCCGTTTTAAGATCCAAACTGGTCAAATTGATGCCAATACCTGAATAAGGAACTGACAGACAAAGATCAACTGTGATGGGCTCTACTACCTAATCAGGTGGTCTGGATAAGTGCTTTCTCCCCACCTGGCTCATCTCATGATGAGCTCTCCATAAAGAGAAAAAATAATTATGCATAAACAGGAAGACAGCAAAACCCCATAAACCCAGAGTTAACTTCTGTTAATATTTTGTTACTTATTCATCTACACATGCATTGAAAGATGTCTGGAAGAATGAATACACACACACACACACAATGTACATAAATGTACTATATATATAAAATACAATACCCATAAACTATACAAATATATATATTATGTGTATATCTACATATATTTGCATAGTTTGTATGTCTTTGTATACTCACATACATATATGTGATCATAGTATATACTTATATATATATACTTACATATACTTATAAGTATACTTACATGCACTTATAAGTATACTTATATATATAAGTATATACATAATATAATACATAGTATATCTTATATGCTTACATAGTATCTATATCTTATAGACTTACATCTTGCTTGGTGCACTTATCAATACACTGTGAGTGTATTTAATGAACTGGCCACATATTTCTGAGACACCTAGATGTAAAGTGTAAAATCAGGCGAGTTTCTTTTCCTGAAATTTGAAAGTACCTAACCATCCATCAACAGTCAAAAATCTCCAAAGCTCCAAAAAATTTAACGTTCCGTTAAATTTTGAAGTCAGCGCTTGTTCTGTCAGCAAAGTAATCCCTAGTCATGACTAAAAATTATACATCGGCCTTTAATTGCCACATCATTATCCCTATAGACCTGAGACATAAATGTAAATTCAGTATTAGCAATTAAAATATGCATTTGTTTTCTAAATGGCCTTATCCAGCAAATGACTCTGCAAAATCAGGAAGAATAATAATGGATCAGGAGTGAGGAATAATAACCAGGCATCCCCATCATCTCTGTAAATCACCGTGCACACCCTGTGCAGGGTGAGTGTAATTATACACAAATAAGATGAACCGCAGGGCAGCCTCCGGAGTCTGCCATCTTGAATGAATTACGGATATTCAAGTCCTATCTAAGAGAGGTTATTAAGGAGGTTTTATGGCTGGCCTGCAACAGGAGTCTGAATGAAAGCCAACTGTCCTGCTAAGAAAGGGCTTTGGGTTTGCTTGGGAAGCAGCATTCCTTTTCGGTGAGTGGCTTTGGCTTAACCCAGAGTGCAACTTTCCCCTCTTTGATGTAAAAGAACTGGAAACGGAGAAAGAGCGTGAAGGAGAACTCTCTGACATTGGCAGGGGCTGCTGTCACCCCAGGTCAGTCACTGGAGCCGTGAATGGCTTTGGTGACACGGAGGAGCCTGGCGTGATGCTGCATTGCAGACTGACCTTGGGGAACTCCCCCTCGGTCCCCAACAGGAATACACAGATGGGGGCATCCCCTCTCTCCCTGATGTCTACTTCTGCTTTGTGGCCTCTTCAAATCCTGGGTTTCCAAGTAAAAACATCAGACGGCCAGCCGTCTCAGGTTCACTGCCATGCAGGATTGCACCAAGTATATGTTTTTTTTGTTTGTTTTTTTTTAATAAATTTATTTATTTATTTTTGGCCGTGTTGGGTATTCGTTTCTGTGCGAGGGCTTTCTCCACTTGCGGCAAGCGGGGGCCACTCTTCATCGCGATGCGCGGGCCTCTTCACTATCGCGGCCTCTCTTGTTGCGGAGCACAGGCTCCAGACGCACAGGCTCAGTAATTGTGGCTCACGGGCCCAGCTGCTCCGTGGCATGTGGGATCTTCCCAGACCAGGGCTCAAACCCGTGTTCCCCGCATTGGCAGGCAGACTCTCAACCACTGCACCATCAGGGAAGCCCCAAGTGTAGGTTTTTAATACTACAAGCACTTGAGAAAGGGAAGACAAGGAAGAAGCCCAGCAGGCCCAAGATGCAGAATTCATGACGAAGGCTGCAAGTGCCGAGCACGCAGACCGTCCTCATTGCTCACAGACGGCAGCCAGTTACCGGCGGCAGGAAGTGACAGTGTCAAGGCAGCAGGTTGCTTTGGCCAGAAAGGGAGCTTCCTGCCACCACACGGAGCAGTGTCTCCGGAATCCCAGAATCCTGTCCGGCTCTGAAAACGGACTTTGTCAACAGCTCTGACGGAGAAGTCTCCACCATCCAGGGAGGCTGTTTCGCAGAGAGAAGTCGAAAGCCCTGCAGGCACTTTGCTGCTGTTTCACTCAGTTTAATGAGAATAACCCCGTGAAATAGTGTTCTTTTGCTCAGTGACACACGTGCCTGGCTTCGCATGGAGCATTTTTGTTTCGCACTAGCTGGTCTGGGCGGGTCCCCTGCCGTCTAAGGGTCTCGCCATAACCTCCGCCCCTGGACAAGCTGAACATTGCGAACCGAGGCTTTAGCGCATCCCTGCCGGGGTCTACGCGGCCCCGAGTGAGAGGGCTCTTCCGGATTCCCTGCTCCTTGCCATCTGGTGAGGCAGACTCGGATGGTGCTCCGGGCTCTGGGCTACTGGGAGGGCACTGCACAGGCTTCTTTTTCCTCTTGGCCATTTTAGGTTTTCACTGGGAAAATAACTCCTGATTCTTCCAGCAGGGTCGACAGAGTCCTGCCGGGGAGTAATCCAGGCAGAGCTCCCTTTCACATTTCATCCATCTACTAGCTACGACCCCCAGGAACTTCAAATGCAGGCACTCCAATGGCAAGTGTTTGCTGGGCCGGAAAGTGTTCCCACGCTCTTAACATCCTCCAGGAGCTTTGCCCAAACCTTGTGCAAGTGGTGAGCTCATGGACCAGGTTCACTGTACAATCAAGAGCGGGTGGGGAAAGGGGTTCTCGCTCCCCTAGGATGTCAGTCATGGGCCAGACCAGATCCTGAGCAGCTCTCCAGCTGTAAGTTTCACAAAATCTGATACACAAGACTTAGCACAGTTTTACCTACAAACTCTTATTGGTGCTTTAAAAAAATTGAAATTTAACTGACATAGACATGGCATTTTTTTTTCCATCCGTGCTTGACTTTTTTTTTTTTTTAATTAATATTTATATATTTATTTATTTTGGCTGTGTTGGGTCTTCGCTTCTGTGCGAGGGCTTTCTCTAGTTGCGGCAAGCGGGGGGCACTCTTCATCGCGGTGCGTGGGCCTCTCACTATCGTGGCCTCCCTTGTTGCAGAGCACAGGCTCCAGATGCGCAGGCTCAGTAATTGTGGCGCACGGGCCTAGTTACTCCGCGGCATGTGGGATCTTCCCAGACCAGGGCTCGAACACGTGTCCCCTGCATCGGCAGGCAGATTCTCAACCACTGCGCCACCAGGGAAGCCCCGACTTGGCATTTTTTTGTAAACAAAAGTTATCTTGTCCAAATTTGTCATCTCAGTTGTGAAAGGGAATATGTGCACTACATGTGCTACTTTCTGTATCTAGAATAACAAGTAACTGTATCCATGCATTGGGTGATGATGGACACTTGAACATTGGTGACATCCCCACTGTGAGCAGTCCTGCTGGGTTTCCTTCATTTGCCAAGATTCCTCCATTGAGATGAAATGGAACCAAAGAATTCCACGGAGCAGCCCTCCTCTGCTACCACAGGATTTTTGACCTCTTGTGTTTTGTAACTGCTTGGCCCATATTCTAATTTTTCACTCCCACATTGATTTCTGCCACTAGAGGCTGGTGGACAGGGGTCTCATTTGTTTCCTCCTTGGTGTTCGCCCAGGGGCAGATGCTGCCTGGCACACAGTGTGTTCTTTACACATTCATTCTATAGTTCATACCAAGCACCTACTCTGTGCCTGGCACTGACGAGCACAGTGGTAAACAGGACATGCAGCCTCTGAAAGGACTTGAGAGTCTGTCTAATTCAACACTCTCTTTTAATAAATGATGAAACAGGTCCAGGGAGGGAAAGTGCCCAGGATGCCACAGCCAGAACCAGACCCAGTCTAGCACCTTCCCCTGGCCGGACCAACTAGAATGGTGCTTGACAAATAGGCAGCATGTCTATGAGTTTGTCTATTTGGTGCCAGAGGCTGGATATGAAGACCAGTAAAAGCAGGAGGGAGGGAGGGACATAGTAACAGCAAAGGATTTGGGGAGAAGAGACATGAATGGGGGTAGAACCAGGTCAGGTTGGTATACTCCAACATTAGTGGCAGGACGTCAAGTCTCTGCCCCCCAGGCAGCAGGGACGCTGAGGAACTCCAGCACTAGTTGTTGGTACAGGGCCAGGGCACAGACTCTGGTCTCCACATTGAAAATGAAGAGAATAATGCTTGCCTCTTGGGTTTGCAAAATAAAAAATGAAGAACAGAATTTGCCTATCAACTTAAGCTCCACGAAAATGCGTAGAAAACTTCTAAAATATGACCCATTATTACACAGATAAATCACACAGGTCCCTTGCCTCCTACTTGCAGCTTAGTTTTATGCCGTAAAAAAGCAGATACAGGGGCTTCCCTGGTGGCACAGCGGTTGAGAATCTGCCTGCCAATGCAGGGGACACGGGTTCGAGCCCTGGTCTGGGAAGATCCCACATGCCGCGGAGCAACTAGGCCCGTGAGCCACAACTACTGAGCCTGCGCGTCTGGAGCCTGTGCTCCGCAACAGGAGAGGCCGCGATAGTGAGAGGCCCGCGCACCGCAATGAAGAGTGGCCCCCACTTGCTGCAACTAGAGAAAGCCCTCGCACAGAAACGAAGACCCAACACAACCATAAATAAATAAATAGATAAATAAATTAAAAACTCCATAGATGAGTCCCACGTGCAACTAAGGTTGAGAACTACTGCAACTGGCCAAGAACAGGGGCTACATTTCAAGTGACAGGTGAAGGGAATTAGCATTTGATAAGCACCAACTGTATTTCAGGCACTCAGCAGTCTACATAGTTCCTAAATAGTAAACAACGTAACAAAGTAATAATACCTGACACTTGTACAGCTTCTTATAATCTTAAAAAAAAAAAAGCAGATACAGCTAGTGACTACTTCCAGGGTCAAAACCCAGCTCCTTGGCAAGATCCAAAGGCCCCACTGGCTGGAATTTGTCTGCATCTCCAGACTGACCTTCCCCCACTTCAGTCCTACATCCCGGCCGCAGCAAACTCCCTGAAGTTCTTCTCAGGCACCATTTTGTTCTTGCCTCTCTGCTTTTGCCCAGCCTGCCTAGAGCATCCTTTTTGTCTTCTCCGTGGTCCATGCCCGCCCCAATCCAGCCTCGTTAAAGGCTGCCATTTTGACACTGAGGGAATTACCATAGCCAACTGAGATTTCCTTTAAAAACCAGCAAATCAAACCACAGTGAAAATAAGCTAGGCTACTTTGGATGCTGATCACCACAGTGTAAGTTGATCGATTCTCCATTTGGAAGAGAGCAAAGGCTGCCTTATTGGAGCAGCATGACACACACTCCATGTTTGTCTATTGATAGGTCTCCGGGTACCTCTTACTGAACTAGTTCTCTTGGGGGGAATTCTGTTCCTGAGCCACCTCTGCCAGGAGTTCCACACAAAATGGAAGAAGAAACCCAGCCAGCCACGGCTGTTGATAGCCTGGTTAATAAGCTCTGCTCCAGCTTCTCTTCCCCACAAGCAGAACCCCAGATGGAGCCCAGGCTCAGGCACTCGTGACCAAGATGGCGGTCCTGGGCCCTGCAGACCCTGGGACTGAGGGTCTGCGTTGAGGTTCATTGCTGTTGCGGTCAGAGTCGCAGACCTAGAGGTCGCTATAAAAGCCAAGGCCAGAGCCAGGGCCTTTCCTGCGGGCCTCCTGCTGCACCCTGATATCAGGCAAAGCAGAGAAAGGGACCACCCAGAATTGCTGCTAGGTCATTTTTGATGGAAAGAAGGTGAGGGTGAGGCTGACTTTGCTATGATTTTGGGGGTGTTCCCGCAGTCTATTAAGAAGCAGTGGAAGTTCATTAATATCAAAAGAAGTTAAGAAAAGGTGGAATAAAGAGATCATTCCTCTTTGTCCGTGAAGGAAGCTCCCAGGTCGGGGTTGGGGAGGATTGGGGAGAGAAGGGCGGAAAGGGAGAGAAAGGGTCACATACGTATGCCTAGAGTCCCTCCCAGAGATGTGGGATGGTGTCGGCTCCAGGAAACTGGTCAGACTGAGGTGGGTGTGCTTGGAAATTCTGGCGTGGCCTCCAAGAGTGGCAGACTGAGTCGATGGGAGGGAGTGCAGGGCAAAGAGAGGGAGACACTCACATTCAAGTTCTGCCACTTACTAACTGCAGGCCTTGGGGCATCTGGGCCTCAGTTTCTCCATCCGTAATCAATAAAATGGGAATAATACCTACTTCATGGAGTTACGAGAACAGGATACACACAGGTGCGTGCGCGCACGCACACACACACACACACACACACACACACACACACACAGAGCACACCTATAACTCATCATCTATGATTTCCAGCTTGAGCTTCTTTAAAGGGAGAAACAACGACCTCTTCTGGAATTCTGTGGTTCTTCCTCTCCTGCCATCATCTTCTATTGTTGTCTTGACCACATCTAATTGAACAGCATTTATTTATTTATTTATTTGGTTGTGCAGCATGTAGGATCTTAGTTCTCCGACCAGGGATTGAACCCATGTCCCCTGCAGTGGAAATGCAGAGTCTTAACCACTGGACCGCCAGGGAAGTCCCTGAACAGCATTTTAAAAACGCAATTTAGTCCTATCAAGTCTTTACCTTAGTTTCATTAAATAAGTGTACAACTGGCATAAACAGGATTGGGAATAGCCACAAGTAACCTTTGGCAAGTAAATGACATGGTTGCTGGGAGCGGAGGTGCCCTGGCAGGTTGCTGAGGGGACTGCTGGCTAAGAGCATGCAGAGGCCCCGGGTCTCAGTGGAAAACACTGTCGGTCACTCTGCCCATATACCCTTGCCCTTAGCACACGGGTGTACACTGGCCTGACTTCCAGCTGCCCCTGCTTGCAATTCTCTGCCTGAGGGCCTCCTCTCCCTGCTGGAGCTCACTTTGCCACCTGCATAGCAGGTGCCACAGAACAACAGAAACTCTCACACCAAGCATGGATGGGAACTGGTGTATAAATACCCCAGCCCCCTCACCTGTAGGGCTGGATAACCCTGAGGCACGTTCTACACGGGTTCCCCGAGTTTCTCCAGCGGGATTAAGCTCCAGTCTCCCACAGTGGTACCTGGCTTGGAAGCTCACCCTTGCACGGCTGCCTTCCCTGCCATGTCTCATTTTCCAGAAGCCCTTCTGGTGTTCCCACACCTCTCAGATAAATATTTTCTCTTGAATCCTTGACTCAGTTTGCTTTTGCGGAAACCCAAACTATAACAGTCTCGGATGTAAGCTTTGCTCTGGGAACAGAGAGCACAGGGCAATGTGGCACTTTAGTTACATGAAGGTCACTGTATATACAGCTCCATCTGTGGGGGGCTGAACAGTAGCCCCCAAAGATGTCCTGATCCTAATCCCCAGAACCCCTGGATATGTTCATTTGCATGGTAAAAGGGACTCTGCAGATGCGACTAAATTAAGGATCTGGAGATGGGGAGATGATTCTGGACGAGCCAGCTGGGCCTGATCCAATCATGAGGGTCCCTATAAGAGGGAGGCAGGGGCTTCCCTGGTGGCGCAGTGGTTGAGAATCTGCCTGCCAATGCAGGGGACACGGGTTCGAGCCCTGGTCTGGGAAGATCCCACATGCCGCGGAGCAACTAGGCCCGTGAGCCACAACTACTGAGCCTGCGCGTCTGGAGCCTGTGCTCCGCAACAAGAGAGGCCGTGATGGTGAGAGGCCCGCGCGCCGCGATGAAGAGTGGCCCCCGCTCGCCGCAACTAGAGAAAGCCCTCGCACAGAAACAAAGACCCAACGCAGCCATAAATAAATAAATAAATTTAAAAAAAAAAAGAGGGAGGCAGGGGAAGTGAGAGTGGAATGCAGGTTATGTGACAACAGAAGCTGTGGGAAGCACAGTCAGAAAGAGAAGGTGCTGGCTTTGAGGATGGAGAGAGGCACGATGAGCCAGGGAAGAGAGGCAGCCTCTAGAAGCTAGAAAAAGTAAGGAAACAGGTTCCCGCCTGGAGCCCCTAGAAGGAATCAGCTGTTGATACCATGAGTTTAGCCTCATCAGACTCATTCCAGACTTCCAACCTCCAGAACTGTAATAGAATAAATTTGTGCTGTTGTTTTTTTAAGCCTCTGAGTTTATGTAATTTGTTACAGCAGGAAAAGGAAACTCGTGTGCCATCCAATCCTTGCATTACTTTGTAGTGGGTACAATTTATCCCCATTTTGCAGAGGGGAAAACTGGTGCTTGCTCATGGGCGAAACAGCTTGGCCTCAAGGTCGAAGAGCTGATAAGTGGCAGAGCTGCGATTAAGATCAGTCTGTCCAACCTTGACATTCAAGTACCACCCCCCACCACCACGATTCCAAGAGGCCAACCTGCAAAGCCAGCCCCCTGAGGTTGGGCTTCCTGGGTCTACGATGTCCATTAAAAGGCTCAACAAAAAAGAAACATGAGAAGCCTTGCAAAAGTGACAGGAGAAGCTCCCAGTAGCTTGATATGGGGCCAAAGCCTACCTAGACACCCAAGTAATAACCTGCTTGGATGAGGCCCAGGACAGGTTCACTCATTCCATTCCAGAGTGAAGCAGGATAGCCAGGGCTCCAGAGAGAGTACACCTCTTACCATATTTCAGAAGAAATACAAATACTCCACTAGGTAAGAAAAATGGAATTGCTGCTCAATTATTATTCAATAATCAATATGTATTTTTTTGAGCTCCTACTATGTAGTAGGCATGTGCTAGATGCTGGGGAAAACCAACAAATAATAAATAATAAGAAACAATACCTGCCTTAGTGATGTGGAGGACGCAGGGGCAGGAGGTAGCACACACATACATGCCAATAACCAGGATACAACAGGAGGTGCAATGTATTTCTAAGTCAGCCTGGGGAACCATTCCTGAGGACCTACTATGTGCCAGACGATGAGCCGGAGCTGGGAGAAGATAAGGCAATCCCTGCTATGATGGAGCTAACAGCCTGGTGATGTTAACAAACAGGTAATGAATAAGTATCATTCATTCTTCATACATTTATTTGACAAATATTTGCTGAGTGCTTCCTACATGCCAACACTGTGTCACGGATGCCAAAGTGTTGAAAACATACAGGAAACAGCGGAGGCTGAAAGGAGAGAATGGTCAGTGCTTCTTGGAGGGTTCAAGGAAGCCTAATGGTAACATGAGTTGAGGTCCAACAGCTGAGCAGTGTCCCCCAGGCGGAGAATGGGTGAGAAGTCTTAGCTTCACATCTCTGCTTTAATATCCCATTAATCTAATTTGTGCGTTCGACCTATGCATCTTCTTTGGGACAGGCCACAACTGTCAAATATGGGTGGTAGAGTTTAAATTGTGGCCTTCATTGTTTCTTTGCACTTGCAGAGCAACTCAGTGCCCAGGGAATTGAACTCAGCCTGTTTTTCTCAGGTTCATTCCCACCACTGAGACACTGGCAGTTTCCAGTTCCTGGGAATGTTCCGGGGGGTCAGAGTCTACATGGCTTTCAGCTCACATTTTCCATCCCATCATGCATTCAGCAGGCTCTTCCTCTCATATCTGATAGGAAACTTGCAGTATATCAGATGTGACAGATAGGGTTTTAAAACAGCCAAGGGAAATATAAACAAAGAGATCTGCTTTTCAGACTCTGGTATGAACAGTTCTGGAAAAAGAAAAGGAGAGAGGATTTTAATGGACTTACTGGGAAACCAGTTCAAATGAGAGAGACCAGGTGCTGGTGGTGGAGCAGCTGACACTCTGTATGCATCTTATCTTTTATAATAAAAACAAGTGTGACATCTACCTTGTGTTGAGTTGTCTGCATTTTGAGATCTCCTGGGTCTGGAATATCATAGCATAGACATAGCCAAACACATCCGGGGTGAGTAAAGGAAAGAATTTATTGAGTTTCAGGGTTGGGCAACTGTACGTTCTTTTTAAAACTCTTCTTTTAAATGAAATTTTTCTCCATTAAACATATATAACAACAAAATGTGGTGTATATACACACAATGAAATACTATTCAGCCTTAAAAAGGAAGGGAATTCTGACACATGCTACAATACGGATGAACCTTAAAGACACTATGCTGAGTGAGATAAGCCAGTCACAAAAGGACAAATATTGTTTGAGTCCCCTTATATGAAGTACCTAGAGCAGTCAAAATTCACAAAGATAGAATAGTGATTACCGGGGGCTAAGGAGAGGGAGGAATGGGGACGGTGTTTAATGCGGACAGAATTTCAGTTTGAGAAGAAAAAATTCTGGAGACGGACAGTGGTGATGGTTTCACAACAGTGTGAATGTACTTAGTGCCACTGAACTGTACACTTAAGAAAGGTTAAAATGATACATTTTATGTTATGAATATTTTACCGCAATAAAGAAAAAATGTAACAACTGCAAATGCCACTTTCAAGTTGAAATAGTAGGATTTTGGAGCTGAAAGGGATTGTAGCCATGAGCTGGTGAGTCTGGAGTTTCTTCAATGTTGGTGTTGGGCTGGCTGCAGTAAATCAGCCAGGGGTAACCCAGCCGTTCCAGTCCTAGATATTTACCCAGGAGAAATGAAAATATAATTCCACAAAAGACTTGTATACAAATGTCCACATCAACTTTATTCAGAATAGCCCCAAACTGGAAACAATCCAAATGTCCATCAATAGGAGAACAGATAAACCATTGTGGTATATCCGAACAATTTACTACTCTCCAGTTATAAAATGAATGAACTATTAAAACACACAACAACTTGGATGAATCTCAAAAATATTTTGCTGAGTGAAAGCAGCCAGATATAAAAGTATACATACTGTAGGATCCATTTATATGAAGTTCTAGATTAGGCAAAACTAATCTATACTGATAGAACTCAGAACAGGGGTTGCATGGGGGTAGGACAGTGTGGGGAAGGTGCTCAAAGAGATTTTCTAGGATGATGGAAATATTTGGTATCTCGATAGGGTATGAATTCCCTGAATGTAATTCATTTGAGCGTTTGACAAAGTCATCAAACTGTATACCTAAGACCTATGCATTTTGCTGTATGTGAGTTATATCACAATTTTGAAAATATATAATTATAAAAAATATCACCACCAGAGATTCTGGTTCAATAGGCCTGGAGTGAGAGCCAGGCATCTGTAGGTTTAAAATATCCGCAGAAGAGGTGCACAGTCAGCTGGGTTCCAGCCAGCGCACCCCCTCCTGCCATGTTGGTCTACGGTGGGAACCGCCTTCCCACAGCCCCTTCTCCCTGCATCTTTCACCCTTGAAGGAGGCAGGTGGTACCTCCTTGAACCTTGGCTCACAAATCACAAGTCACTTCTTAGATGTGCTCAGCAAGACTGGACCATGTCCCTTCTCACGTGGAGTCCAAGGACGAGGTCCTCAGGAGTGCAGACTGTGGGGTCTGACTGCCTGGGTTCAAATCCTAACTCCTTCCTGACTAGCTGAGGAGCCTTGGGCAAGTCCCTTGCCTCAGTTTCTTTCTCTGTAAAATTAGGAGGTTGATGTTATTAGCACCAACCTCAGAGGGCAGCTGTGAGGATTTAAGAAGTCAGTACAAAAATATAATCATGTTTTTTATTTCCTACATTTTATAACACTTTGACATCTTGGGGGCCTTTGGACCCAGGGAGGGACTGCAGCTCCCAGGGTTGGCTAATTCCTAGAGATGGCAAACAACTTGCCTCTGACCATGATCTTGATATGCATACCTGCCAATCCAGAGCCCATACCCCCAACCAGCTCCTTTATCAAACTCTCACATACCAAGTCAATATTCCCCTGTCCTGAGTCACCCTGGGCTGGGTACTGGAAAACTAGGGGCCATCTGTATAGCCCGGAGCCTGCTGAAATTATTCAGACACTCCAATCCTGTGCTTATTCTACATACTTAACCTCTGCCTCACCTACTGTTTCTGAGAAAACCCTAATGAAGGCTGTGGCCCATGCTTCCTCCTTGCTTACCAACCCTGGTACTTCCTCATGTGGCCCTGCCCCCTTCTCTTGGGAACCATTAGTAACAAACTATCTTTTCACCAGCAATTGTCTCCTGATCTGTTGGCTTTGCCATACATGAATAAAGCCAAAATTCTGGGTACACTTCACTGTAAGCATGAGACGAGTGCCTGGCACATGGTAGGCCTGCAAAAGGTGGAATCTTTGAGTAACAGAACCCTCTGCTACTTTTTCACAGCACTTACCGTGATGGGTAATTATATATTTTGGGGGGTTGTTTGATTAATATCTGTCTCCCTCTCTAACCTCTAAGCTCTGAGAAGAAAGGCCCACGTCCATTTTTTAGTCATACGATAAACCCAGCACCTTGTCAGGGCCAGGCAAAGAGGAGAGCTTAGCAAAGACTTGATGAACGAAAGACGACCCACTGGTTGTGCAGTTAAGCCATCCTTTCTTTTCTTTTCTTTTTTTATTTTATTTTTTATTTATTTATTTTTTTGATGTGGACCATTTTCAAAGTCTTTATCGAATTCACTACAATATTGCTTCTGTTTTATGTTTTGGTTTTTTGGCCGCAAGGCATGTGGGATCTTAGCTCCCCCACCAGGGATCGAACCTGCACCCCCTGCATTGGAAGGCGAAGTCTTAACCACTGGACCACCAGGGAAGTCCCTAGCCCTCCTTTCAGAGATAGTGAAATCTAAGCCAGGGAGGGGAGGTGGTTCACCAAATCACACAGCGCGTTTGGTTGGAGCTAAGGTGTCAGGCCCCTTGACTCTCAAGACCCCTCTCCCATGCCAGGCGGTCGCCCCCAAATCTGGGGTGTGACTTTGTAAGCTGTGGGGAGTAGCCCAGGCCCCCAAACAGTTCAATTCTGCACATGCAAAGCTGCGTGGCTGTGCAGGAAGTTCTGCGTTGCCTCCTTGCTGGCCTGCTGGCCTTTGCTCACCCATCGACATTGCTCTCAGTCCTCACAGAGTTTCCCGTCACCACTCAGCAGCTTTTTGATCCATTGGCGCAGCCCTCGAAACTATGTCCGACTTGGCAGGCCACCTCCTTGGTCTCTCTTCACAGAGAACAGCTGGCTTGTGGGATCCCTGTCGGTCAATCCCGAGACCTGGAAGCGGTCTCCTCTGTGTATGATGTAATTGCCAAGCTTATTCGCAACTCTTCCCGGAGGGAATTCTGGAGCAGTTTCCCTTGGCTTCGGGGTGGTGGGTGTCTGTCATCACCAAGACCTAGGAATGGGTCCCTGGGGTGCCTTAGAGGCTGTCATCAACTCTTGGAATTCTTGGATTCTACTCCTAAACCCCCAAGCCAAAGAGACTGGCTGCTATTCTCATGGGTGAGCTACTCATGGACCAGTAGACTACTACAGCTTGGAAGGTTCACTTAGGTTGACCATGGAGATATTTCTGTCTCCAGTGGGAGAGTCTTGGGCATCACTATTTAGGTTCTAAGAACCATTTTAAGTTAAATAATGAACAGGTCTCCAAAAATTAATATATTTGATTACATTCAGAAGTCCCTGAACCCAAGAGATAGCAGCATGAGGTAAAGGAAAGGGTCTAGGTTTTGGGGTCAGACACACCTGGGCTTAGGTCCCAGGCTGGCCTCTCGGCAGCCCCCATGACTTAGGTCATGAGACTTAATTTCTCTGATTCTCAGTCTTCTTTACGATATAAAAATGATAAGATCTGTTATGCAAAGCAAGGCACGCAAAGCTCTTGTCACAGTGCCAGGCACACAGTAGGCACTAAATAAAGGCTGAAATATGATGCTTTTGATGATAACACTCCAACTGCATGCATCCTTACAGCTTACTCAGCCCTTTTCCTATACATTGTATGTATATATGTTTACTTATTTTGTTGTTGAGATATAATTCTCATGCCATAAAATTCACCCTTTCAAACTATGTAAGTCAGTGATTTTTAGTATATTCACAAAACTGTGCAAACATCACCACTGTATTATTCCGGAACCCTTTCATCAGCCCCCAAAGAAACCTTATACCTATTAGCAGTCACTCCCCATTCTCCCCTTCCTCCAGCCCCTGGCAACCACTAATCTGCTTTCTGTCTCTAGGGATTTGCCTGCTCTGGGTATTTCCTATGAATGAATTCACAATACGTGGCCTTTTGTGTCTGGCTTTTTTCCCTGAGCATAATGTTTTCAAGGTTCGCCTGACATAGCATGTATCACAACTTCATTCTTTTTTATTGCCATATAAGGTTCCATTGTATAGCTCTACCACTTTTGTTTATCCATTCATCTGATGGACACTTGGGTTGTCTCTGCTTTTTGGCTCCCGTTCCTTATTTTATTTGACCCTCATAACCTTCCCTGTAGGAGAACAGAGCAGGTACAGTCTTGTCCACCACAGAGATGGGAACTGAGGCTCAGGGAGGTAAAATGACCTCTCTAAGGTCACTCGGCTGCCTAGACACGTGCTAGGTATGCAGGTAAATCCTCCTGATCACGTCAAGCTCATTCAGTGTCTCAGAATGAAAAAGAAGGGCAGTGATTTTTGTGTTTCTGTGTAGAGGGAATCCAACGGCATATAACAGAGCATTTCCCTGCCCTTGAGGGCAGAGGCATGAGCATAATTAAGGATCATCTTGCTTCCTAACCCCAGCCGGGGAGACGACACCTGATTCCAAATGGATCCGTGCCAGCATCTAAGGAGGGAAGACAGCCCGTCCTTACCAACTAGAAACCCAGGCACAATCCAATCTCATCCTCTGGCTTCTCCTGGGGATTCTCAGTGACAGGTGCTGGTCGCCCTCCCTCCTTCATCCAGACACATCACCTCGGATTCTCCACTGTTTCCTCTACACCCTTTGCCCCTTCCTTTTCAGTTCTCTTGTGCTTAGACCTGGAGGGCCAACCATACGTGAGAGCAAAGCCAACAGGAACGGCACCGGCAATCAGAGCAAAAGAAGATGGAAATAATCCATGTGGTGAGAGGGGAGTCTCTATCCTATCCCAGACAGGGCCAGAAGTTTCTCTGGACAACCTTGGCTAGTCTCAGAAAATTCCCGTTCTCACATGTAATGAACAAACAATGATTGAGCATGTACTTTTATTCGACATTCTTTCACCAAAATATTTACTCTGCTCCTACTGTGTGTCAGGCCTGGAAGCATCAGAAGACAACTCAGAAGAAGAAATATGGGTCCAACTCTGACATTCAAATTCTCTTGATGGAGACATATCAGAGGGATGCAAACAAAGGAGAAAGAAAGGAAAAAATAAAGGAAGGAAATGAGAGTGGGGAGGGGGTGGAGTCGGGCTGCCCCACCTGACCAGGTGCTTCACTGGTCCAGGCATTGAGGGCATAGGTGTGAAAGACCCAGGAGTGTCTTCCAAGTGGAAGGGCCAATACTGCAGGAAAATACAGCCAAAGTAGGAGGGGAAGATTTCCAGGGAACGCCCCCTAAAGGCCCTATGGTCCCATCCTCTCTCCAGTCGTCTCCTACCACCACGTGTCTGGGGGTCACCCTTCAGGCCCCCCCCCCCACTGCTGAGCATCTGTACTCCTCTGAGGATGTGACTTCTGGGTCGCTTTCCCAGCTGCCCCACCAGTGTCAGGTCAGGGTGTGACCGAACTTGCAGAGTGAACGCAGCACAGACTGTGACAGCCTGTGGCCTTTGCTCCTGCATCAGTGACATCCTTGGAGGAGAAACAAGCCAGCTGTCCCAATGGGTTACACAAAACAGCGTAGTCAAGTCACTCTGTCCAAATAACTGACACCAAGGGACTGACCCCACTGCCAGCACAGAGCACATCGGAATGAGGGAGCGAGGATGCTTGATGATAAAACTGCACTCAGCACATCTGCAGATAATTGACTTTGTTTTTAAACCAAACCTCCATCTATCTCCAGCTAAGGGCCCACTCATGCTGCCATAGAAACATCGACAGTCAGCTGAGAACCAGTGGCCGAGACATTCGGCCTCAGTCCTCCGCTAGAGCTTAGAACTGCCCAACTCATCCTGGGGAGCGGCAAGGCCTGGGGCTACAAGAATAAAATCCATATAGGCCATTACAGAGTACTGAGTAGAGTTCCCTGTGCTATATAGTACACCCCAATACAATGAAAAAAAAAAAGAATAAAATCCACCCAGGGAAGGTTGTATCTACCCCAGGGGGGCAGACAGTATCAAAGGAGAGGAGAGGGGTATGTAAGCCACCAAGCACCAACCTGGCAAGTACAAAGGGCCCCTCCATCCCAGAGTCCAGGGTGAGCCTTGATTTCAGCAATGAATCCATTAAACTTAACAAATCCGTACCCAGCTGGCTGACGGTCATTTTGGTGACCACAGCTGCATTTAAGAGAGAATGCATTTTACAACTTTGCAGGCAAGATCTCCTTAGCATAAAACAGGGTTCACTTCTAGTTCTACTGTTCACCTTCAATACCTCCTCATGTAGATACAAAAAGATCTGCTGAAAGGTCAGGGTCAGTGACATAGGCCTGGAGCTATGAATCGGAAAATTCTAGGCTCAGCTCTGCTGGTGACCACCTGTCCGTCTTTGAACAAGTCTCTGCCCCTCTCTGGGCCTCCGTTTCCCCATGCATAAGGTAAGGAATACAGATTAGATCTAGAACTTCAGTGTGCACGAGAATGACCTGAGAAGACTGTTGAAACTCACATCCCCAGGGATCACCCAAGAAAGTTGGATGCAGTAGGTCTGGGGGCGGGGCCCAGAAATCTGCATTCGAATCAAGGTCCAGTGGTGAATCAGATATGGGAGGACTAAGGACCACAGTAGGGAAAACCTGGACTCAGTGGCCCATTGGGGCCTTTTTAAAAGATCCTGAATACTAAAGGCATTAATATTCCTCAGCCTGGGAAGAGGAAATTCAAGGAGTAGCTGGGGAGGAGTGTACTGGCACCAAGAATCCAGGAAAGACTTTGTATGAAGAAGATGTGGACCTGCACCTATTCCTGGTGAGTTTTCATTTACAGTCACTCTGGCATCTCCTTGCCTCCATTTCTTCAGCCCGCATCCTTGAGGCAACACGATAAGCGATGGATGAAACAGCATCTCTTCCCCTGCCTTTCTCCTCCAGCTCCTCCTACCAGCCCTGATGATCTGGAAAGGCCCTTGCTCTCTAACATTCAAGATTTCGGGTACTCTTTAATCAAACTGCTTTCCCATCGTGAATGCCTTTATTCAATCCACTATCAGTTCCTAATACAAAATAATCAAATCATCACAAGCTTGCGATTGCTGCTTCTGGGAAGGAAAGAAGAGGGTCAGAGCACCTGGACACCCTGAAACCATCACCTGGGGTGTCCAAGGAGCCCTTCTGGGGGTGGTATCATGGCTCTATGTACATCTGGGGTCCAGCACTGGCCAACCCCTTGCAGAATCCACCTTTCGCCACGACTGATAGTGGGGCGGGGAAGTTTCAGGGCAGCTTAGCTTACTACTGCCTTTGACAGGAAGTAAGGGACAGTGAAAATCCTTTGACGGGTCTCCCTCTCTTGTACCCTGAAACCTCTAGCTCACAGTGATGCAAAAAAAAAAAATCAAGGAAAGGCCTCACCCAGGCTGTTGAGCATCTGTCATTCCTTTGCGTCACCTTGAACTTCGTACACCTTTTCCATGGTTTGAGAGTTCCCTGCCTTATGAGCCCACATCTTTTCAAATCACAGACAAGAAACTTTCTTTCTCAGCCTCCTTCACATGTGACCGGGGCTCCAACAGTCAGACTATGCCCAAGCTGGGCTCGAGGTAGAAGCTTGTGGCCAGGAGAAATGGGTACCGGGCAGATCTCGAGCAAGGACACGGCCAGTCCATCCGGTTCCTGGAGACGGCCGTGACAGCAGCTTAGAGTTGGTGCTTGGCGTCCGGCATCAGAGCTGCACTTGTGCCCAGTGGTGGCAGCACTGGTGTCTTCACAAAGCAATTCTGTGACAAGTTCTGGGCATAGCACCTGCTATGCTCCTGCTTTGTGGCTGCCCTGAGCCCGGTGGTCTGACCTCCTGGAGATTCTGTGAGTTCCGGACTGCCTTTGTCTGCTTAAATTTGCCAGAGGGCAATTCCGTCATCTACACCAAAGCACCTGGATACGGGTGATATGCTAGATGCAGCCAGAGGGGGTGGAGAAGTGATTCTTTGGGGGGGATCTAAGACGACTGAGCTTTTAAAGGTCCTCAGCTGAAACTCTTCAGAAAGAGATACACAGCTATGGAACCAACCTGTTGAAAGGGAGGGCTGGGCCCAGCCATGTTCAAAAGCTCTTCCTTCTCTCGATGCGACAAAGACCAGTCCACATTACAGCCTGGCTGGGAATACCGGCCAGAGGATATTGCAGAGAAAAACTGACTTTTTTTTCTTAATCTACTTGTTCAATTTGGAGGAAATGAACGGAAACAAGTGAACCACGCAGTGAAGGCTCTGGCGGGGGGTGGGCTTTTGTGCCCGAGGTGGCGAGGGAATGCAAATGAACTCAGAGCTGTTCTTCTCATTGTGGTCTTGACCTCTCTGACGTCACACACGTCAAATTAGACAAATTCTGCCAGTTCCGGCTTCATAAATAACCCTGTGGGGATGACATGTCTCCCCAGAGAGAAAAAGGACAAAATGCTCAGGCAAGGATGTTCATTTCTAGGCTGCAGAAGCTCCAAAGGCTAACAATAATTAGAAAATGTTTTTGTAATATTCTCCTCTCTGAAGAGAGTAACATAAAGATGCTCAAAGACTCGGGCTAATGGGAAAACAGAAGGTTCTGCGAAGAGCTCCTTTGAATCCATGCCCCTTAGCTCGCTCCCTGGCAAAGGCGGACACACAAATGAAGGGTCTGGTTTTCCAATTTTCAGAAAATACAGGGCAAGAACTTTCTGGATGGAAATGAGTTTGAAAAAGAAAAAGTAAGGAAAGAAATGAGTTAAAAAGGAGTTTTTCGTTTTTTACTTTTAGATTCCTTCCCAAGCATCATGAATTAGGATATTTTGAACAGTCCTTTAAAAAAAGGGATGGGTTCCTTGTCCACTAGGGAAAAGTCTACTGCCCTTCTCTGAATGTCTGAAAGGTAAGAAAAGTAGAGGGTGGGTACATCTCATAGCCTGACACGAGCAAATCAAGAGTGTGTGCCCAGGGAGCTGGTGCAAAGCAAGTCTTTAATACATGTGTGAGTGAAAGAATGATGACATAAATGTCTGCCATTCCCCAGGCCTACAGCCCAGCACCCACTTCCTTTCTGTATCCACTCATTCATTGAATAACTACTTATTGAGCACCTACTATGTGCCAGGCTCTGTTCTAGGAGCTGTGGATAAGGAAATGAACCCAACAGAAGTGTCTGTCCTTCTGAAGTTTATTTACATTCTAGTAGAGGAAGCAGATTATAAATAAGATACATGTAAGGAAAATATATATATTAGATAGCAGCATGTGCTATGGAGAAAGAATAAAATAGGAAAGAGGGACAGGAAGGGGGTTGAAATCTCATGATTCCACAACAGCCCTATTGTCCCTGAAAGAAACCTAAAATTGGACAAGAGGCCGAATTTAAGTATTCCCTCCTCCAGGAAGCCTTTGCTGACCACGTGGCCCATTTATCAGTGTTTCGCTAACCTCTCAATGCCTCTGTCTACCCAGGGTTTACCAACTTCAGCGCTATTGATATTTGCAGCTGGATCATTCCTTGTTGTGGGGCCGTTCTGTGCACCGTGGGATGTTTAGCAGCCTCCTTGGCCTCTGCCCACTAGATGCCAGTAGTACCTTAACCCCAGCTGTGACAACCAAAAATGTCTCCAGACATGGCCAAATGTCTGCTGATGGGTAAAGTCTCTCCTGGTTGAGAACCACTGGTCTGCCCCTTGATATTCAAAGTATGTCCCTGGGCCAGCAGCATGGACATCGCCTGGGAATTGATGAGAAATGCAGAATCTCAGGTGCTATGCCCAGATCTACTTAAATCAGCATCAGTATTGTAACAAGAGCCTTGGGTGATTCACATGCACATTAAATATTTGAGAAGCAGTGGTCTACACCGCTCATTTGACCCTCAGAGGAATGATTCTCAAACTCCTGGTGTGCGTCAGAATCACGTGGAGGGCTCGCTGAAAGTGAGGATGCCCTGGTCCCTCCCTGGATCTATGGGATCAGAATCTGGGGGCATAGGCTCATGGCATCTGGGGGTTTAGCCAGCTGGCCAGGTGACTCTGATGTTCACTCACACTTGAGAATCTTTCCTTCAGACCAGTGGTTCTTGAAGTGTGTCTTAGAAATGCAAGGGGGTCAGTAATCTGTTTCAACAGGCTTCCAGGTGATTCTGAGGTTTGAGAACCACCGTCTTAGACTAGGAGGTCACAAACACAATTGCCTTCAGGGGCTGGACGTGCACACATACGGCTGGTAAAGTTGAACTATCCTGGGAGGACGTGTAGTATACTAGAAAGATTAAAGCATTTGAATTTTTAAGAAAAGAAAGAAAAAAGAAAACTTGCTGGCCAAATAAAACACGTCTGTAGACCAGACCAGCTAGGGGGCCACTACTTTGCTCTCCTGCAAGACATGGCATCTTACATGGCTATTTTCTTTCTAAGAATACCTGGTAACAGTAGTGTGTTTTTTGTTTTTAAATTGCACACATGTCTATAAACCTAATAAATAGGTTTTTTCTTTTCTTTTTTTTTATACAGCAGGTTCTTATTCGTCATCAATTTTATACACATCAGTGTATACATGTCAATCCCAATCTCCCAATTCATCCCACCACCTGACTACTCAAGTCTGCGGTTATCTCCTTGAGGACAGATCTCTACTCCATGGTCACCTGTAGGTGGTACCCAAGGAATGTTGGTCGGCCATTGATTAATTCTCATCGCACCAAACTGCTTCAAAACAAAGGCACAAAGGATGGTTTCAGCTAGGAGAGGTTTGCGTGTGGAAGGCCAGGTTCTTGGAGCCTCCATTCTATTATTTGAAAATCAAAAGGGTTGGATTAGAGCAGGGTTTCTCAGCCTTAGCACTGTGGACATTTGGGACCAGAGAGGTCTTTGTTATGGAGGGACTGTCTTGTTCAGGTAGGGTGCCTGGCAGGACCCCTGACCCCTCCTCACTAGATGCTGACAGCAGTTCGCCCGGTTATCACAACCAAAATTGTTTCCAGACACTGCCAAATGTCCTCCAGGGGGCAAATTTCCTCTGGCTGAGGACCACTGGATTATAGGTAGGAAGGGGCAAAAAGAGGAGAGAACTCAGCCTCAGTGTTTAAGCCAAGGTCCTGTCTTCTCAGGGCGGCCCCGGCCAAGGATAGAGCAAGGAGGGAGTCCAAGGGCTGGTGTCGCCGCGCAAAACACAATTCCTCTGACAGGCTGTCTGCTCTGGACCTCCCTTTGGGCTCCCGAGCTTTTTCAGGTCTCCACAGAAGCCCTCACCACCACCACGACGCTCTGCCTCCCCTCGCCTCTCACACATGCGGCTCCCCGATAACCTTCCACACTCCTAACTCCATGCCCACGTCTGCTTCCAACATGCAAAAGTCAGTAACATCCTGGGCTTGAGTTCTGAGCCTGACCGACTCGTTCTCCATGTCCATTCAAATACCTGCAGAACCAAGAACCCTTGAGAGATTCCAAACAGACTGAAGATGCAAACCAAGTCCGTCCTCCCAGGGAAGGGAGTAAGGGCTTCCCAAGTTGGGGGAAGGGAGGGGGTGGATACACCCCAGACTGGGCTCCTTGCCTTCAGTGAGGGTCCCCCCCCCCCTATTATAAATATCTTAGCAATGTCCCTTCATTCCCAAGCAATGGAAGAGTCTCCTTGACCACAATGCGTTAAAAGATATTTATGAATAGCATAAATCTTTGAAAATCCCCCTCTGTCCAAGTCCATGATAAATGTTCTCTGTCTGAGGGGGTCTCCAGGGTCTCTGCTCGCCTTCTATTCTGCGTGCTGCTCCAGGAGAAGAGAATTCCAAACCCCAACTCCTTTGAAATACCTAACCGATTACAGTTACAAGTTGATGTCAAGCGGCATGCGCTGTACCCAGCTCCATGCCATCAGCACGCACCTATCCTATTTTTAATTTTTTTCAAAATTAAGAGCTCTTAGATGCCCGTCGCAGAGGGGAGAGCACAGTCGCAGCCTGAATTCCTGAGGCAGACTCTCCCCTTACCTGGACATGGGGAAGCGGCTGCTGACAGATTTTTAAAATTTATTTATTTATTCATTTATTAATTTTTAAATTTTTTTTCAACGTAACAGTAGTGTGTTTCTTTTTTTAAAATTGCACACATGTCTATAAACCTAATAAATAGGTTTTTTCTTTTTTTTTTTAATACAGCAGGTTCTTATTAGTCATCAATTTTATACACATCAGTGTATACATGTCAATCCCAATCGCACAATTCATCACACCACCACCCCTCCCCCCCGCCGCTTTCCCCCCTTGGTGTCCATACGTTTGTTCTCTACATCTGTGTCTCAATTTCTGCCCTGCAAACCGGTTCACCTGTACTATTTTTCTAGGTTCCACATATATGCGTTAATATACGATATTTGTTTTTCTCTTTCTGACTTACTTCACTCTGTATGACAGTCTCTAGGTCCATCCACGTCTCGACAAATGACCCAGTTTCGTTCCTTTTCATGGCTGAGTAGTATTCCATTGTATATATGTACCACATCTTCTTTATCCATTCGTCTGTCAATGGGCATTTAGGTTGCTTCCGTGACCCGGCTATTGTAAACAGCGCTGCAGTGAACTTTGGGGTGCCGACAGGTTTTTAAAGCAGCATCAACCTCCTGCGAGGAAGGAAGGAGGCAACACCTCCTGCTTCACAAAGAGACGAGCGAGGAAGGGAGGGGAAACAGGAAGGCAGGCAGGGACCACGCTCCTCACCCAGGCGTGCTCTGGGGAGGGAACACGACACGGGCCACCCTCCTGAGTCCACCGGCTCATCCAAAGAGCTCTGCACTGAGGCCTAGGAGACCTTTGCAGGTCACGGTGAGGCTTCAGACCTCCGCCCCCTCATCTGAGATACGGGGCCAAAACTCCTCCTCCTGCCTCTTCTCACGAGTCCTCAAGGAGTCACGTGAGAACACCACTTTGAGTGCATGTGACCAAAGAACCTTGTGAGACAAAAGGAAGAGAGGGACTGAGTGGCCCCCTAGACTCTCGGGGGGCCTTCCTGGTTCAGTGGACAGTGACCTCTGAGTCTAAGCCACAGACGGACGTCTTGTATGGCCTGAGGTTGGCAGCACCGCAGCAGAGCCCCTGCCACCTCCCTGCCCACAGCCACAGGTGCTCTCCTGTGCCCCCTCCTGCTGATTCAAGACAGGGAGGCAAAACGGGGCCTGGGGGCTGTGGGCAGGGCTGGCCGGGCGGACGAGGGGGTCTCCTCTGAAGGCATGCCTAGGATTTCCAGAGCTCTGGATTTCACAAGAGCAATGAAAGGATGAGAAACTGCCTTTCTTTTTATTTATTTTTTGTCTTGTCCTTCTATTCTTATTTATTTTTAAAGTTTATTTTATCGAAGTATAGTTGATTTACCATATTGTGTTAATTTCTGCTGTACAGCAAAGAGATTCAGTTATGCATATATATACGTTCTTTTACACAGGGAACTATATTGCAATATCCTGTGATAAACCGTAACGGAAAAGAATATGGAAAAAAAGGATATATGTCTAACTGACTTTCTTTTAAAAATGCTGAGTTTAGGAGCCAGGGGGCTGCGAACGTCAAAGAGGTTGTATCATATGAGCTGGAAGGGGGCGCCCATCACTTGGCGGATAGCTGGGACAGAGGATGGCCACCAGGCCGCTGATGGACCCACCCAGAGACATTTGGGCAGCTTCTGAAGCAGGACGTCGGGCTCCTACAGACCAGAGCTAATGAGACGTACTCAAGAGTTTTTACTCAAGATCCTTCTACTTGCAAGAAAGGAAATTACAATCAAAGTTCTGAGTTTCTTGGAGACTTTGATTCCCTCTCCCTCCCCCCGCCCCCCCCATTTCCTTCCTGTTGACTTAAGAAATTTCTGTAGAGGTGCAGAAATGTCTCTCTGGAGCCATAAAATCACAACATTTTAGAGGAACATCAGAATCAGCGGAGTTTTTTTTCCTAGTTCTCTTCCTATCTGAGCGTCAGTCACGTCAGAGTTCATTCCTGCACTGGGGCTTAAAGGATTTTGATTTTCAAAAGGAAGATGAAGAAGATAGTTTTGGAGGTGTTAAGTGTGGAGAGTCAGGGTGTTTTTCTGGTTTGGCTCCAAGGAACAATTTGATCACCAAGAGTTGTATAGAATGGCATCTAATCTGAAAATGAAATCTATTTTCATTCCTTTTCCTTTTCTTTCTTTCTTTTTTTTTTTAATTTTGAGGACTCATCTACAGGGAACAGGGAAGCGGGACTTCAGATAGCAATTATCTGGATCAACGTAAGGACACTGTTTTGAAGATTTTCAGTGGGATTCCTTCCATACAGGCGCCATCGTGGTTCCCACAGAGAGGCCCCTTCCTATATTCTCTGTTTTTTCCGGAATAATTACAACCTGAAGAGAAATCTACCTGGGGTGAAAGTCAGATGTTTGGTTCAGATAAAACACAGCCAGCCTGACTGGAAAAGCACAATTTATTCAGCGTCCCTGAATAAATTGTGCTGTGGATTAATTCAGACCCTCAAACGCACAATCAGAGGTACAAGGTTACGAGAATAGCACAATCCACGAATGTTCTTGCTAAAACAACAATTTCCTCAACTTCTGTGCACTGAGAGAGCTGGGGGCCAACTGACCATTGGCTAAATAGGTCCCCAACATAGACCCACCTTCAAGTCTCCTCATCAGGGCAATTCAAACCCTTCTCCAAGAGAAGCCACAGAACAAGTGCTCTGAGGAGGCCGACTGTTTCAGCTCCAGAGAAAGCGAGGGTTCCTCTTACTGCAACACTCCTCATCTGTCATGTGGATATCAGGGCTGGCAATGCAGTTAATATCTGTAGTAGGTTGAAAGGGGTCTCCCCCATCAACTTCAAGTCTACCTGGAAGCTCAGAATGTGAACCTCATTTGGAACCTTATTTGTAGATGTAATTAGTCAAGAATCTAGAGATGAAATCTTGGATTTAGTCTGCCTTAAATCCAATGACTGGTGTCCTAGTAAGAAGAGGAGAGGCAGAGAGACACAGGGAGAAGGGCACATGAGGATGAACAAACAGACGTTTGCTGGAAACAGACACTGGAGTGATGCTCCCATAAGCCAAGGGACGCCAGGAGCCATCAGCTGCCCGAGGCCCGGAAGGATCCTCCCCTAGAGCTTTCGGGGGAGCGTGGCCCTGCTGAAACCTACATTTTGTACTTTTGGCTTCCAGAACAATGACCGAATAAACGTCTGGTGTTTTAAGCCACCCGGTTTGTGGTAATTTGTTATGGCAGCCCTAGAAAACTAATATAATATCTTAGTTACGTGCCACTCCCCAAGTTCTGATGCTCTAGGTTTCTCCCTCTGTAAACCTTTTCTCCTTCGCGCAGCTTCCAAATTGCCGAAGGAAGATGAAATCTTTGGATCCCACTGGTGGGAAGTGAGGAGCTGGGTTTTACCCGAATGAAGTGCCTGTGTGTGCTAACAAAACAGCAAGGATACAAAGAGCTATGATGGTAATGCTCGATGAGGATTCAGCTCTTGACAGCGGGCCAGTACGGGGCCAAATGCTCTATGGGCCTCTTCTGGTTAAATCCTTGGGAGGTAAGGGCGATCTTCACCTCTGCTATATCTCACATAAGGGAAACCATGACCCAGAGCAAGTTTCTTGAGCGAGCAGAACCGCCTTTGATTCCAAGGCCCGCAGAGCCTGTGTCCTAAACCACCATTCCGTCTCCCCGTCTCATTCCCAACCCTAACAAGCACCCAAGGGTTGACTCTTGTGACATCAGGCTTCTCGACAGGATATATAAGTGTATAGCACTTCAATAATTGATTTCGATGGGAAATGAAACCATCGCATCACCTATCCATTAATCACTTAGCAGCAGAGCCGATAAATGTCATTCTATTGATGCCAAACTGTTCCATGGGTTGAAGAGTCTGCACAGCAGACAGTGGTAAGACATTTCAATGCAATCTCTTTTTTTTAATAAAAAGGCAACCACTGGATATATTTGGTAGAGAGAGGTTTGCTTAGTCTGCTCAGGTGCTCGTTTGAACACCCTGTTGTCCTTTTCACAGGAGATGCTGTTGGTGTGATATAGGATGGGGCTAGTCATAGCCTCTGGTTATAGTGTCTGTATGGATGGAACCGCCTTTGCAGGGGCAGGGGTGGAGACAGGGACACACAGGCAGCTCCAAATGCCTCACTGAGGATACAGAGCCGGCCTTGTTTCCGGGTGGAGGAATTGTTTGTGCTGTTGCTTCTCAAACATTGGGAATCAGAATCACCAAAGCGCTGAACAGAAATACAGATTCCTGGGCCTCACTGCCAAAGGAAATCTGGGTGGGGTTGGGAATCTGCTGTGTATTAGTCATAGTGATGGATTCATAACAAGATTACCAGAGGATGCCGATGCATAAATGGGGGAGGAATCACTGAGGTTTTCTTTCACTAAAGCAAATACTGGTCAAATTGATGTCAAAATAGTTGCTCCTAGCAACGACCATTCTACTTTCTGTCTGTATGAATTTGACCACTCTAAGTGCTTCATATAAGGAGAATCATACAGGATTTGTCTTTTTGCAACTGGCTATTTCACTGAGCATAAAGTTCTCACGGTTCATCCATGTTGTAGCATGTGTGAGAATTTCTTCCTTTTGAGGGCTGCATAATATTCCATTGTAGGTAGATACTATTCATTCATCAGTGGATACCTGATTTGCTTCTACTTTTTGGCTATTGTGAATAATTCTGCTATGAACATGGGTGTACAAAGATCTCTTTGGGACCATGCTTTCAATTTGTGGGGGTATATACCGAGCAGAGGAATTGCTGGATCATATGATAGTTCTATTTTTAATTTAAGGAACTGCCATTCTGTTTTCCATAGAGACTGCACCATTTTACAATCCCACCTACAGTGCATAAGGGTCCCAGTTTCTCCACATCTTCATCAACAGTTGTTATCTTCTTTTTTTTTTTTTTTTTTAAATAATAGCCATCCTGACGCATGCAACTAATTTTCTTTCTTTTTCTTTTTATTTATTTTTGGCTGCGTTGGGTCTTTGTAGCTGTGCGCGGGCTTTCTCCAGTTGCAGCGAGTGGGGTCTACTCTTCATTGCGGTGCGCAGGCTTCTCACTGTGGTGGCTTTTCTTGTTGTGGAGCATGGGCTCTAGGTGCACGGGCTTCAGTAGTTGTGGATCGCGGGCTCTAGAGCACAGGCTCAGTAGTTGTGGCGCACAGGCTTAGCTGCTCCGCGGTGTGCAGGATCTTCATGGACCAGGGCTCGATCCCATGTCCCCTGCATTGGCAGGCAGATTCTTAACTGCTGTGCCACCGGGGAAGTCCCATAGCTAATTTTCTTTTAAGAAGAAGGATATAAAATATGTTGGTATCCTTTTTTTGAGAGGGAATATCAAACTCTATTCGAAAATATATATTGGCAAAACAACCCTGAACACTGGCTTTGCAGGGGACTGGTTACGGGGCGAGGTGACAGATTGGCGATCAAGAAAGAAAGAATGTGCTTCTGTGCTCAGTAGGCCTGAGCTTGGCCTTAACTTTCCCATGTCTTGTCGGGATGCCTTGAACAGTCAATTTCCCTTCCTCTCTCAGACTTGGTTTCATCATTTGCAAATAGGAATAAGAAGGCCTAACATGTACTTTTTACAAAATATATAAGTATTGGCAATAATGAGTGAAAAGCACCTGGCACATAGTAGGTGATGAATAAATAGTACCATCTTTAGGAAAATAATGGAAAGTTAAAGAGAAAGGGAAAGAGAGCAAACTACTTCCTCCACTTCTCGAACACATCCGCACTTATACTCACACATGCACACATGTACACACACGCACAAACATGCACACTCATACACACACACACACACAGAACCCAGTAAAAGTATCTGACCGAAAAAGATTGGTCGGTATTGGTAAGATAATCACATTAAGAAAAACAGAAACTGACATACACAGACATTTTAAGACCTAAAATATGTTTTTGAGGGAAGAGCTGCTACAAATGGTACCTGGGACCTGGCGTGCTAACTGAACATCTGACGTCTGGGCCTGAAGACGACACCTATGCAGACCCAGACACGCTCAGACAGTCATAAGCTTCAGAAGCTTCCCTCCCTAAGGCTGACCAACAAGCAAACTGCCCGGCCTGTGCTGGCAGCAGCCCACTGACCTGATGCTGCAGATGGCCCCAGGAGTCTCTTTTGGGCTTGGGTCCACACAGATGCCTGTAACAGGGCAATCGCTCCCCAGAAGCCAGGCCCTTTATGGGGTCAGCAAACCCCGGCTCACCACCTGCTTTTGTAAATAAAGTTTTATTGGAACACAGCCAAACCCATTCATTTTCCAGATCATCTACAGCTGCTTTCCTGTCACAGTGACAGAGTTGCAGAGTTGCAGAGTTGCAATAGACATCACACAGCCCACAAAATCTAAAATATTGACTATCTGGACCTTTACAGAAAAAGTTTGCCAGCCCCTGTTCTTAACCATAGCAACATTCAATTGGTCAAAGGTCCAGAGGCCTCAGCAGACAATGCATGGAGGGTTAGAGAGACCTTCCGGATGGAATCATCAGAGGCAAGACCCATCCTCGCATCCTTTACTCACTGCCTCTGACCTTTCGAGTTTAGAATCATCCCTTCCCATTGGCTCAAGAATCACTCAGCTTCTCAGTGCCTCAGTTTCCCCATCCACAACTGGGGAGAACGGCATCATTTCCCTCGTAGAATTTCCACGGCATTTAAATGAGCTCTGTGAGATAAAAGGCTCGCGACAGGGCTTAGCACAGAGTCAGCACTCTACGAACACTTACTTCCCTCTTTCCTCGGGCCTCTAACCCACGACGTTATTCTGTGACTTCAGGTGGCCCTGGTACCTGGAGGACGCACCTGCCGCCAGCCTGCCATTCCATGGGCCATGAGGCCAAGGTACGGACAGGACTCTGCTTTCTGGATAGACACAGAAGCAAAAGGCAAAGTACAGCATACGCAAGGGGCATCCTACCTGCACGGCCACAGACTGTGCCTCATGGGCAAGCATTTAAGCAGAGGTCACAGCTGTCTGGCTCTTAGGCTGCGGGGTCGGGGTGGGGACTGCTATGACATAAAAGCCTTCCAACAGATTCGAGCCAACTGTGTGGCACTGCCTGACCACCCCATCTATAGCTGGAAAGAGCAGGGCTCTGCTGTTGGCCGACCTGGGTTTGAATCCCAGCTCTGCCTCTCGTCAGCTGTTGTGACTTCAGGGAACTAACTGCCCCTCGGTCTTCTCATCTGAAAATGGGGCGCAGTGTGTGGCTTTAACAGTGTCTGCCTACAGGGTAGAAAGGAGAAATCTCATGGGACGTGTTCAGCCCACTGCCCGGCACACAGCAGGCAGCTGATATTATTCATCTTACCTTTAAGGCCCCTGACCTCTCCCGATGGCGGGGTCCGTTGCACAGTCGTCGGGAGAAGGCCGTATCTGTGTTCAGAACACGGGCAGTTGCTGGTGGCTCGGTAAAGCTCCAGCTTCCGCGTCTGTCTTTCTCTTCCCCTCCCAGCCCCATTCAAGCAGGGGCTAATCGCATTATCAAGATTATCTCCCAGTAGTCACAGAGCTGCTGCCCTGGGACTCGGGTTTAATTCCGTTTTAATAACAGGCTCCTAAGCACATTTGAAAACAAAATTATGATGCCCTTTCATCCCTTCAGCTGGGAAAAAAACCTTCCTAATGTACAGTAACGTATTGGGTTTTGTGTTGCCTCTCGTTTCACTGTTTGGATTTTTTATTTTAAAGAATGTGTATTGTTTTGGAGATTGTTGGGGGCTGGGATTCAGGGTTTTTCCCATTTTGAAATGATTTCCCTGGCAACAAAGGAAACAGCTAGTCTTCCCAGATGCCAGGACCTGCCTTATTTGAAAACTGCCTTGTTGTAGGGCCATAGAGGTCACGGTTTCCAAAAGCAACAAACTCGCTTTAAGATGATATATCCAATTCAGGGACAGGCTTGAAATGCTTCGTTCATCTTGTATTTACGGAAAACACAACATTTTACTTTCCCAGGCAGGACTAAGGAGGTGGATGACTTTCTAGAAGTTTCCATTGATTATAAAGGATACAACATATAGTGTTGCCTGTGGGAGATATGAATGGAAAAGGAACTAATTGGGCTTAATGGTAAGCAGACAGGCTAGGTAACTGACGAACTAATTGGGCTTAATGGTAAGCAAGAGGCTAGGTAACTGACGACCTTTATTCCCTTATCTTCTAACACTTATCCCCCCTCCCCCCCCCAAAAAAAAACAGTGTCCTAGATTTCATCAAGGCTAAATGGCATCTCTTCTCCTTGGTGACCTACAGAACTACCTGTAATTCCACCATTAGCAATACATTCCTTTGGCTAGATCTGCCTTTACCTGGCAGCCTCCTTTAAAACATAAATATCATCAAGGCAAAAGTAAAAGCTCTTGCAATCTCTAAACATTCCTGTGTGGATTAGGATAACTCCAGGATTACCTGGAATGCCCTGAAACAGCCTGGAGTGGACATACCTGGTAGAGATGGTACTGGGGGTTTGCTGCAGGGGAATACGGGGTGGGGAGAAGGAATACGGGGCTACTGAGAACTCACCAGTGGACAGTGGCCTAAGTGTCTTGTTCTGTGAGTGCCCTTCTACTGCAGAGAATCGAAACCTGGTTCAAGTGATGGTTTAGGGGGCCAAAGCCGCTGACCCTGTGTGCAAAATGTCGTTACATATGTATTTTTTCCCCACGTCTACAGTTCTTATCAGATTCTCAAAGGCAAACCAGGTTGAGTTGGTCACAAACAGCTACCTCCCAGCCTGAAGACCCCACTGTGGTTGCTCCCTGCCCCATGGTTGCTCCCTGCCCCAGATTCTCACCAGCACTCGGGCACATGTAGCTAAATTATTTAGAACTGAACAGAAACTTGAGGCTTTCCTTTCTGACAAACAGCTCTGCATCAGAGCTGCCAAAATGTCAGTTTCCTCATCAGCAGAGAAGCAAATTGTTCTAATCTATATGTGTCTCAGCAGCTAAGCCTGCTTATAATGAAGTATTACCCAAGCACTCTCTGGAGAAGGCATTTCAGACATCCAGTGATTTAAACCACCTCTGTTAAGCTCAAACAAACAAAAACCTATAAAGAGGGATTTCACTAATTCACTCTAATGACCGGGAGACCCAACCAAGTATGCTACATTATCAAGGGGATGAGAAAAATAATTAAAAAACGAAGGAGCTGGTAGGTATATAAATTCACTTTATTGAACCAGAAAAATACTGCGCCGCAAGTTACAATTTACTCAATGCCATGATACTTGGCTATAGTCTGCTGGTGGATCAGTCAGCCCAGGTAGAGAACCCAGAAAGAGCCAGACAGGCATCCCTAAATCCTCCCAGCCTCCCAGGCTTTGCTTTCTCCACTGCAGGGAGGAGCCAGGTGGAGATGGGGAGTTGGGATCTTGACTAGAGCCCAGATGAGTGGTCCTCAAAATGTGGCCCCCAGGCTGGCAGCAGCAACAGCACCTGGGAACCTGTAAGAAATGCACATTCTCGGACCTCACCCCCAGACCTGCTGAGTCAGAAACTCTGGGCCCAGCAGCCCTCTTTTTTTTTTTTTTTTTTTCTTTTACATATGCAGAATGTGATATTGTAGTGACAATACTGAGGTTGATTGTTACAGACATATTTAAACTCTTTGAGTATTAAATGGTTACATCCTTATTATTTATATAGAACATTGGCCCACGAATAAAAATAGAGAATAGTGGCTGGAAATTTATCTCATTCAATGTTCAGAGATAAAAGGGTTAACCAAATTCTTTCCATTATTTTCTGCTGATAAGTCCTTTTTTTTCATATTGAAATCTGATGGCAATTGAATTCTGGCATTTTTTTCCCCAAGCTACCGTATGAAGAGGATGCTGAAGGCCATCGCAATGCAGCATACTGCAACATAAGGACTCTTCCATTCACCTGCTGCTCTTGGAGTGTCTCCCGGAGAGGCAGGAGGCAACTGCAGCTCACCGTGGGGACACAGACACTGGTGGCAGCCATTCCTGGGAGCTCCCTCCACCACGGAGACACTGGTGCTGACGGGGACCACTGTGGAAGCCCCAGCAGTCCTTTTTATTTAAAAAAATTTTTTTGGCTGCGTTGGGTCTTTGTTGCTGCGCGCGGGCTTTCTGTAGTTGCGGCGAGCGGGGGCTACTCTTCGTTGCGGTGCACGGGCTTCTCATTGCGGTGGCTTCTCTTGTTGCGGAGCACGGGCTCTAGGCACACGGGCTTCAGTAGTTGTGGCTCGAGGGCTCTAGAGCACAGGCTCAGTAGTTGTGGCGCACGGGCTTAGTTGCTCCGCAGCATGTGGAATCCTCCTGGACCAGGGATCGAACCCGTGTCCCCTGCACTGGTAGGCGGATTCTTAACCACTGCGCCACCAGGGAAGTCCCATCCCAGCAGTCCTTTATAATGGGCCCTCTGGGTGGTTCTTAGGCTCAAGTTTGGGAAGCACCTGCCTGAGTTAGTTAAGGGCTGGTTGCTCAACAAAGCTTAATAGCTTCTGCTTTCATTACTGATACCACCAAAGACCTGGGTGAGAGGGTACTGGAGTCCCTGGAGCGGAGAGACTATTCTGCCAGCCCTTCTCCAACAGGGGGGTGGGCCAGGTGCACACAGGTATGAGCAGCTGTGGAACAGAGCTGCAGGTATACTCAGTCTCTCAAAGTGCTTCCGTAAACATTAACCAAAGAGGTGACTTGGGCCTTGGAAGGCCAAACTTCTCCTCGGAAGCAGCAGAGAGCCATAAAATGTCCTCCGTCCAGGAAAGAGGGACCCAGGTGTCTGTCCTGGGGAGACCAGGAGGACTTAGGGATGCCTTTCAGGCTCTTTCTGGGTTCACTACCTGGGGCTGACTGATCTACCAGCAGACCATAGCCAAGTACTCATGGCATTGGGTTAAATTGTAACTTGCTGGGCAAGCACACTGCTGGCAATGTCTGGAAACACTTTGGTCAGCACACCTGGGGGTGGAGCGAGTGCTACTGGCATCTATGGGTGGAGGCCAGGGACGCTGATAAACATCCTGCAGTGCACAGGACAGCCCCACAACAAAGAATAATCCAGCTCCAATGTCAATCGAGCTAAGGTTGAAAACGCCTGATTGAGGTATTCACTCTTGACCGATATTTATTGAGCACCTACTGTCTTCCAGGTACCATATTGGGTAACATGCGCCTTCAATCATTTACTCCTGAGAAAAGATGTCAAAACCCTATAGGATACGGCCCACAGGTGTGGGCAGTGCTTGATGTTTTTTGGTTTTTTAAATATATATGGAATCAGTTGTTAACATTTAAAACTCAGGAGATTTCATATGAAGTCTGGGCTTCTAACTTTTCTTAAAAAAATCACAAGGATCTGGCCACACTGGGCCTGCATTCGCTGATGGAGGCAGTTGACTGGAGCCACTGCCTATTTCAGCTGCTCTCAAGTTTGCCACGGTCCCCGCCCTCCCCAGGGAGCTGTATCAGCTGCTGTTCGTCACTGCTCTCCTCACCTCACGTGGCACCCGCAGGTGTATGAACTTGTTACCTCTGCCTCAGAGTCTTCATCCACATTCAAGCTTCCAACCTTCACCCCAGCAATGATATGTCCCAAACCTGCACCCGCAAAGCTTTTGTTCACCCAACCTCTTTCCCCCGAATTCCAATTCCTGTTGGACTGTCCAGAAAAGAATCTTCTCATAGATCCATGACATTGCTGAACCACCCTCCAAAGCAGAAATGATGGAGAACACCTATGACCTCATCAGTAGTGTCAGCACAATTCCTGTTTATCTGTCAATTTCTCCTGCAATACTATAAATTCCACATGGCCAGGTACCCAGATATTTATCTCTGAGTCAGCAGAATTTCTCAACCTCAGCATTATTATATTTGGGCCAGATAATTCCCTGTTGTTGGGGGATGTCCTGTGCATTGTGGGTATTTATCAGCATCTTTGGGTTCTCCTCACTGGAGGCCAGTAGCACCCCCATCACTCTCAGTTGCGACAACCAAAAATGTCCCCAGACATAGCCCTAGGAGGGCAAAGTCCCCACTTGAAAAATCACAAAGCTGGTGTATGTCCTGGCACACAGTCAGCAATGAAATGTTTTCCGGATGGATGGATGGATGGATGGATGGATGGGTGGACAGATGGATGGATGGGTGAACCAACAAATAAATATATGACACCAAGTCTAAGGAGCAGGGGGAGGAAGAAGGTAGAAAAATCCAAGGCACAGCCAACTGAAAAATAATGAAGGTGAAGTTAATACAATGACTCTGAAATGGCAATTTTAAATGAGAGCAAAATGGGTTACAATCCCACACAAATTTTCAGGGTTGCTGCTAGTTATTTAAAGTAAAGAACACTTTACTTTGTCATAGATTTACAACAGGATTAAGATTACATGGCTGGGGTAGGACCTTACACACTTAAAGATACAGCTTCCTAAACAGAATTTGTCTTCTGCAACTTAGCTTTTTTATTTTTGTTCCTGAAGCTGGCCCTCATTTGTGGTCTGGTGATCTATTCTGTGCAGACCTCATTTTAGGACCAACATGTTCTTTCTGTAACAATTAATTTAAAGCAAACAAAGGCAAAGTTTGAGAAACTACAGAGTGCTGAATGATTTTCCCCTTGCGGAGACTATTTCTGGCTTGAAAGCGTCTCGTGGGATCATCAGTGTCATTCAAAGTACCCCTCTTTTACTTGAAAGAGTTGAAAATGTGAGTAGGGGGCTCTGAGTTCAGGCACACTGGCCCTTGAATCAAGGCTAAGATGCATTTCCCAATTATCAAACCTCATGAGCTACATTATGATTTGTCTTTTCTTCTAATGCTGGAGTTCAAATGGTTCCTTTAGACCCTGCAATTATTCTTTTGGAAAAAAAAAAAGCCCCAACCAAAATTTTGGAAAAATAAACCAATCAAGTATTGTTCTTTTCAATGATGCTTCCACAGAATAACGTTAATCAAGACTGAGTTAATGGTTTTGTACCAGGTGATTCCTGTCTGTTTTCAGAAGCATTTTTCATTTCAGAGGTGGGAGGGGGTATAAACCCTGCCCTTCAGGATTTATACATATAACCCCATCTGTTTGGTAGAAAAGATTAGGAGGAGACAGGCAGATTTCTTACTTATTATATTCTGGTCCCTGTTCATTAACAGATATGGAAGTTAAAGAAAACCTCTCCAGTTGTCACCAGCAAACTGACAGGCAGCTCACATGTACAGAGACCCCCCGCCCAGAAAAAAGGAAGGCTAGGACTTCCTGCCACCAAAGCAAGTCTAAATATTTCTTCTAAACACTGCAGCTAGTGAAAACAACATTCCATTTTCAACAACAGCTTCTTTCTCAAGGTTCATAAAGCCAAACACGGCAAGTTGAAAATGAGATGAGGAATTACCAGGAAGTGCTTTAGCTCTAATTGTGATCAAGCCTAATTTGGTCATTTAAAGAACAAACAGTTTTATCTTAATGATGTTCTTGGATTTAAAATGTGTTTAATGAGCTTTAGTGACTTTCTCTGAATGTGAAATTCATACAGTTTTAGGAGAACCGCCTGACCTTCAGCGTGGCAGTTTCCCTCTCACTGTGGCACACTTTTCCGCTCCATATGCACTGGAGCATTGGGGGACAATGTTTGATCTGTCCTCTTTTTGATTCCCTAAACCACAGGCTCTCCATCTGGGGAGCCACAGACCCCAACAGAGGAGAAGGGCCCTTGGTGCCACTTAACGGTCCCAAAACCCACAGGTGCACCAAGCACTACTTTTGGATGGGCTGACCAAGATACCCGTCACATAAACGTGCGTGGTTTTCAGTTGTATGAAAAGGCTGTTGATTAATAAAGTACAAATTTAACTAAAACACTACTGAATTCATAGCCTCTGTGTTAGTTATTTTTATCAGTCAAAAGATGTTAAAAGTTGAGCTACATCATATGGGATGGGAAGTGTTTTGATAAAAAAAAAAGTTCTCATAGACAATACTAGAAAGCACTACTGTTAATTTTTGGAACCATTATAATTCTGTAATGAATTATAATGTTTGGTTTAATGTTTCCTTGTAATTAATTTTTAATATGTATTTGGTATAATGGTATATGACACTGGATGTCCCACAAAACCTATTGGCTTACCCTGCCACAAATGTGCGTGCATGCATACACACACACAAATAGTCATTTCTGTCACTTATTTTGTTACTTGCTATGTGACTCTGGGAAAGTTACTAAACCTCTCTGGGCTTCAGTTTCCTTATCAGTAAAATGGGGGTGCCAATAACAGCACCTACCCTTGTGGGATAGTTGAGAGGATTAAATGGCATAGGATTTAGGGGCCAAGCGCTGTGCCTGGCACATACTAGGTTTTTCAACAAATGGTATCTCCCTAAACTTTATCCTCTTTCCTTTAGCATCATTCCACCAATTCACACTACATTAAAATGTACAAACAAAAAGCAAGTAGGCACGAAACACTTTTGGATTTTATGGAATCATGATGACTATTAGAATGAAATTATGTTGGAGTAGGATTTCTGGCTTTCTCTCCACCTCAGTTCATCATAGTTCATGCCGTATATTTTTTCCTAACCCTGAGCTAAAAACCACCCATTAGCTTCATTGGTTGCCTTTAGGATTGGTCTGTTTTAAAGAGGATACTTTCATATTAGAGTAATGTTTCTGTAATGTGCCGGCAGACAAACCCTAAGACCTTCCTTGGGTTGCACATGTGTATAAACACCCTCAGGCACTGTAAAAGGCAAAATGTGAATTTGGCCTATGGCAGTGGATCAGTCAGGCCCCGGGTGTAATGTAAGCCAACAACAACCTTCCCAATATTAAGAACTATAGAGAAAACTGCCTGGGTTAAAATCCCAGTTCTACCAGTTATGTGCTGTGTGACCTTGGGCATGTCACTTAACCTCTCTGTGCTTCAGTTCCCCATCTATAAAGTGCAAAAAACAATAATGCCTTCCTCATCTCTTAAATGTAAAGAATTTATGACTGGGTCTGGCATAAACTGCCCTGTCAGTGGTCTGAAGATTATACCTTCTAGAAAAGTATGAATCAGACACTGTGAGGTGCCGTATCCATCAAGCCTTGGGAACAAGGCTTTACTGGGCTGAAGAACTCAGGACCCGGTTACCATCAGAGCAATAATATGATGCCTGCTCCAGAGTAATGGATGTGTGCTTTGCTATGCTCAGATCCAATGGCAAACAATTCAGGGCGTACTCCATTATTCTAAGTGGTTTGGGAAACCATTCTGGAAAATCCGAATGTGTGGACAAAACTGATGAATGAATTCAAATTCCTTTGCTGCCAACTTAAAAGAACTGGGTGCACCAAACTGCCTGTTTTTAATGTAAGGCTATGAATGGAGTCGTCTCAGGGCAGAATGGCCTCATGCCCAAAAGATTCAAGTAACCTTAACCATTTGCAATTCACCCACTGGGACATGACCCAACGCCTATACTTCACATTAGCAAGCTCTATTATTTTTCCACTTTTACCATTGTGACTTCCATTCTCTCACTCCTGTAAATACTCATGGAAGGAAAACCCACTGAGTCGAGGGCTCTGTCCTTGTGTTAAATGATGGACTGGAAATTACTCCTCTCTGAAGTGTCCCAGTTCCAACCCCTCCTTCTCAGAATTCCAGGGTAGAGACGTTCAGCCCAGCCCCTCCGCAACTCTAGTCCCCTCCCAATAGTCTGGTCCAAGATGTATGCTGCGGGGGGCAAGCCTGGTTTGTCTTAGATCAGCTGAGATCAGCTGCCCTACCATTGGGCAAGTTCAATAAACCTGTGGATATCCATCAATGAATCTATGCTCCCTAAATGTCACTATTGAACTTTCTCTCTTTTTTATGTTTCTCAGTCTCCAAATAAGATTTCCTTTAAAAAATGTTTTCCATTATAAATTAGTAACAGCACATTCCCAGCATGAAAAACTTGATAAATACAAGAAAGTTGATGGGGGAAAAAATGACCTCTATTCCCATACCCAGAGCTAACCACTGTCAATATTCTGCCATATTTCCTTCTAGTTTTTTTCTATGCGTAATTTTTTCCCCAGTTTTATTGAGATTATAATGGACATTTAATATATTAGTTTAAGGTGTACAATATAATGATTTGATATATGTGCATATTGCAAAATAATTATCACAATAAGTTTAGTTAAAATTCATCACCTCATATAGTTACAATTTTTTTCTTGTCATGAGAACATTTAAGATTTATTATCTTAGCAACTTTTGAACATCAATACAGTATTGTTAACTATAGTCTCCATGCTGTACATTACATCCCCAGAACTTATGTATCTTATAGCTGGAAATCTGTACCTTTTTTATCCCCTTCTACCCATTTTGTCCACATCCCCACAGCCTGTGGCAAGTACCAATCTGTTCTCTGTATCTGAGTTCAGTATTTTAAGATTTCACATATAAGTGAGATCATAGAGTATTCATCTTTCTCTATCTGACTTATTTCACTTAGCATGATGCCCTCCAGGTCCATCCATGTAGTTGCAAATGGTAGGATTTCCTTCTTTTCCATAGCTGACAAATATTCCATTGCATATATATATCACATTTTCTTTATGCATTCATCTATAGATGGACACTTAGGTTGTTTCCATATCTTAGTAATTGTAAATAATGCTGCAGTGAGCATGGGGGTGCAGATACCTCTTTGAGACAGTGCTTTCATTTCCTTTAGATACATGCCCAGAAGTGGAATTGCTAGATCATATGGTAGATCTATTTTTAATTTTTTGAGAAGACATTCCATAGTGGCTGCACCAATTTACATTCCCAATTTCTTGGTTGTGATCTTCACATACATGGGATCGTTCCATCCATACAACTTCATACCCTGCTTTCTTCACTTGGGCTTCTTGTCTTGGGCATGTTTTCTGTGTGGCTGTGATTAGGGTTAAATTGAAAAGTCCCTATGGAAAAGTTCCAACTTAGTTTAGTTGAATGATGGGGAGAAGGGACTCATTCTCGTCTTGGTTGGGATGATTAGGGTGGTAGAAGAAACTGAAAGGCCAGCTGGGAAGGAAGGACCCACGAGGACTGGGAGGAGATGGGGGTGAATGAAGCTGACGGTGGGGCGAGTGATAACATGGAAATTCCTGCTAAGCTTTCCTCTCGGGGTTCCTGCAGAGTTGACCTTCAGGGGATTGGGGTGGGGGAGAAATCACAAACTCATGGGCCCCAGGACACAGCTAGACAGACTTCAGAATTGTTCTTTTCCATCTGAATTTATTGCAGCATTTGCTAATCAGAAGGGGCCAAAAAAAGATGCAAGTTTACAGCTTCTATCAAAAACACATAAGATTTCACCACACCAGACCGGATTCCCACATGGCAACAATGACACAGACGTGAGAAGCCACTTCAGTCTTCAGCCCGGGCATGGCCCTTCTAACTGGTTCACTGCAATTTCCACTCCACCCGCTTCATCATTTACTTACCAGCCTAGAGTCTGCAAGCACTGCAGTTTGCAACCCACATCCTAAAGTAACTTCTGGTCTTTTGATCTTCCCCCAATGTTAAGACAATCCAGTAAATTCCATTGCTGGTTCCTAAGTTAAGGATAGAAATGGACAAGTCCTTCTCTAGCTCACCCTCCTAAGCCACCTGTGGAATAAGGGAAGCCCTTTTGAAATAAAGACTTGAACAACGACTCCATGATCCTTATCCTGGGCTGGGGAGTGTGTGAACTAGGAAATGCAGCACCGCAGCAAAGGTGGTCCAGCATGACGGAAGGCATGTGGGTTCGGATTTCTTTCCATGACTTTTACATAAGTTTGCAATTGGCTGTGGGCTGCTTTGACCATTATTTTTTCATGCAACAGGAAAAACTATGCCCCGGGGCATGATTATTAAAATACGTTACTCTTCTATATTTAAATATTGGAACAGCTTTTTATTTATTTATTTATTTATTTATTTATTTATTTATTTATTTATTTATTTATTTATGGCTGCGTTGGGTCTTCGTTGCTGCGCATGGGCTTTCTCCAGTTGCTGCAAACAGGGGCTACTCATTGCGGTGGCTTCTCTTGTTGCGGAGCACGGGATCTAGGTGCGCGGGCTCAGTAGTTGTGGCTCACTGGCTCTAGAGCACAGGCTCAGTAGTTGTAGCTCATGGGCTTAGTTGCTCCGCGGCATGTGGGATCTTCCCGGACCAGGGCTTGAACCCGTGTCTCCTCCATTGGCAGGCAGATTCTTAACCACTGCACCACCAGGGAAGTCCCTGGAATGGCTTTTTAAAATGAGCCCTGGGAAATACCTGCGGCTTAAGATGTAACTACAACGTAGGCTTAACATTCCACCACTCGGAATCAATAACTGCCCAGGACTCAGCCTTCCTTTGCCATGTGATGGATATGGGGACAAAACGGGGTGACAAGGGTGTGGAGAGAGGATATAGAGACAGCTGGGACTTGTGGGACGCTCAGCAAACAGCCTCACATGCCCCAGGGGTCCTGTCCTCAGATGTATCCAACTTACACCTTGCAAGTTCTTGGGCAACTGTCACAAAAGAGGCAATGGAGGGAGACTGAAAACAACAGAGTCTCTGAGAAAGGAAACAACCAACTGGAGGTTATTCAGTTGTAAGTAACCGAAACACACTCAGTTCTCAACCAGAGGTGACTGTGTTCCCCATGGACATTTAACAAGGTCTGGAGACATTTTTGGTTATCGCGACTGGGGATGGGGGATGTTTCTGGCATCAAGTGGGTAGCGGGTAGGGATTCTACCTGTTCAGTACCTGAACAGAGAATTATCTGGCCTCAAATGTCAGTAGCTCTGGGGTTTGAGAAGCCCTGCCTGAGCCCAACAAAGAGAATGTGCTGGAAAGTGAGGCATAGGTGGTCAGATTGCTACTGCCCCCCCCCCAATATCCATACCTCCTTTTTACCATAGTAATGACATGTTTTTACAATAAAATCGACTTTTTTGAGGTGTATAATTATGAATTTTAAAACCTCTATAGATCCATGGAACCAGCACCACGAGCAGGACATAGAACAGTTCTATCACCCCCCCCCCCCCAAATTCCCTGGGACTATCCCTTACAGTCACACCCTATCCCCACCCCTAACCCTTGGCAACCAGGAACCTACCCTCCACGTCTTCTGGAGAATGTCATATAAATGAAATCATACAGCGTGTAGTCATTTGGGACTGTGTCTTTCACTCACCATAATGCCTTTGAGATTCATCCAAATTGTTTCATGAATCAATAATTCATTCCTTTTTATTACTGAGCCGTTTTGCATTGTATGGATGTACCGCGACCTGTTTATCCATTCATCTGTTGAAGGACATTTGGGTCGATTCCAGTTTCGGGCCATTACGAATAGAGCCGCCATAAACATTCATGTACAGGTTTTTGTGTGAACGTAAGTCTTTATTTCTCTGGCATAAATATCCAGGAGTAAGACTGTTGAGTTATATGGTAGATATATGTTTAACTTTATAAGAAACTGCCAAACCGTTTTCTAGAATGGCTGCACCATTTCACATTCTCACAAAAGATCCAGGCGCTCTGTATCTTTGTTACATTTGGTGCTGTCCATCTTTTTATTTTTAAAAATTTTTATTGACATATAGTTGATTTACAATGTTGTGCTAGTTTCAGGTGTACAGCAAAGTGATTCAGTTATACATACATATATACATATATATTTTAGCTTCTTTTCCATTATTGTCCATCTTTTTAATTGTAGCCACTCTAATAGATGTGTAGTGGTACTTCATTGGGGTACTAATTTGCATTTCCCTAATAGGCAATGATGTTGGACATCTTTTCGTGGGCTTATTTGTCATCCATATATCCTTTTTGGTGAAGTGTCTGTTTTCATCTTTTGCCCGTTTTAAAACTTGGGTTGTTTGTTTTCTCACTGTTGAGAATTCATCATGCATTCTGGATACAAGTGTCCTGTCAGATATGTGACGCGCAAATATTTTCTCCCAGTTGGTAGCTTGTTGCTTCATTCTCTTACCAGTGTCTCTCAGAGAGAAAAAGATTTTAATTTTGATCAAGTCTAATTTATCAATTTTGTCTCTTATGGATTGTGCTTTTGGTGTCACATCCAAGTGTAACAGAACTTTTAAGTGGCTCATGGCCACACCTAGCTTTTCTTGTGTCGAAGGGTGGCCCTGTCACCAAGTTCTGGTCAATAGAATGTGTTCCTGAAACCCTCCTTCAATGTCAGCTGGTGTGGGTCCTCTGGTCCTTCTTCTAGCCGCTTCTGTCTTTCTTCTCGGAGTGACGTTGTGACAGCTGGAGTACTGCCCTGGCCCTTTAGGCTGTGAGCCACATCCTGGGATGGCACGGTGGAAAGCTGAAGACAAGGCACTTTTGAGGACTTTGCGGAGCTGAGCCCTCAAGCCAGTCTTGGATTGCCCACTTCTGGCTTTTATGCGAAAAAAATAATGAACTTCTTTTTTTACTTAGACTACTGTTATTTTGGATCTTTTAATCATCCTTGGCCAAATCTAGACTGATCTGATGCAGGAGGATACAGGGGTAGTTCATGTAACTCACCTTGGTGTCCTGTGGGCCACTGGGAGCTAAACTGGCCATCTGATGTTTTTGACTGCCCAGTATACCTCCTTATTTTGGTATTAATAATCTAAGTGTTCCTCCTGATTCTGGTATTACCACCTCATTGTATCATTTGGATAAAATCATATGGTTTGAAAGGGACTGATTCTACTTCTTAACTCGATGACCCAGGCCTAACCAGTCAGATTCACAGTGGAATTGCTTCACTGAGGGACAAATGACCCAGGACTTTTGCTGGAACCATTGGGAATGAGGCCCTGTGGTTCATCTGGGGAATATGAGTTCACCGTTACCCACGGCCATTTTGCCACTAAAAAGAGAGCCTACCTGAGAATACAGCCAGCTCAAAAAAAAAAAAAAAAAAAAAAAGCAGAGCCGAGACATGGATGGAAATGTGCTGAGACTCAGAACAGGGACCTGGGAGCTCAGTTAGCCTTTCCAAACAAAGTGGCATTCACTCTCAGACCTGAAGCAGGAAGAGGAGTTAATATGTAAAGGGGATGGAGGTGAGGATATAGAGGGTGAGGGTAAAGAGCTATCTAGGTGGAGCAAACAGCATGTGCAAAGGCCCAGGGGCAGCCTGACTGCCAGGTCAGAGCACGGGTTGCAAACTTTCTGTCTGGGCTGAGCTTGGCAGTGAAAGGGTGGATCTGTACCAAACTGTAGCTCTCAGGGTTCTTGCCAAGCAAACTGCAATGCACTGGATGGACACTTCTGAAAAGTATTAAGACAAGAAGTCACTAATTACCTAGGGAGGTGACACTGCTAACCCAGCAGAGAAACCAAGCATAGCAAATCTCTCCCAGGTCTGCCCCTGCTGATGGCTACAATTAGAGACCGCCCTGGTACCATGGAGTGCTCTGGACCCTTTGGCATTTCAGAGGCCTTCAGTGGAATGATGGAAATCCCAAATTGTGGCCTCCGGCACATCAACAGAACACAGGCTTATTCCACCCGCCCTGAAACAGCAATATCAGAGCGAATCCCAGCAGGTCCCAGATGGGTGAAACCTGGCAAACACAAATTAGACCCTAATGTTATTAAGCAGCATTTAACGTAGTGAATAATTTTGAGCTTTATTATCTAAAATATAAAGGGGTGTTTTTAAACTTAGCTGAGCAGCAGACTGAGTTTTCAAAAATACTGCTGTTTCAGGCCCAACAAACCGAGAGGCATTTCTCCAACAACCTCTGTGGCTTTCCAGATTCCAAGCTGTGCCAGTGGGTCCTGCCTCTCCTCCACAACCCAGGGTGCTTCGCAACCACGCGTTACAGATAGATGTCCCCGGCCACCATCCCTCCCCACCACCTTCTCTCTGCCTTCCTAGGGATGGGGAAGTGGGAGCAGGGAATTACAAATTCTGGAAGCCAGTAAGATTCATGGCTGATCGATGGAGATGGGCAGCCCTGTAAGCAGTCACCGGGAACGTGAGCCTCACCTCCTTGCCCTGGATGGCAAGAAAAATCAAAGGAGATGGGTCTGAGTGTCCAGCGGCCATACGGATCGGCCGACTCCAGTTCATCCACAGGCCTACTCTCCGCGTTGCATACCGAGTTAGGAGAGGAGAAACGATCCAGCCAGGGTTATAAAAAGCCTCTGAAATTTACAAACAGCTGGAGAGAGCAGAGATCAGGGGCTGAGGAAGAGAGAAAACTCAGCCTCTCGCCGGAGCCATCTAAGTCCACCTCACCCACAGATGGCCTCTCCTCTGCAGGGCATTTATACCCTCCCAAACCGGCCTATAGCCACGGGCCCCAGTGCCCCCTATGGGGCCAATTTCCAGACACTGGGCACCACGGGGGACATTTGACCACTAAAAGTGTTGATGTTGAACGTTAATTTTTAATGTTTCAGAAAACCATTAAGCTGGTTTCTATTATGCATCGTATTTTTACAGCTGGCCATTTCATTTCCAGCTTGCAAAGTGGCTGGAGGAATCTCACTGGGGATATTTACTAGTTTCCTTGCCCCAGTCAAGGCTTAAAGGAGAGGCCCAAATAGGAGGCCTGCTCTCACTCCATTCTGCCTATGGACCCCCTGGGGGACCAGAGCCCTGACTGAATGCATCAGCCTTTGGTGTTCACTGGGCTTGGGGTGGTATGTGTCCAGCCTTCTAGGCAGAGGGACCACACAAGGGATGGCCTGAAGAAAGAGCATATGAGAAGTGTTTCAGGGACAGAAGCGACTTCAGGGTGGGCAGTAGTACTAGGTGATGACGGAGAGGGTGGCTGGGGAGGCCCCCAGGAGGACAAGAGGATCCACTGAAGGGTCTTAAGTGGAGAAGTAGCAAGTTTAGATTTGTCATGTAGAAGACTGGCTGGAGAGGAAATGGTGGAATGGGGTGAAGCGGGGGCTTGCAGAGCATGGAAGATACGAGGCATTTTTTAATGCAGGTGATGGATGGTGGCGGCCTGTTGCATGAGTGTCCGTGGGGATAGAGAAACAGGACACAAGACCCATTCAAGAGGTACAGGAAACCTCATCCTTGGAGAAAGGCCCTCACCTCCCTGCTGCCTTCCCCTCCACAAACACACACAGTGGTTTTCTACTGTGGCAGGGTCTTGCCCTAACAGGTCTCAACAGGACAGCCATGTCTTAAAGCAACCCCGATGATTTATAACACACGCGTAGTGGGTTGAATGATGTTCCTTCCAAAATTTATGTCTACCGGCAACCTCAGAATGCAACTTTATTTGGAAATAGTAACTTTGCAGATGTCATTAGTTTAGATGAGGTCATACAGGATTCGGGTGGACCCTAAATCTAATGATGGAGGTCCTCATTAGACGAGGAAGGGACACTGAGAGACGCAGACACACGGGGGCTGCCATGTGAAGACGGAGGCAGAGATTTGAGTGATGAGTCTACAAGCCAAGGAGCACCAAGGATGGTGGGAAACCACCAGAAGCCAGGAGAGGGACATGGATCATATTCTCCCTCAGATCTTTCAGAAGGAACCGACTTTGCTGATACCTTGATTTTGGACTTCTAGCTTTCAGAACAGTGAGAGAATAAATTTCTGTTCTTTTAAGCCACCCGGTTTACAGTACTTGTTATAGCAGCCCCTAGAAACTAATAGAACACACACATGTATACATATAGACATATGCGCACACGCACACACACACACACACATTTATATATGACGGTGGTTCCTTTCTTTTTTTTAAACATCTTTATTGGAGTGTAATTGCTTTACAATGGTGTGTTAGTTTCTGCTTTATAACAAAGTGAATCAGCTATACATATACATATATCCCCACATCTCCTCCCTCTTGCGTCTCCCTCCCTCCCACCCTCCCTATCCCATCTCTCTAGGTGGTCACAAAGCACCGAGCTGATCTCCCTGTGCTATGTGGCTGCTTCCGACTAGCTATCTATTTTACATTTGGTAGTGTATATATGTCCATGCCACTGTCTCACTTCATCAAGCTTACCCTTCCCCCTCCCCGTGTCCTCAAGTCCATTCTCTACGTCTGCGTCTTTATTCCTGTCCTGCCCCTAGGTTCTTCAGAACCATTTCTTGTTTGTTTGTTTGTTTTTTAGATTCCATATATATGTGTTAACATACGGTGTTTGTTTTTCTCTTTCTGACTTACTTCACTCTGTATGACACTCTAGGTCCATCCACCTCACTACAAATAACTCAATTTCGTTTCTTTTTATGGCTGAGTAATATTCCATTGTATGACAGTGATTCTTAACTCTGGCTCCCCATACAATCACCTGAGGAATTAAAAAAAAAAAAAAAAAAAAGAGACCATATCCAGGCCCCACCAGGACTTATTAAACCAGAATCATTGGAAGGTGGAACCAGGTATAATCATTTATAAAAGCTCCTGGGTGACTCTGCAGAGAGCCAGCCTCGAGAACCAATGTTGTATGGAGATACCTGAGCAGAGTGGTGTTCTGGGGTCAAGTTACCCACGTCCCCACCGTTTTCACCCTACGACCTTGGCAGGGCCTGTGACATTTCTGAGCCTCAGTTTTCCTCATCTGTGGAATAGGGATAATATTCTCACCTGCCCATTGGGATTGTTGTGGCACTGAAATGAGTTAATGCCAGCAAAGAACTCAGCCCAGGACCTGGCATGGAGTAGGTACGCAGTAAATGTGAAAGCTCATATGACTGCATTCCTCTGAATATAATTAGGTCAAAAGTGACTCCACCCACGCCCATTTATATCACCTCTTACACTTCCTGATGAGCTCTACACAGGTTACCATTTTCACTGCACACTTCCCATTACACACTCAAAGTACAAGGGAAATCCCAACACACAGATACACGGAGAGAATATACACCCGGCTCACAAAGGAATGAGGAAGTCAGAAGGGTCCCTGGGCTCTCCAGGCAGCCGGGCGTGAAGTGTCAGCTCACATTCCTTGAAAACGACATCCAGCCACTCCAGAAGTCTCCTTTGAAATTATAGCTTTCAAGGTTTTGTCTTCCTGTGAAATGTCTGAACTTCAGGTCGGATTTCCCCTCAAACTTATTAGCTTGCATTTGGGGCAGGTGGGTGACATAACTTTTATCATTTCCTCTGTATATTTCCTCTGGTCTTCTCTCTCTCCTCCCAGGGAGGCTGGCATCTCGCAAATTAGCTTCATCTGAGCATTAAATGTTTACGTTCTCCTTGTTCAAGCTGAGCAGTGAAGTGTGGGCTCAGGCTTGCTGGGAGAGAGTCCGCTCCTTGAAAGTGGTCTAAGCCTCTCTCCCTTCCTTGTAGTCAAGTCAGCAACTTGCCCAGCTCTCCCACTGGTGATCAACAGTGGTGGAAAATGCCTTCTCTTGCCTCTGTTTCCCTGGCTGTGAGGTGGGGGAAATGGTGGCCCCTGCCTCCCAGGATTGATGAGTGGATCAAATCTTTCCCACAGGAAACTGTTCAAACAGTGCTGGCGCCCAGTGAGTGCTCCGTGCCAGCGGCTGTTGTTACTGTCATGATTATAAGGGTTTTTAGGGACAGAGGAGAGCCAGAATCACCTAACAAACACAAGGAGACTCCAATCCAAATGACTCAAGGCATGGCATAGACACGACATCAGTTCATTTCGCCTTCTTTGAATGTGTGGGTGTCAGACACACTGTCGTCACCATCCGAGTTATTCCCCACCAGGACCTTCTTAGAAAGGCTGACCTCTGGGTTTGATTTTTCATTATAATTAGGAATTTTAGAACAGAATGGTAACTTACATCTCATCCCACCCCCTCATTTGACAGATGAGAAACCTGAAGGCCATCGTATCTTGGAAGCACTGGAGAGGGGGACAGAATCCTGGTGTTCTGGTCGCCTGTCAGGGTCCCACTAACACTGTCTCTTCCACTCTCTTCCCAATCCTTCCTCGTTCAGCAGGAATAGTTGCGGTGGGGGAAGAGAGTATAGTTTTACTCCTCACCTTACTTGACAACCATGATTTTCCACGTGCCAACAGACCGGAATGTAAACAGGCACCGTTGAGAGAATAAAACAAATCAACGTGTTGAGAACCAACATCACCTGATTCGGGATCGCTCAGCCTTGGCACTGTTGACATTTTGGGTTTGGGGCCGTCCTGGGCACTGTAGGGTTTTAGCAGCAACCCTGGCCCCCACCCACTGGATACCAGTAGGATCCCTCCCTGGTTGTGACATCCAAAAATGTCTCCAAACACTGCCAAATTGCCCTGGTTGAGAACCACTGGTCCAGTTACAGGCAGACCTCGGAGACATTGCCGGTGCAGTTCCAGACCACCGCAGTAAAGTGAATATCACACTAAAGAGAGTCACACGAATTTTTTGGTTTCCCAGTGCATATAAAAGTTACATTTACACTCTACTGTCGTCTATTAAGTGTGCAATAGCATTATGTCTAAAAAAAACAACGTACATACCTTAATTAAAAAAGACTTTACCGCTGGGTCTTCCCTGGTGGCACGGTGGTTGGGAGTCTGCCTGCCAATGCAGGGGACACGGGTTCGAGCCCTGGTCTGGGAAGATCCCACATGCCACGGAGCAACTAAACCCGTGCGCCACAACTACTGAAGCCCGCGAGCCACAGCTACTGAAGCCCGCAAGCCTAGAGCCCATGTTCTGCAGCAGGAGAAGGCACCGCAGTGAGAGGTCCGCGCACCACGGCGAGGAGTGGCCCCCGCTCGCCACAACTGGAGGGGGCCCGCGCGCAGCAATGAAGACCCAACTTAGCCAGAAATAAATAAATAAATAAATGTTAAAAATTAACAACTTAAAAGAATACTTTATTGCTAAAAATGCTATCATCTGGGCCTTTAGCAAGTTGTAATCTGTGTGCTGGTGGAAGGTTTGAGATATTGTGAGAATGACCAAAATGTGACACAGAGACGCCAAGTGAGCAAATGCTGTTGGAAAAATCGTGCTGACAGACTTGTTTGATGCAGGGTTGCCACAGACCTTCTATTTGTAAAAAACTCAATATTTGCAAACCACAATAAAGTGAAGCACAATAAAACGAGGTGTGCCTGTATTTCACGTCAGCTACAACCCGTACACAGCTGTACCTGAAACGTGTAGACCCCATGAGTGCAGGAAGGACTGCCTCTCCTACAATCTCCTTAGAGAACATGGCAAGGGGACAGGATTGTTCAGAGGGGCCTAAGAGACATCACCATTATGAATAACAGGACAAACAGCAGCAGAGAGGGTAGTAACAGCAGCCGAAGGAACCCCGACTTAGTGCTGGGTGGGTGCCCAGCCCTGACCCAGGCACTTGCCAGGGATCTCACATCAACCCTCATGGCTCTGCGGGGCACCCCAGATGGAGCAGTTAGGGACTGGCCCAAAGCCCCAGAGCTAGGCCACTGCACAGAAGATGTCTGCATTTCAGAACAGTGTGCTTAAGTGATCCACTACATCACCTCACCCAGTTAACACCACCAACCAAGAAACAAACTGATATTTCTGAACACCTAGCATTAGCCAATACACGTGACTTGACTGGACATTCATTACATCCCTTCTCCATCCCCTTCCCCATCATACCCCATCATGGTACCCTATGGAGTAGGTACCATTCTCATCCTCCCATTTCACAGATGGGAAAACTGACATTTGCAGGTTGGGGGAACCTGTCCAAGTTTACTCAGCTATTACAAGACGAAGCCAAGTTCTGCCTGAAGCACCTGGACTCCACAGCCTGATTTCTGAGCCACTTACCTCCTAAACATGTTTGAACGTGCACGCAACAAGCAAGGGTGAACTTTCAAACCTACCCATCCCTTGAGTGGATGCGTGCTGAGGAAGAGGTGTCAGCCGGCTGCAGGGGGAGAAAAGCGCACTGGAAGCATTCTGCACATTCCAGCCCTGGGAACCGTCTTTCCTTGTCAGCACTCTGTGACCCTTAGGACCCCCCTCTAAAGCCTGCAGTTAGCTCACCAGAAAGACCCGCCTGCCCCCGCCTGCCATCCCTTATGAAAGGCAGCTTCACTAACAAAGCCAGCCTGTCCTGGGCTACATAAACAGGATGTAAGTGAATGGGTGGGGGAAGGAAGCTGAGCTGTCCAGATCCACAGCCCCAAACACAGGCAGGCAGGCAAGAGCTCCCCGCCCCACAGATGACAAGGGCTGGTTCCTTGCCTTCAAATCAGCATGCTATTGAGAGACCAGGGATTAGAAGAGATAAGATGCTTTGTTTAGGGTGCTGCAGGCTTAACAGAACCTAAATATCCAACCTCTTGCTAACGTATAATCCATTTTCTGAAGACAGATTCTCTGTGTATGGTTATGAAATGGAAATTTTTAAGACAAAAGAGGAAAAATCCTTAGTGCTCTTTCATCTTCTATCAGCCAGGCTTGATAAAAAATGGAGTTGGGAGGCATTTGGTACATACCACCCAGGAGAAGGTTCACTCGGAAGGAATAGTTCAACTGTGAGCATCGTGTAAGTGCAGTATTTTGTGCACCAGTTGCATTACAATAAATGGCATCGATTGCCTTCTGGATACACACACATAACTCCTTGTGACGTTAATAGGAAGTAGGCATGCAAAGAGAGGGAAAAGAATGGGTCCCTCTCTGCAAACTCCATATTTAACAGTAACCCCAGTCCCACAGTGCTGGACACTCCAATGGGGAGCCCCCAAAAGCAAGAAAGGTAAGCAGGATAACATGGAAATCAGAACAGAACAGTGCACAACCCAGAAGTCACGTTCTGGGTTATGCAATTGTGGCATTTTTCTTTCCACTCCAAATTATCATTTTTTGGTTGGCTTCTTAAAAATAGAATAGTAAAAGCAGGCTGGTTTCACATCTGTCAATTCAAGCTCTCTCTTAACCAGCATTAATATCATGGGAACTTATTTTCATAATCATGTCCCCAAGGCACAGTAGGAACCTAAAGTAACTTCTAAATCATCAAAGGAAGAATGAATTATGTTCTGTGAGTATGAGAGTTGAGGACTGTGTCTTATTCTAATGCTTTATACAGAGAATATCTGTATTAGTTTCCTACTGTTGCTATAACAAATTACCACAAACTTAGTGGTTTAAAAGAACACAGATTTATGACCTGACAGTTCTGGAGGTCAGAAGTCTGAAAATGGGTCTTTTAGGGCTAAAATCAAGGTGTCTGCAGAGTTACGTTCCTTCTGGAGGCTCTAGGGGAGAATCTACTTCCTTGAATTTTCTAGCTTTTAGAGGCCACCTACATTCCTTGGCTCATGGCCCCCTTCCAGCAACGACATCTCTCTGACCTCTGTTTCCTTCATCATATCTCCTTCTGACACTGACCCTCTTGCCTCCCTCGTAAGAATTCCTGTGATGATGTTGGGCTCATTCAGACACTCCAAGATCACCTCCCCACTTCACATCTGCAAACGCCCTTCTGCCACGTGAGGTTCTGGGGACTAAGACACGGACATCTTTGAGGGAGCCAGTATTCTGCCTACTGCAGTGTCTCATAACCAGAAGAGCTGATCATTTGAAGTGTACCTTTTCCTCCCTCCCAAAGAGGGGACCATCTTTGTAAAGAGGGAGTATCTTGAGTTACCCTCTCAGCCAGGTACGGAGATACATTTGCTCAGCTCTGGCCACACACCACACCTGGCTCAGCTTGAAAGAAGAGCACCAACAAAGGTGGTCGAGGTTGAGAATGCAGATGATGCCTGTGGGACGAAGGCAAACAAGGGGGCCTCGGCAGGGCTGGTACGTGGAGCCTTGGCTTCCTGTGCTGAGTCCTAGCTGAGAGCAACGCAAGTTCACTTGGATGGGAAGAGATTATTATCTGTGGCTTCGGAGGTGGGGCAGGAAAATGGGCAGAACTGAGATGAGCAAACTAAAAAAATAAAAATAAAAATAAAAGCCCCAAAGGAAGGATTCTCCTGCTGTTTGACTTCTCAGAACATTCTGGAACTCCCACCTAAATCTTCAGTCCACTTACTCCTTTTAACACAGACAATTCCTCATCATTTGTATGTCGCTAAGCCAGCTTTTACCATAGAAGCATTTTTCCCATGTAGATACCAGGGTAAGTCTTTCCCTGATAAAAGGATTCTTCTATTTATGGAAAGGTTTACATCTAATTCCCTTAAAAAGCAACTGCTAGAGATGTTATGCTTCATAAAAGTTGGATGTAAAATAACAACAAGTATCCCCCGCCCCCAATGCATTCAAAACAGGTTTTAACTGATCACACTACTGTAAACATTCTCCTGGGTCGGGGGAGATGCCACCCCTACCCCGCCCCGGACAGCATTAGCTACATTAAGTGAGATACGCCTATAAACGACAATGGGGGGAAATGAGAATTAGAGCAAAGCCCCCAAGAAACCTGAACTCGAGATGGGGTTGCTTCACAAAGCTGCTCCCTTTCCTGCCTTTTTTTAACTTAACAGTTTGGCAATCATGCTTTGGTTTGACAGGGAACTGTGAAAACGTGTCACTTTGTCATCTCCAAACTTCTGAATCCAATCAAAATAACATTTATTAAAAACCTGGGCAGGCTTGCCAGAATTTGTGCTGTGATATTAAGAGAGTTGACCTCCCCCGGGGTCTCTGTCACCACTTTTCTTTCTTCCTTTATAAAAACAGCAGACAGCTTCAGATACACAACCCACAAAGGTGCATTTTATCCACAAGCTTCCTCAGCAACACAAGGGAGCCACTGCCTGGGGATCTTCTGGGGAAAATCCAACCAGCCCAAGGACGCAAGCTCGTGTGCTTGAGCTCCCTCTCAAGCACACAGTGTGATGTGAGAAGTTGTGATGTGCACAATCTGGAGTCACACGTCTCCACCGCGCACGCCAGAGCCGCCTGCTGGAAGCTGGAGAGTGATACTGCAGCAGCGGCGGCAGAGCCCTGGGGTGGGAGGAAACAGGACCTGGAGCCAGAGGGCCTGACCCCCATCTCTGCTCCACCGCTCACCAGCAGTGCCACCTCTTCCCGTCTGTGCAACCTTTCCCAGGCTCAGTCTCTCCAGGTGTGATGTATCAAACAGGACTCTTTTGGTTGCAGTTGATGAAGATTTCCAGCCCCAGCTAGCTTAAAAATAAATAGCATATATGGGTGCATGCAAATGAAATATACAAGGACGAGAGACTCGATCCAGGCTCCAACTATGCTCGTATGCTAGTTCCTACCACCTCTTGGCTCATATACCACTCAGCTCTTACCTCATGGTAGCAAGGTAGATGCAGCAGCTCCACCCTTTTAATCTTCCAGGTCCCAATGCAGAGAGGGTCACTTCCTAGTAACTTCCACAGAAGCTCTCGAATTCATTCTGCTTGGACCTCTAAACTAATATTGGTGGTCAGGGGATGTAACTATACTATTTGGTTTAAACAGCAGGATGTGGAATGAGGGGATGGGGGGGATAGAGGATATTCCACGAACCTCATAGCCTAAGAGTCAGGAAAAGATGGATATTCAGACCCAAAGTGGGGGCTTTTGCCAGAAGAGCAATGGATTTGGGGTAGGGGGTAATTAATGTGTACTACTAGTGAAATTATGTCATAAAATAATGACTTTTACATTTATTGTGCCTTTATATGCTTTATCTTACTCACTTTTTGCAGCAATCCTTCCAGATAAGGTATGTTATTATCCCACTTTTTTATTGATGAGCAAACAAAATTTCAGAGAGGTTAAGTGTCTTCCCCATAGTCACACAGCACATAAACTACAGTGCTGGAATTTGAACCCAGGACTGTCTGACTTCAGAGTTCATGGTTTGTCTGCTGGACTACACTGGTGTTGAACTGTGGTCCACGTAGGGTGGGGAATACATTAGAGGGGAATCATGGACACACCTTATATTTATACAATTGACCCTTGAACAACACAGGTCTGAACTGCTCGGATTCACTCATATGTGGATTTTTTTTTCATAAATATGGTAGCTGTATTTTGGTTTTGTGGTCTTTAAGTATGGGCAAAGTTTCTGTTCGATTAGTGATCACGATACGTGGAATCAAAAGAACTAGGGTTTAAGTCTTGAGCCTATCCAGATGTTTCATCTTCCTGCCCTTGGGTGAGTCATTTATGAATTCCTTTGTCTTTGAAGCAGAGATAGCAGTACTTGGATTCTCAACTGTGGGAGGGTTGGCACCCCTAACCCCCGAGTTTTTCGAGGATCAACTGTATTAACGTAGCACTTTATTGTTTTCAAATCACGGCCACAGTTGGCATCTTGCTGGATCCTCACGATGGCCCTTTGGGGGAGAGGTTATTCCTATAATCTTTTATGGTTGAGGGTACTGAGAAAGGCAAAAGGACTTGCCTGAGGGCCCTGGCTTGACCCTGGACTTTTAGTCTGAGTTATTTTCTCTCCACTATGCACACTGTTGCAGAGGGACAGGAAACACCCACTGGCAGTTGGCATAAAGCTGGGCTGTGAAGGACCAGTTTGAACGCAGCATCGGGAGAGAGCCTGGGGCATCCTAGGGACGGTTCGTTTTAGTGGCCCCACGTCCGTGTCTTTTCCCTTGCTCTGCTTTTTGTTTGAGGATCCATCCTACCCTCTTTGTGGTCCACAAATGTTAGGGGAGGTGTCACAGTGCTGTACTGGCCCGAGAGCCCGTTGCGTGCTTCTGTTCCCACACTGCACGTTCAGTGGCGTTGCACTGGTTGCTTAGAATCACCTGTGGCAGGAAAACTTACTCTAGAGGAATCAGCAAATGCTGCACTTTTCTTTTTGTTGTTGTGTTGTTGTTACTCTTGGTTTGTTTCTTGGAGAGCCAAGCGCTACTCGTTTACCAGCCTGCCACTGGGTTTATGCCAACTTTGGGTCCACAGCATGTGGCTTGGGTCTAAGTAAACAGCATATCCCGGCGTGTGACTCTCCCTCACCCCCTGCCCCACGTCTGCTTCAGGGGCTGCATCAGAGTTAGGCATATGATCCAACGGATGCAATGAGACCTAAGTCTGGGACTTTGTCTCGAAGACTGGACAGAATTAGCTCTTACCCACTGGGTGTGAGCAAGGAGGCAAGGTACCTCGGAGCCAGTGACAGCCATCTGGGGACAGGAAGGGAAAAGACCGCTATGGGCGACAGAGTCAGCACTGCGGAGGCAAAGATGCGTGGGGCTGGGTCACCTCAGCCAGCCTGCGGCGTCAGGCCATGCTGGACGTGCACACAGCCCCTGAGGTTTTCAATCAGGCGAGACCCTCACCATTTCAGCCAGCTTCACCTGGGATTTCTGTTCTTTGCAGCTTAATCACATTGTAAGTGACACAGTCGCACATCAAAGGGACAAGCCTACAGAGGAGGGGGCTGCCACGGAGAGCAGCTGCGAATAAGGCAAACCAATGCACAGAAAAGGCTCTCAGGGAAAGAAGAAATGCTTCTGACAGTGTCGGACACTGACAATTAGACAGAAGCCAACCTCAACACCGTCCACTGGTTTTCCATGAGATCTCTCCAGATGGTCCCATGATCGGTGCCTTCAAGATGAACGTCTAAGATGTGACAGTACTTCCAGCTTTGTTATGGCTCAATGATGGAAGCACGACAGGTCGGTGGCAAGAACGCAGCTGACGGGAAAGGCTCTCCTCATCTCTGAAACAGGGTTGGTGGTACCCACCCCTTGCAGGGTTACTGCGGAGATGAAATGAAATCAGGCAGGTTTGTGAAAACAGATTCCGAAACAGGCCCGGCATTCTCCAAATGAATTCCATTTACATGTGCATCTGAACTATTAAACCACATAAAATGCCTTCGTTTCACTTGGGACAATAAATGAAAACTCTTTTGACATTTGAAGCATTTCATGTCCCTGTGCTCCCAGAGAACGGTTCCATTTAACTTGAAAGGGGTTTTCAGTGTAATTCACATTTAATGTTATGAAAGCATTTCTCCCTCACATTGGGCTTTATCTAAATTTTTAAACGAGGCCTAATTTACAGGCCCCAAACGACTTGGCAAATTCCCTGCAATCTCATTGAAAAAGTCCTGGCTGCCTATATGCTGCGGGTGAGTTCAAAGACCGCTTTGTCTCGGGTGCCAACTAAAACTAAAATTACTCCGCCAACAAAGGGTCGTCCTTTCAAACAAACCCGCAGAACGCATACGCGCACACGGCACCCAGAGCTGCCCCCGAATCCAACCCCCCGGCAGCACGAGCAGGAGGCCGGGTGCCCTTTATCATGTTCTATAGTAGTGGAGGTGGGGTGCCCCATCCTGAGTAGAGAAGATAACTTCAGTGAAGACCCCAAATTTGTTCACAAGTGGACGAGGGGGCGACAAAGTCAGCTCGAGAGAGACAGGAAGAGAGAAAGTTACATATCTATCCCGCCCATCCTGTCATCACCTGTCGGACACAGCATCTGTATTTACACGTAACCCAAATGCCAAGGAGGGGCCTGATGGGCACAGAACACACCGGTGCACCCTGAGCACGGCCTGCTCCCAAGGCACCGGGATGCACCCGCACAGCACATGCCAGGCCTGGGTGCGGAGCTTCCTTCTGGGTGGTTGGTTTTTTGCAGGGGGTCACACTACACGGAACACGAACTGCCCTCTGCTTTGTCAATGGCTGTGGAGTCTCAGCGGAAGCAAGCTGGGGTGGGAACCATTTCACACATATTTATTAGGTACCTTCTAGGAGGCAGGAATGTGCTAAACCCTAGGGATGCAACGGGCGATCAAATCAGACACAGCCCCTGCCTTCACAGAGCTTACGGGGCAGTAGGAAAGAGAGCAGATTCCGGCAATAGCAACACAAGGGGAGGGAGGGAGGGTTGAGTCCCTAAATTCCTGAGTCAGATCGCACCAGGCCTGCCTGTGCAGAAATGCCTCCTCAGCCTTCCCAGATCGCTAGCTCTACGTTCTCGCCCACGCTGCATGCTCTGGCCCAGCTTCCCCTCTGACCCCATCTCTTACTGACCCCCTCCTACTTGCTGAGCTCCAGCTGCATCGGCCTCCTTGCACGCCTCAAGCACACCAAGAGGCTGCAGCCTCACAGGCCTTTGCATCTGCTCTTCCTCCTGCTCAATGCTTAGATGCTCACTCCCAGGGCTCGCTCCTTGCCTTCCCTCCCTGCTCTCTGCCCTCCCTAACCCAGACCTATAGGAGCCCCTTCCCCCCTCACTCCCTGTCTCCCTTATCCTGCTGATTTCCCTTAGCATCACCCAACATATTATAGACACATATGTTTACTATCTCTTTCCCCTGCTCGTCCGTCTGTTCACTGCTTTCTCCCCAGGGCCTCCAACAGCACCCAGAACATAGAGTAGATGCTCAACTTCTATTTCCCGAGAGTCATGATAAGAGACTAGAAGTGTTATGGGAGCACAGAGTAGGAGCACAGTCCCTGGCAGAGCTTGGAAAGCCTCCCGGAAGTGGCCCTTCAGGGTCAGTTGGGTATTTTTTTTCAGTGAAGAACGGAAAAGACGACTGCAAGCAGCATGAACAGCTTTGAGAAGTCCGGGAGAGGCTTGGAGAACGTTGGCGTGGCTGGAAGGCAGGCCATCGGAGACAAAGGTGAGAAATGAGAACAGGGAAGGGGGCAGGGCGGGCTCTACAGTGCCTGAGGAGCCACAGAGAGCCATAGAGAGGGTTTCCAGAAGCAGAATCACACAGAAAGCCTTACATTTCAGAAGGCCCTCTTGGGCAGCAGTTTGGAGAGAGCAGACAAGATGATAGGCTGGAGGTACAGTTGCAGGGGGGGTCACTGGGGAGAGATGCTTAGACCCTAGCCAGGTGGCAGCCCTGGAGAGAGCAAGCCTGGCTCTGGCTCAGGAACCCTGGTGTCCTTGGAAAACGTGCTTGACCCATTGGACCTCCACTGTCTTATCTGCCAAATGGGCATACTGAATAGCACAATCTGCAGTTGTAGGAATTTGTGTCAATAACGTCGCTTCTGCTGGAGTGCAAAGTTAATTGTTCTACAGAAGCGAGCTGTTATGACGATGACTAGCTTCACTGGCTAATGGCTGAAGCTTTATGTTTTCATCCTAGCATAGCACTTAGTGAACGTGTGGGAATCGAAACTCTGATGAATCTGAATAATGGTGCCATTTGATTGACAGCGCAAAGTCATTAATTCAGGAGAACATGTACAGACAGTGCGAGAGGAACAGAGCAGAGTGAAAGGCCTCTAATGGCACTTGCACGCTCCCAGCAGGGCTGAGTCCGATTGGCCGGCACCTTCATTCTTCAGCTCCACCAGGTATGATCAGCAAGAAAAGAATCTTTAAGCGCTGTGCCAGCTCTTCTGGCTCAAGTCAATCCTCAGAGAATAGCATCTGGAGCTAAATCTATGACATATCAAATATCCCTCTGAATCTCTTAGGTCCCCTGAAAGACAAAAAACCAGTAGGTGTCTAGGTATGACTATGGGTGCAGCCAGGGAGAGAACATCTCGATTCCTTGGCCAGCTCAAATGACCGTCCCGACCCCACACCCTCTCATTTCCAAGTTAGCTGGAAACAGTACATGAGTGCGAGCGTGTCTGTCCCTGGCAAGAAATCACACTGTATCGCGTCAACCTCCCGCCCTCTTTCATATCGACTCATTGCCTGCTGAATTGAGAGACTTTTGAAAAGGAGGATGATAATTGAAATTTCACATCATTACATTTTAAAATAATGCTTTTAGCTTCCCCCAACTTCAGTCAAAACTCCATCTTGTCAAAATAATCTTAAAGTTTTGATTTTTTTTTTTTTTTTTTTTTGTTAAACAAAGATTGATGAAATATCACTGGAAATCTTTTAGCTGCTAATTATAAGTCAAGCCTCTTTGGGGCTTTTTCGGGATATCTCTTTGACTTCTCTAAGTGATTAGTTTGGTCCTCTGCTTTTAAACTGTTCATTTTCCACTTGTGGAGAAGAGTGAAGTTTCTTCCCTGGTTTTAATTACAGTCGGAGCGTTATCCTCGTATAATATAGAGGGAGGCTGCGTGATAGGAGGGGACCACTCTATTAATCAGGGATGAATTTAGTATATGCTGAAGGCTTGTACCCTGTCATTACATTACCTTGTTGGTCTAATTAGTGGTATTACCCTCTGAACTGTGTGCAGAAGCTTAAAGAAATTCAACACATGCAGAAAACACGCTCGAGGGGACAGCAGAGAAGGCCTAATAAAGCATTGCTCATTGCACCTTGGGTGCTGCTGCTAATTTCTTCCATGATTATTACCTGAGGGTGGTAATCCTCCAGGGTGGGAGGGTGGAGGTGCCCTCCAGGTAACACAGGCTGGGCTCATGCAGGTTTCTTAGAAATGATAGTGTTGCCTGTGCTTTGGTTTCTGGCAGGGACCAGCAATTTACCTGTGGTATTTAATGTAGAAAACCAGACATCACCTCATCAAAAACTAAATGTTGTTCCTGTTTGTTCAGGTGAAGTTTTGGGCAATGTCTGGTGGGAGCAGGGGTGGGGGGGTAGGTGGGAGGCTTGAGCTGAAGGGAAGGAGAAGGTCTTTCCCTCTCGAGCCACTAACGTACCTCAAAAAGTAAGATTCTTATGAAAGGTTGAACTTGACGGTATTAATTACCACAAAGCCACAAGCTCCACCATTAGAGTGTAAACTCCTTGCAGACAGGGACCAGGTCATGTTCAGCACACGGTAAGGACTTAATAAAGGTTTGCTGAACAAATGAATGAACTCTCTTTACCGAGTCCTTAGCTGTCAAACACACGCTGTTTGGCCATGCACGGTCTATGGGGCTTTGGTTGAATCCTCAAATCTCTTTTTTGTTTGGTAATTTAAAAAATATATTAAAAAATTTGACATCCAAAGAAGTTAAGCAAATTTTCTAAGGCCAGACGGCTACTTAAGGAACAAAGTCATGATTAGAACCAGGTTTGTTGGATTCCAAACGCCTCCATTACAAGATGAATCAGAGTGACTAGATCAATGCATGATCTGAATTTCATTTCAGGTAAGGCTTAAAGGGGAAGTGGGGATTTTGACAGGTATTAATTAATATTTTACAGAAGCATAAGAAATCTCAAGGGTACCTTATTTTGCTAAGTATGATACTGTTTATCACTGTTGTGGGTTTTTTTTAATGGCCCATGGAGGCCTAATATTAAACAAACCCATACTTTCCAATCAAAATATATTAATACAGTCTCCCCCCTCCCAAGATGGAGTTTCAGCAGGCTCACTTTTGGGGACTTTTGATTAGTCAACATTTTTTAAATGTCCACTGGGTTTCAAAAGAAGTCAGAAGCATATCTGACCTCAAGAAGCTCACAAGGCAAAGGAGATTCTTCTTTTAAAATTGCCCCTTTGACTGATGCCGGGGAGGGGAGATGCTGACTTGGTAGCTGACCATCTACAATGGACGAGGTTGGAAGATTCTGGTCCCCACGCTCCCACACTTTATGCCCTGCCTAAGCAGGCTTTGTAAGGTTCCTTGGGATTTGCAGACTTGCACAGCCCAGTCTGCAAAGACGCCTTTGGGAACCACTGTGGTCCTAAGAGGTAGTTAGGGGAGGAGACGTCCCAGTGGTTTCTTATACTCCATTGTTTTGCAAACCAGAGAAGGCTAAAGGCACAGCAGAAGTTAGGAGAGTCAAGAGCTCTACTTAATGAACATATGGATTAAACACATGTACCTTCTGCATTTAGAAGCAACAGAAGTCTATCTGTGAAATGCAGCATATATTTTTCAAAAAATATACATTTGCAGCACAGTCACCCTGAAGACCCCGGCGAGGGTCTGGGTGCTACAGGCAGTAGCCCCCCTCTTTCCACCCTCCAGCCCACCGATTAGCCCCATTAGCAGATGACAAATGACTTGGGTGACCTTGGTGCAGTTCCCAGTAGACCAGTGCACAAAGGATTCAGCCTCTGTCTCTAGCAATTGTCTTTTCCTTTGGCAGCTCCCCTGGGAGGTCAAAGCTCTAGCAAAGCATCCTCCCTGGAACTGCCCATCTGCTCTGTGGTCCTCCTCCAGGAAGTTCCTATACAGAGAGGCTGCCGGGATGGCTCCAGCTTTCAGGACAGGCAGAGGTGGTGAAGATCCACCTATGCCACTGAACTAGCACATTGATGACGATGATGAAGACCCTTTCACTGAAGTTTAGTATGTGCAAGGGGCTCCCTGAGAGATTTCCAGGTGTATCATCTCCTAGGATCCTCACAACAACCCAAAAACATAGGTATTATTATTATTTCCATTTTAAAGATGATAAAACTGAGGCTTAGTGAGATTATGTACTTTGCTCAAGGTCACACACAGTAAGTGGCAAGGCTGGGACTTGAACTCACAATGGTTTGATTCCAAAGCCTCTTACCCACTGTGGTAACCAGCTAGCTCCTGCTACCCTACATCCCTCTTGATCCATTTCTTCTGAATTTGTGGTGCTGTACACTCACAGAATACAAATTTACTTTCAAGTTAAATCCTCGCAACATGGGAATCCCTCAGTGGATTATCTACACCAAAGCATCTTCCTGATGGCAGGGATTACCCACATAGAATTGAGGTTCGCTTCCAAGTGACCTGCTGGTAGGGACTCGGGGGGCAGAGTTCAATTCCTTTCCTCACCACTTATATACTGAGTGACCTTGGGCAAGGCCTTAGCTCATCTAAAAACCAAGGATAATCCACACTAGTACCTCACAGGATTGTTGAGAAGGTTTAAAAATGTAATCCACCTCAACAAAGGACACCACTTTGTAGGTATGTAGTCAAGTATAATAAAAATTAAAGGTGCTTAGCACAATTCCTGGAACATAATAAGCACTAAAAAACCAGAGCTAGTTTTATTTCTTCACAAAGTCCCCAAATCAAATTTTCACAGTCCATTTTAGCCAGGGATATTCTCTCTCCTTTGAACTTCTAAAGGATGTTAAAACTTCTCTTAGAAATTCCCTTTCCAACTTGTATTATGTAATTTATGCACATAATGTTTTCTCCTCTTTTAAAAAAATATTAGGTGAGAGCCTATTAGGTACCAGGCACTACCAAATGACTCTGCATTCACCATTGCATTCCAACCTCAAAGTGAGCTAGACTCTACTATATTGTGCTGTTTTACAGATGGGGAAACTGAGGCCCAGGGAGGTTAAATAACTTGCCCAGGGCACATAGTAAGCAGGCAGTGAGGCGAGGACTCAATTCCAGGCCATCCACTCTGCAGCCTGGACTTGTCACTGTTTGTTGCTATAAACGCCAGACTGTAAACATCCCAGATAAGGATCTAGGTCTGAACTACTGCCCACCTTCACCATCTGGCACAGTGATGTCCCATACTAGGGACTCGGTAAGTATTGTAGAAAGAAGGGGAAAGTTTCTGCAGTTACACAGTCACGAGTTTCCTCTGACAACACGTGCCCAAAGTCTACACAGCAGGGCTCCCTCATGGACTGGCCAAGACCCAGGAAACCTATCCCAGCTTCCCGCTGGGAACACGGGGGCGGGCAAAGTGGATATTTTGCCAATAATAACAATGATGATAATTACAGTAATGATCACAACCCACACTCGTCGGTCGCTTCTGCTATGCTGCGCGCTGCTATCTGCGCCTTCCATGAATGCACACATTTAATAACCTCAGCAGCTCTCTGAAGTGGGTGCTCTTATCAGCCCCATTTTACGCCTGAGGAAACTTTCAATTTAAATAGAAATTTTGGAGCTTCAAACAATTTCAAAGTTATCTAATTTTTCCGCTACGCTTATAATTTAGGGAGAAGCAGATGGCACACTTGCGGAGACAGCACACATACACATATAGATGTATGCATATATACATAGATCTTTACCATTATACAAATGGGCAAACTGACACTTAGGGTAAGGGTTGCAGTAAATTGATCTGAGGAGCTGATCAGATCAGAATAAGCAAATCCATCGAGTCAGAAAGCGGTTAAGTGTTTGCCATGAGTATGGGGGCGAGGGAAGGTGAGTGACTGCTTAACGGTACAGGGTATCTTTTCGAGGTTGATTAGAAAGTTCTGCAACTAGATAGTGGTGATGGTTGCACAACATTGTGAATGTACTTAATACCACTAAATTGTATACTTTTAAATGGTTGAAATGTTAAATTCTGTGTTATGAGTATTTTACCACAATAAAAAAATACCTTTTTCATCATACATGGGGTAAAATCCAGATTCTTTTTTTTTTTTTTAATTTTTATTTATTTATTTATTTATTTATTTATGGCTGTGTTGGGTCTTCGTTTCTGTGCGAGGGCTTTCTCTAGTTGTGGCAAGCGGGGGGCCACTCTTCATCGCGGTGCGCAGGCCTCTCATTATCGCGGCCTCTCTTGTTGCGGAGCACAGGCTCCAGACGCGCAGGCTCAGTAGTTGCGGCGCACGGGCCCAGCTGCTCCGCGGCATGTGGGATCTTCCCAGACCAGGGCTCGAACCCGTGTCCCCTGCATTGGCAGGCAGATTCTCAACCACTGCGCCACCAGGGAAGCCCAAAATCCAGATTCTTTATCTTGGTTTACAAGAACCTTCCAAATCTGTCCTCTCCACATGCACACTCACTCTCATTCTCTCTCAACTCCCACTGTTTACTTCTCCCATCACACCCAGACTGGAGTGTGGCTACTCCCCCTCCGAGGCATGCATCACCCCGCCGCATCTTTACTCCTGCAGGAAGCCCCGCCCAGAGCCCCTCGTACACTTTCTGTGCCAAAAGAAGACCCACTTGTCCTTCAGGACTCAACTCAAGCACAGCCTCCTGTGACGTCTGCAACTGAGACCTCACTTCCACCCGGGCAAAGTGTCCCTTGTTGACACTTTTACATACCTTGCAGGTACGACTATCATGGTACTCATCACAGTGTACTGTAATATAGGCTTTCAGACTAGAGAGGAGCACTTAATGCTGGTTAAAAATATAGGCTTTGGGGTCACTGGGACACCGTTCAAATCTTAACTCTACCTGCTGTGTGAGCATGGACAAATTACTTAACCACTTTGAGCCTCAGTCGCCTCGTTTGTAAAAAGAAGGCTAATAGTAATACTTGATGTGAGGGTGAAAGACAGAAATACACAGATAGCTTTGAGAACGGTGCCTTGCCCTTCCGAAGCACCCAGTAAATGTTAGTGTCATTATTATCCTCTTCGTCACCATCATCCTCCCTCGGCCCCAGTAGCTTACGAGCTCCATGAGCCCAGCACAGGACCTGCCATAGAGCACACACGGGGCAATATTCCAGTGTGTTTCCACTGACATGGGCTATACACCTTACAAACCAGATCATGCAGCCCAAGTAAAACTGACCAATTAGAGGGAAGCCAGTGCTGGACTCAGCAGTCACCTCTCGGCACTTAAGAACTTTCTTTGCTTCACAACGAGAGCTTGAAATATCAGTAGGCAAGCTATAAATAATGGGAAAAAAAATAATGCAGAATTTAACTGAGGGTTTGTGAGTGCATCAGCGGGGCTCTCTCTCCCGGGGAGGATTATGCACGAGCTGTCGGAGATAAGACTTTGGTCGGGCGTATGTAAGGGGAGCGCAGACAGCAGTGGGCACTCAGGGAGTCCCTTCTGCCACCACCAAACGGGCAACCTCATAGATCAAACCACAGAATAAATGAGGACATTAAGGCTTCATACACTCTGGGATTTGTATTTGAAATGCCAAGATCCCTACTTAAACTAGCCCCTCCTTGAATGATTTTTTTGCTGTTGCTTTCAAAAGAAGTCACTCTTTGGCACCACAGGTCTTCAGTGGGAGGCTTTGGGCCGTAGTTTTCAATACTCACAGGTGATATTTATGGAATCGTTAGCACATGTGTGCCAAACACTTAACACAGGGCTTCACGTATATTAACTCACTTAATCTTTATGTAAAAACCCTGTAAGGTATGAACTATTATCAGCCCTGTTACATAGATGTTATGTGAACCAACAAGATGACATGCTAGGAGGTGGTGGCATTGGTAGTTAAACTCAGGAATCTGAGTCCAGCTGAAGGAATGCAGTCATACAAACAAGGCTGTTGTCTCGCAGGGTCCTTGAGAGACTAAAGAGAAACAAAACGGGAAGTTCTAACATCCACGGTGGCTCATGACACCAACAGAATGACCAAAGGTATGAGCCATCTTATCCCCTGAACTTGTAAGAGGCAGCTCAAACAGCCCTCTGAGGAGCTGGCTGAAGAGTGAATAGCTATCTGATGGACACCCACCACTATATCACAAATGGTTGGGAGCAAAATAAATGCAAATGAAGCCACGGGGGCAGAAAACCAACCTTCCCAAGTGTATCTTGCCTGCATTGAAATGCCCTGATTCTACCCCTGAGCTTAATATTTCATGAGAAAGGCAACACTGAGATCGCCACTCCAAGAAACCCAGGGGAGGACAATCAGGATGACAAATGCAACCCTCCCCCTTGTATCTCAGAAATGCCGAGAGGTGTGGGTGATGGGCTGAAATACCTAAACAAACCAGAGAGTGAGCCTGTGGCTGAGGCTGATTAATGGGTAGAGGGGTCCAGCCCTCACCTTTATTTACATTGCTTGGAGCACATAAACTCCAAGAAAATTTAGTGTTTTAATTTGGGCATCTGGCTTGTGCTTCTCTTCTCTTCCCTTCTCTTCTCTTCCCCCACCCGCCCCCTTCCATTAATGGGCAGATAATATAAGGTTGCAGAGTCACAGGCTTATATTATCTCTGCTTAAGCCAGGAAAGACAATATTCCCCAAACTAAACAATCTAAGATATTCTTTAAGGTGGACCTGATTGACTTGGCGATACTGCTAAAGGTGACCAAGTGTAGATGTTCAGAAACGGGACGGCCTTTAGCCAGGTCTCATCCAGCGGGCTCATTCTGACCGATCCAATGTCCCAGCCCCTGAGCGGCCGTCTGGGACACCTCTCCCAAGTTGTGGAGGTGGAGGTGGGAGTGCAGGACCCGGGTCTTTGGTCAGACAGTTGGCATCGCAAGTCGCCGCAGAGGTTGGAGCTTCCCTTTTTGTCACTCTTTAGGCTCGGGTACAGTCAGGGCTACCATCCAGTCCTCTTGGTTCCCCAGTGGGTCCTTCCCCCTCTGCTCTTTCCTCCTTCGGCTTCCGGCAGAAGGCGAGCACCTTACACATCCCAGTATCCTAGCACCAAGGACCGGGCCTCATCAATCAGAAAACGCGCCTAGTGGAGGCTAAGCGAGCAAGTAAACAAAGAACAGCCTAGACCCACCCCGGGGCCTGCTGGGAGGCCGTACATGTACGCACGTTGATGGCACCAGTTTACGACCTTTACGACATTTCTGGAGGACTTTACGACATTTCTGGAGGGCGTGGCAAGTGCCAGCTGGTGTGCTCGGCCCTCCAGCACACCCTCTCCTGTGATCTCACAGCTCTGGGGTGTCGGGATTAGTGTTATCCCTGGGGGCAAACTGGGGCCTAGACTGTAAAGCAGCTTGCCCACCACACACAGCTAACACGTGTTAAGAGAACAGGATATGCATCCAAGCAAGGGACTCGAGATTTCTGTCCTACGCTATAAACGCTGAACTTACCTGTGTCAGCATCTTAATTTGTTCAAACAAGTCATTACAGTGAAAGCCAGTGAGACGCTTTCCTAGTCATTACTATCTTCTCAGCTTTCTCTGCGTTGTACCCAAATGACAGCATACTGTTACTGCTAAACTTTTGTCTTCAATGGCCCATCTGAATGCAAAACACAAGAAAGGGAAGATCACATTTGGTGTTCTTCCTATTTTTTTCTCCCGAACTTCTAAACCCAGTGTGGGAGTAGCTTTTCCAACACGCCTGGCAGATGGTCATCTAGGCTCTGGTGATGACCACATCCCTCTGGACAGCTCTCCTGTGAGCCAAAACTTGCCTCTCTCTGATGTTCCCGCCTAAGTCCCTGGTGGCCCACCAGCTAAATATTAACCAAACACAAAAGAAAAGAAATGAAAACCATTTACTGGGTCTTCCAGTTGATTTTTTTTTTAAGTTATTTATTTATTATTTATGGGTGTGTTGGGTCTTCGTTTCTGTGTGAGGGCTTTCTCTAGTTGCGGCAAGCGGGGGCCACTCTTCATCGCGGTGCGCGGGCCTCTCACTATCGCGGCCTCTCTTGTTGCGGAGCACAGGCTCCAGACGCGCAGGCTCAGTAAATATGGCTCACGGGCCTAGTTGCTCCGCGGCATATGGGATCTTCCCAGACCGGGGCTCGAACCCATGTCCCCTGCATTGGCAGGCAGATTCTCAACCACTGCGCCACCAGGGAAGCCCCTTCCAGTTGATTTTAATTGCAGGTAATAAACCACTGTTAAAGGGAAGGTTTATAATAAGAAGGTGCCTATTAGCTTAGGGTGTTTGCAGTGGAACAGTGAAATGATTTTGTGAATGCCATCTTCTCTAATAAATCTGAATGCTACTGGAGAGATTAGGCCATTATCCAGCGCTGGCATAAATAGAAAATGATATGATGGATCACATGCTTGAGGGGTTTTAGGAGTTAGCCGGAGATGGGGCAGGATGACACTAGTTAGCGATGGCAGTTGGCCAATCAAATCATATTGCCTGAAATCTAGTTTAGGGCCAGTTTTGTTATTCTGACTATAACCGGTGTTTTCCAATATCCATACCAGGAAGTCACCATAGAAATTTCTGCCTAAATAAAGAAGGGCTTTCTTAAAGCCAAGGGTCCAAATCATAGATTTATCTGATTGTGTCACAGCGAGGCAGAGCTGAGTTTGAGGAACAGAAGAACCGCTTAAAATCAGAAGACTCAAGGCCTGGGGCTGTAGCCATAATTTTCCAAGGCACTTATTGAGCACCTAACTGCACATGGCATTGCTGAGAGCCGCATTGCACAGGGCTGAACACACATGTCCAGATAGATGCATTCTGTAGCCACAGTCCCAAGCTGTGGGCCACAGAGAGTCTGGGTGGCCAGAGAGAGTGACTTAGAGGAAGTCCAAAATCCACATGTCTCCAATGTGCCGCCTGTGGACAGAATGAAGCATTTTTATTGCATGTATGTGCCATTATCTTTTTTTTTTTTTAAAGGGTCATGCACTTGTTAAAAGTGCTTTAAATGTTTTTTTTATTTTATTTTTTAATTTTTTTAACATCTTTATTGGAGTATAATTGCTTTACAATGGTGTGTTAGTTTCTGCTTTATAACAAAGTGAATCAGTTATACATATACATATGTTCCCATATCTTTTCCCTCTTGCATCTCCCTCCCTCCCACCCTCCCTATCCCACCCCTCTAGGTGGTCACAAAGCACCGAGCTGATCTCCCTGTGCTATGCAGTTGCTTCCCACTAGAGTGAAGTAAGTCAGAAAGAGAAAAACAAATACAGTATGCTAACACATATATACGGAATCTAAGAAGAAAAAAAAAAGGTCATGAAGAACCTAGCGGTAAGACGGGAATAAAGACACAGACCTACTAGAGAATGGACTTGAGGATATGGGGAGGGGGAAGGGTAAGCTGTGACAAAGTGAGAGAGTGGCACGGACATATATACACTACCAAACGTAAAATAGATAGTATGTGCCATTATCTTTCAAATATATGCAGATGCAGAAGAAGCAGCCGCTTAAGAATGTTACTGAATTCAATGCATTCTTTTGCATTTACGTATTTTCCCAGAGAAACAGATAAAAAATATAACTGCTAATATGTAGGGGACAGAATTCACTGAAAATCACTCTCTTTATCTCTCTCTCTCTCCATCATTAAAAAGAATATATGTAAAAATATGCATGGCAGGGCTTCCCTGGTGGCTCAGTGGTTGAGAATCCGCCTGCCAATGCAGGGGACACGGGTTCGAGCCCTGGTCTGGGAAGATCCCACATGCCGCGGAGCAACTGGGCCCTTGAGCCACATTTACTGAGCCTGCGCGTCTGGAGCCTGTGCTCCGCAACAAGAGAGGCCGTGATAGTGAGAGGCCCGCGCACCGCGATGAAGAGTGGCCCCCGCTCGCCGCAACTAGAGAAAGCCCTCGCACAGAAATGAAGACCCAACACAGCCAAAAATAAATAAATAAACAAATAAAATTTAAAAAAAAAACACAAAAAAAACCCCACATACACATCCACATCAAGCTCTCCCCACACACATTGACTTGGACCATATGCTTCTCAAATTAAAAAAAAAAAAAAAAAAAATGGATGGCAGAACATTAAATCCAGATGTAAACCAATGTTGGAATAGCCATCTTGGCTAAAGTTTAAACCATTGAAATCTGGCTCCTGGCTAATGTGAGAAGCGTGTGCATGCTCACGAGGGAAGTGATAATTTTGTTGGTACTAGTTTGGGTACCTTATTATCTGTTTCATCTGAATACCACCTACCACCCCAGCCTGCCAGCCTTTGTGAGTTAAGCTTTTCGGTCCTTAACCCTCCCTGTCCATTCTTGTTGCAGACATCTGTATGATTTCTCATATGAACCATTTATGGATTCTGACCGTAACCTCAAATACAAGTCTAGGTACATGTGTGTTTAAAGGGCTGGAAAGCATACTCAGCAGGACGTCATAAGAAGTCTGGCTCCTCCCAGGAGAAAGGCCTCTAAGCAACACAGAGATATCAGGAGAAAGACCTGGGATCTGGGGAAAAAACGTCCAATCTTGCCTATGGGGGACAGAAATCAGCCGGAGAAATAAAGAGAATTTCATTCCAAGGTAGGAGAATTCAGAGTTCAATAATATACTATGCTATTAATAATGAAGAGTTCTATCTATTGAATCCCAAAGTCCACCAAGCTTTGTGCCAGGCACACTATGTGTTATTCCATTAACCCAGGGAGTAATTTTCCCCCCAGGAAAAAACACTGGGCAATGTCTAAAGACTTTTTTGGTTGTCACGTTATAGGGGTGCTACGAGCATCTAGCAGTGTAGACCAGGGATGCTGCTAAACATTTTAAAACGCACAAGTCAGCCCCCCCACAAAGAATTTTCTGGCCCAGAATGTCAACAGTGCTGAGGCTGAGAAACCCTGCGCTAAACCATCCTAATCACTCTAGAAAGGAGGAATTATCGGCCTCGTTATAGAGGAGGAAACTGAGAGCTGTAATGTCCCACAACCCAAGTCATATCGCCAGGATCTGGATCGGACCTGTTTCACTCCCTTAAACCCAGGTATCTGCTGTATTATCTTGAAGATGGAAATGACCTCCTCATTTCCCAAATAAGGAAATTGAGGCTCAGATGCCAAGTGTCTTGCTCTGTATCTCACTGCTACTGGTGATTCTTTGTCCCTTCACAGTTCAAGGTCTGTGATGATGACTAATCACAAATGACTTCACCTCAAACCATGAAGCTGCCAACAAATGTCTCTTTCTCTTGTCCGTTAACCATTACACCCCTAGTAATTAACTTCTTGTTTCTGCTCCTTTAACACTGTAATCTGGTGGTTTTATTGCTCACGTCTAATTCACTAGCTTAATCAATCATTATTAAGCTCCTTCTGTATGCTAAGCACTGTAAAGGTGCGGGATATAAATGGGTCAGAATGCAAATGGAAGAGAACTGCAAGTTCAGGGGTTGGCAAACCATAGCCCAAGGAGTGCCTGTTTTTGTAAATAAAGTTTTATTGGAACACAACCACGCCCATTCATTTACCTATTGTCTATGGCTGCTTTCACATTACAGCAGCAGAGCTGAGGAATTATGACAGATACCCTATGGTCCCCAAAGCCTACAATATTTACTAGCTGGCCCTTGACAGGAAAAGTTTGCCAACTCCTACACTAGCTCCATCATTCAAGCCACAAGAGCAAGCACTGAAGTGAACTCCCAACTGAATCAAGAAGCACTTTCTTTCATCTCCATGTGCAGCTATAATATCTATTGGCAGTGGCGGGAATCCTAAGTGTTTAATGCTAATACACATCTAAAACTCAAAAACACTGGGTAATGTCTAAAGACTTCTTTAGTTGTCACATTGTAGGGGTACTACGAGCAAACATTTTGATCCTTAAAAATACTTTCTGATCCTCTAGAGCCTATTATAAATAGATCTTCAAATGCATTTCAAATGTATATTATTTCTATTTTGCTATCAGAGGTCTGGGAAGCCTCTAGCGACTGCTCCTCATCACACTGAAAGGAAACAGAGATCAGAGTCCCAGCTGATAGGTTAGCTGCTTAGGTGTCAGTTAACTAAGCAGGTTGTCTGCTGCGCTACAGAGGCCTCCGGGTTGATACTTCCTCTCCACTCTCCTTGGGTGCACAGCAAAAGACCCCATTCTGATTTTCCCTGAGTTTTCTGCCACACTGTTGGACTTCAGTCTGTGGATGAGATTCCACTGATCTGAGTACAAGGTCTAGATGTGAACTTGGAGTAGCAGGAGGTCCACCAACTATATAGGCAGTTACAGCCACAACAGCATTGAGAACATGTGCCTACACAGCCAAGAGTTTAGGTGGACAATTTAAACCAACATGTTTTGGATGGATGTTAACTCAAAGACTCTGATAAAAGAGATCCTAAAGGTTTCAAAGTGTCTCCCTGAAGGGGCAATGAAGAGAGGGAAATTAGGCAGATTTACTGTGATGGCTACATCCTGCCCCCGACACTCAGAGAGTACACACATCCACATGCTAAGACCATAGGTCCCCTCACAGACGTGCTTCCCGTATTCAAAAATCCTAAATGACGGTGGTGTCAGGTGGAAAAAATTGTCCTCCATACGAAAGTCATTCCCAGATCCAATAAGACAATCAGGAAGTTCCCAGGGTGCAAACCTGCTCCGGTTTACAGGTCCTTAACTGCTTTTAAGGGAGGCCAGAAGAAGAGAAACGCTACGTTCAGGCATGAATAAGATAGATCATTGAAAGAGAAGTCAAATGATTGAAAACCCCACGGAGAGGATGAAAGAATTTAGTGTAAAAAATAAGATTAAATCTGTAAAACTGGATTGTCCCTTTACCATGGGTAGACACTGGACATGGGAGCTCAGAGTATGAGAGCACAGTCTTGGGGTGATGGTGTCACCATCCAGGTCTTACAAGACAGGGTGGCCCATGCTCAAGAGGGCTTGGCCAAGGCAAGGTCAGATCTCACCTAATCATAAGTTCCAGGGCAGCCCTCTGCCACCATTGTGCAGTCACAGTGGGATCTTGCAGTGGGAGAAAGACAGGAGAATTTGGTTCAATGACAAGCTCAACAATCTTGAACAAATCAGTTTAAATCACTGTCCCTCAGTTTCCTTATTTGAGAAATAGATTGCTGTGTTTACTTCAATTCCATCCTATGGGCCAGTTGGTAGGATCCACAGAGACAATGCCTGTGCAAGTCTCCGTATACTGCAAAGATCTGCAATGATCTACAAAGATCTGGGTAGTGATATACTCTAGTGCTTCCCTAGTGCCTCCTGGGTGCAAAGGAAAGAAGAGTGGATAAAAGCAGCAGAACCCTGGAAAAAGGATTCTGAGCATTGGCTTTGTGAACTGAGGATGCTAGACCAAGCTTTTGCTTTAGAGGCAAGGTGATAACACTGAAAGTGTTGAAGGGTGGATTTTGAGTTATCCCATGGTGGAACCAACCCATGAATCGACCAGCTGAGTTTTAACAAGGTTCTATTCTATTGGTCCATGATAATGACCCACACTGTAGAAAAGCTGACCAGAAATAATGATCCTTCTCCAGAGGACTTCCATTAAGACTTGAACATGCCTCCTTGCAGGGCTGCCTGGTACCAAGTCAAATTGTGAACAGAGCAATCCGAGCACGTCTGCTAGCTAATGGGCTAACAGTCTCTACAAAATGTCAGCCAGGCCTTGCCTTTCTGTTAACTCCCAAATCTAAAGCTGTGTCGAAAAATATTCCCAGTTTTGTCTTGCTTCGCATGGTAAACCTTGTAGGAACAGGAAAAGCAATCTACTTGATGAATGCATTAATTAAGATAATCAGTATACATATAATCACAGGTCAGTTCTCCCCAGCCATCATTCATCAAGCTCTATGGTGCCACAATTGCACTCTCCAGGGTCAGTATCAAATTTCTAAATTTCATACCTTGCTATCATCAGGAAATGGTGAGCACAGAATTTCGAATGGCAAGAATGAGGGGGAAAGGGTGACATAAATCCCACTGTGTTCCAAGTTGCACTTACTGAATTAAAGACACCATCCTCAATGGTTTAAAAAAAATTCAAGTTAATCAAGGAAAATGAACTAATTCATTTGTTGCAGCTGACAAGAAGCCCCAGCCTTGGCCAGGAAGATAATATATACAAGGGGTGAGCTTACTTTGAAAGATGCAGAGCTATACCTGCATTGAAATTCATATCTTTTCTTGTTCTATTTGGAGGAAAAAACCCAACTATTATTCAGGGTCTAAACCCTGTATCATCCACATCTTCTTTCTCCTTAAGAAATGCTCTTTGAGGGAGAAGGTCCCAGCCAGCAGCTATTCTCTGCAGTATCCAATCCCAACCTACCCCCAAAGTTGCACTCTAATAATCTCTCATGGGCAGTTTAACCTTAGTAGAGAATTTAATGTATTTTCCCAGCATGCTTTTCTTACATATTGCCACTGTCATGTACATCTGTGAAGGCTTCTGTATTTGTCACTTCATCATCTATTTTCCCATTACACCTGTCTAGACCTTTATTATAAAATGTAATTATACTTCCATGTCAGTCACACCTACTAGCCTACGAGCTCCAAGATAACTTGCTCCATATCTTATTAAATCTGTGGTCCCTGAACCTATGTGCTCAATCTCTCAAGCTAGATGGAGACAGAGAGAAGAAAGGAGGAAAGGAAGAAAAGAAAAAAGAAGGGGAGTGGGAAGGTTGGTCTGTAAGCAAAAAGACAAAGCCATCCTCCTGGCATGTCTCTGTGCTGCCTGGCACAATATCTCAATATTCTTTTTTTTTTTTAATTTATTTTTGGCTGTGTTGGGTCTTCGTTTCTGCATGTGGGCTTTCTCTAGTTGTGGCGAGCAGGGGCTACTCTCCGTTGCGGTGCACGGGCTTCTCATTGCGGTGGCTTCTCTTGTTGCAGAGTATGGGCTCTAGGCACACGGGCTTCAGTAGTTGCAGCACGTGGGCTCAGTAGTTGCAGCACGCAGGCCCTAGAGTGCATGGGCTTCAGTAGTTGTGGCACATGGGCTCAGTAGTTGCGGTGCGCAGGCTTAGTTGTTATGTGGAATGTGGCATCTTCCTGGACCAGGGATTGAACCCGTGTCCCCTGCACTGGCAGGCAGATTCTTAACTAGCACGCCACTAGGGTAGTCCTCAATATTCTTGCTGTAGTGAAGCAGGTGGGCTCCAGGGTCAGCTGAACCTGTGTTCCAATCCAGCAGAAGACCACTGTCTAGATCTTGGAAAAGCAACTAAACCTTTCTAAGCCTCAGTTTCTTCATTTGTAGAATGGAGGTGAGAACATTATCTAACTCGCTGTGATAGGAAAGTCAGATGAGAAAATGTCATCAATCACACCCCACAGAGTCTGGGAAAGTCCAGAAAAAAAAAAAAAAAAAAGCCTCAACAGATGCTGGCTATTGCTATCACTATCCTCTTGGATAATCTTCAAAGTCTCTGCAGCTCCCCAGTTCTGATCCTGCAACATCCCTTTTCCTAAAAATGAGTCAACCCCCTGCTAAGAAGCTCTGGGGGCCACTGTCCCCTTTCCATGAAACTTTCAGTCCTCTCTGTGACTCCCTCCAGCTGAAGCCCAGCAGCAAGGCAGAGAGAAGGGAGATTCTCACATGTGAACATGGCTCAGCCACTGAACTGCCCTCTTACCTCTGGCCAGACACCAGTCCTTCCTGGCTACAGACTCTCTGGCAGTGACAAAGCATCTTTCGTACGGGGGAGCGCTGAGGATTTATGATCAATGACTTAGTGTCTGACATGCAAATCCTAACTATAATTGCCACAACGCCAGCTTTAGAACAAAAATGATTTCTTGGGCAGGAATGGGAAAAACTATGCAAAGCTGTACAGCATCCTGGCTGGGACAGCAGGGAGTCTCTGGAGGCACGTTTACTTGGGTGTATATCCTGGCTCTGCCACTCGCTAGCTTGGTGACACTGGGCAAGTCACATAACCTTCCTGGGCCTCAATTTTCTCATCTGTAAGGTGGCCAACCCAGGACTTACCTCAGAAGGTAGATAAAAGGATTAACTGAGATAATACAGGGAAAGGGTTTAGAACAGTGTTGACCTATGGCAAATAAACACAATTAAAACCATCTGTCATTAAACCAATGATCTTCATGTAAAACATGACAAGTCGACCGAATTCCGCACACTCTGTAATTTAAAATATCATGGATTCATTCATTCATTCAGTCAGTCAGTCAACAACTATTTACTGAGCTCTTGTTATGTGCCAGGCACTGTTCTAGGTGCTGTGAATGGAGCAGAAGACAAACAGATGAAACTCTCTGGTCTCACAGAGGCGCCATCCTAAGACTCACAACTGGGGCCTCCTCTAATGCCTGGCATAAAGAGTGGTTCTCAGCCAGGGATGATGGGGCCCCCAGTGGATATTTGGCAACATCTGGAGACATTTTTGGTTGTTACAACTGGGGTGTGGAAGGTTCTACTGGCATCTAGTGGGCAGAGGCCAGGCATGCTGCTAAACATCCTACAAGGCACACAATGCCTCCCCCCCAACAAAGAGTTATCCTGCAGATGACAACAGTGCCAAGACTGGGAAACCCTAGTGTAAAGGAATCTGTGAGTAGTTATAGGTCTTTTGTTGGGCGTGGTCTTGGGCCACTGGGGGCCACCGAGGCCACTGGGAGAGAACTCGGAAAAGGGAAAGATATGGGTAGGAGGGAGAAAAATAGGACCACAGGATACCAGCTTTGCCTGGAATCATCCCTCCCAAGAGAGAATGCATACAAAGTCTGAGAAGCAGGAGGTCCCAACGCCAGGATCAGTATGGTTCTTTTCGTTGGTGACAGGTGACCCTTGGGTTGCTCACCTTGCAAGCAGGACCCAATTCCCTCTTGGTCAGTTAACCTCACACCTAAGGGAGAGGTACTCCTGCTTCCCTATGATTTCACATAAGGACCCAGAAATTATCATCAGTTTAGGAAAACATTAATTAAGAATGGAGACAAGCCTACAGCTCCGTCAACCTTCCTAATGAACAAACCGAAAGATATTTCTGATTTAGGAGACAATACAGGTTTAAACAGCGGAGAGCCCCGGTGGGTTTGAATTCCTGGATCAGTCACTACCAGCCGAGTGACCCTGGGCATCAAAGTGAGATGAGTAAGAGCATGGACTCCGGAGCCAGAGCCTGGTCACTTAATGGCCCTTTGGCAAGTAATAGATCATTTTCATGCCTCGGTTTTCTCATACGTAAAATGGGTACAATGATACCTGCCTTATAAGTCATTACAAAAATTAAATGCATTAATTCAGAGAAGCACGTAGAACAGTACCTAGCTCCGAGCAAGACTATGTCAAAGCTTGCTGTCATCATCACCATCGTTGTCATTACTATGTCATGGTAGACAGGTGACCTAACCTCTCTGAGTCCCAGTCAGTTTCCTCTTTTCAAAAATGGGCACAACAGTTGTCACTTCATTGGGCTCCAGATACAATTATGCATGTTAAGCACCCGGGAAAGTACTTAACATGTTGGAAGTCCTTATTGTTATTATTTATTGAAACGTTTGACAAAGCACTGAAACTAGTTCTAATTTAGTCCTACATTACACTATTCACCTTCACTGAAAAGAAAATTACATGGTATCAGGATGGTTCCAGAACCCCCAGTGTCTTGTGATGTACCCAAGAGGTGAGCTCCGAGAGCCATAATGAAGTGCCGAGGGTGAGTGTAAAATATTAGCTCTGGACCCACCTTCCTTTAGAGGGCACTTTGCTCTTAATGATTCACATTACTTCAAACAATCTGTAGAGCTGAGACAATATTGGGAATGGAAGGCCTTTACATCCCCTTCACTCCAGCACTTGCTCTGGTGGAAGAGGAGAGAAGGGGTAGGAGCTGGGCGGGTAGCCCCTCCTCCCATTTCTCTCCATCCTCTCAGCCTGACAGCCCATCACAGAAGGGGCAGAGGCCTCGGGGGCGCTTTGCTGGCAGACCTGCCTGTTACAAGCTCCATACGAGCTTTCGTGCTAGGGTCTCAACTCATTGGAGGGTGAAGGGGACAGGGGCTTTTCAGAAGTCTGACCCAAAGGTCCAGCAAGGCCAAGTCAACAAAGACACTAAAACAAATTGAGAACCAATGATATCCCATCACACGGAAGCCACCTGCTCAAACAGTTGTTCTTGCCAAACTCATTAAAACTACATTCAGCTTCTTTCATGTTTCTAGCAGCTCAGGATTTCAAGGGGGGAAGCAAGAATGCCCACAGAGCACAGCCTGGAGTCTGCCACCGAGATCTGAGGTTGCATCAAACAAGCAAGAATGTTCTGGTCTCATCCAACCACATGGGGAAGAAGAAGAGATTCCTTTGCCTGATCTCCCTCCAGCTTCTCCACAGTCAAGATGGGCCTGGCAGGGGACCTTGAGGATGGTGACATGAGCCAGTGGGACACTTACCTGCCCTGAATTGTCAGGTACAATCTGCGGCAATGGATGGTCACCCTCTTGGCTTCAGGGAAGCTGTCTTTTCCTAAATGATTCTGCCTGAACCCTCTTTGCCTGCATTTCCGATGACTAGGACATTGCAATGACTGCTGTTGGTGGCACCCCTTGTCATCCCATGTGTTACCCTTGTCATCCCATGTGTTACTCACCCTAATATCCAGCCCAAACAGTATGGACTAATTTTCATTTACAGGATCACTTACAAACCCATTCCCTGGCCTCAGCGGGCAGAACGAGTTCCATTCTTGCCTGATGGATGGCAGGGGGTGAGAAGCCAAGCACTAATGCTCACACAAACCAATACTGGAAAAGGTCTGAAAAGCACTGAGAAATTCATGTTGATTTCACTTGCCTTAGCTATATAACTCAGGAATAAATATAAATGAAACATGCAGTGAATATGGCCGGGACCCAGGCTTGACCTTCTGGGCCCCATATGACTTGCATGGTGAGCAGGAAATGTTTCAACGAGCACTCCCCACCTGCCAAGGCCATCTGCGAGATGCTCAATGGCAGCCAGGAAGTCACAACTTATAAGCTACAGGATTCCTCAAAAGTGCCAGCAGTCTTGGGGAGTAGAGGGGGGATAGGCATGGGGAGAACATGCCTTGTCTTACACTGGGAGGATGTGTGACTAGCCTCCTATTATAAAAATCAGATTGGCTCAAACTTAGTATCAAAGAAGTTTTGAAAAGCCTCAGTAAATCCTGAAATGCTGGAAGTGTGAAATTAACCAGAACCAGAGACTTGACTTAAGGGGTCTTCCAAAGGCATTTTCCAAAGACAATGGAAAGACAGTAAATAATAGTCAATCAATAACCAATTTCAACCACGCTGTACTGATCTGTACGTATTCTCTTTGTGACCATGCATGGTGATTTTCAGGAAGAATTTTGAAGTCCCATCTCATGACAGCCTACCAGATTGGGAAAAGACAGACAAGTCTCTTTCAGCCCATTGATATGGCTGGAAAACCAAGCCATAGGTACTGAATGAGCTCTGTAACTTACAGGTGAGCTAACAGAAGGCCCCCGAGATTCCGCCACATTTTGTTCCATCCTCTCTGCCATGTGAAAATCCTCTTCTCAAAAAAGATAAACGTCTGCTTGGGAAAACAAGAGTATGTAGAGGCAGAACAAATTGGGAAGGGGATGCCAAAGGGGATACTTTGATTTTGAAAAGCAACAGCGTCTAGCATCTCTGCACGCTACTCACACATTCAATTCAGTCCCAAGGTAATTTCTACTTCACCAAAGAGTTTCCAGTGTTATAGTAATGCTAGATAAGAGCCATCAGACCTGAAGTAACAGCCTATTTTAATGCCTGGGGAGAAAAAAAATAAAACTTGCATCTATTTATGGAAATTTACAAAGGTGTAAGAAAATGACACTTTTCCCCATCCCCATCTAACAAATGCAGTGAACAGTAAGTCCTCAACACCCAAGAAAGATGCCATGAGCATTTCCACTTACATAGGCATATAAATACAATTATTTCCTTAAAAAAAACAAACCACAAAAATATTGGCAGTAGGTATACATCCTACTGGGCGTAGGTATTTTACGTTGTATACAGTTAAACACCTATTTGAATTGGGTACGATGGAACTTAATTGTTTTATTCTATGCATAGCAAAGCGACCAATTGAATCTAATATTAGCCATTCATCAGATAACACATTTTCAGAGAAACAAACTGCTATATTTTCCCCTCAAAGAATAGCAAGCATCTTAAACACATTTCCCAGAGATGTTACGCCGAGGAAAACAGCTTAGAAATGTGACTTTAAACAAATCCCTTCTCTGGCTACCGACAACAAGACAAATTGGAACAACTGCTTGGCTCTATTCTTTCCAAGGCTCCTTCTGTCCACCTGTCAAAGGCAGTTGTGACCCCAACCAACCTAAGAGGCAGCTCTGGAGCCTTGAGATGTGCCACGCTGCGCGGATACCCTATGCTTCGCACGCCAGCATCCTCATTAGGGATTATCCGACTCACTTGAAGCAGGGAGAGAGGAGATGGGCTGGCTGCCAAGTGTTTCTTTCAACACAGATTCTGAAAGAAGATCCTGCAAAGTGCCGAAAGCCCAGATTTTCAGCACTTCACTTTCTACACTCTGTTACATAGCAACCATGCCAGCTCACAGAGGGTACCAACCAAGTTAATATTTTGTTTAAATGACACACTGCATTAACTCTCTAGGAAAACCCAAGTTTTCTTCATCAACGTACCTACTGTCAGATATCCTCACTGGAACCAAACATCCACTGGTGGATTGACGAGCTTCTTTAATTTATTAACTAAAATTTTTTTAACAAAAAAATCTGAAAATGGATCTAACAGTTTCTCAGCAGGGAGAGCAAAAGGTGACTCTTCCCTGTAACCATTTGGGCTAATATTATTAAAAGGAAATTAGCATGCACTTAATACGTGCATAATGCCCTTTAGTTAAATGATGACTTATACAGTTGCGTTTTGAAAGGTACTCATTTCATTGAAAACCTCGATTTGAAAAGTGATAACTCAATAACGCTAAATGCTCATAGGGTTTGAGCCCATTGACTTGCACCAACACAGACAAAATTAAAACAGAAGACTAATTCGGAAGAATTAGGAACCCCCAGGAACTGAGCTTCTGTGAGCCTTCCTGGAGGTATATGACAAAGAAGCATGAGAAAGCCAATCAACCACACTTTGAAATTAACTTGAGTGAGCCCAGTGCTTTCCTTTAGGAATACGAAAGCACTAGCAAAAGAAACTACCAGACCACCTCTGCAGAAGGTTTCGGTTCCAGCAGAATGCTGCCACATGTCATGAGAACACAAAACAAAACAAAGCAAAATAAAAACAAAAACCCAAAACACTCACAGAGGCTAAATAATGTAAAAAGTACTGTATTGAGGAACTGTTGCCATATATAAGTAAATGATGCCCCACTGGATTTATATGGGGGTCTTGTTTTCTCTTCAACCATCACATTAGTTTAAATTGACATCAATTTAGAGGGATATGTGGCCAACCATCAAGCTGAGTTAAAATCTTCAACATTTTATTTTCTGATTATAAAATCATTAAACTCCCCCTAGTAAAGGTTTTGAAAAATACCAATGGTACACAGAGGAAAAATCAAAACCATCCTGCATCCAACCACCCACAGACAGCCCCTGGCCTGGACAGGCATGTTTCTAAGAATATGAGGAAGCTGCTGGTTTTGTGTGTTTTTAGGGATATCAAGAAATCCAAAAGCCATTTTTCCATTTCCACAGCCTTGTGCATTTTTGTAGGAAAAAAGAAAAAGGAAACAGTCCCCTATTGCTCCACTACAACAATTTAACCATCAGCCAAGTATCACAATTTCCAAGTTGAATGTGTAGATCATTGCGGCACCGACCTCCTTAGCATGCTCAGACTGCAACGAGACCCAGGACTCAGATAAAAGCCACTTAACTTTTCCTCCGCTGAGAAAGGGGTGGATGGTGGGAAATAAACTAGCATTGTTCAGTCCCCCTTACCATGGCTTTTGATTCTTAGCAAAATGCCAGTTCTGCGCTATTTCTTTAAGGTTGAAAGAGTCCCTGCCTATAAAAAGTAAAGCATGACCATGCAGTCTAACAACTTCCCTTTTTTGCCCAGGTGCCAGCAGAGAGCATCTTCCACACACAATGACATAACAAGGGATAAATGACAGAATAACCAGATACCCACCTTGAAAACTGTGCAGCAAGCACCAGGCTCACAACACCTTCCCACCATGACGTCATGCTACTTTGGTACCAAATTACTGCCCCAAGATTCTTGACGGACTCCTGAAGTACCAAGTTAAGATCTGACTTGGAATTGAACATACACTGCTAATGTTCAGGCTTAACATCTCACACCAAAAAAAAAAAAAAAAAGCACACCTACCCCAGGAAGGTAAAGAGGAAACAGAAGCTGATGGAGAGAAGGCATTAATATGAAAACAGACTCTCTCTCTCTCAACACTTCGGGGAAGCCTTTGAAATAACAACAAAACTAGAAAATCTTTCTAAGCCAGTGAGCCTTTGGTACCTCATACTTCATCAAGTGACATATTTACACAAGCGGCCCTCCTGGACTGGATATTTTTTCTGTCATGTTCTGGATTTCAGCAGTTTAGTTTACAATCAAATGATATTAATAACCGGTGACAACGTTTCTTAAAGGGCAATTAGGCGAAAAAAGAAAAGACATCCTGAAAATCCAGCCTACCGTTTTACTTTTTAATTCACAGAAACCAAACAGTATTTTTTTTTCTTTTTTTCTTTTTTTGGATGCTTCCGCCACCTTTAACCCATGCATGAGGGTTTCAGAGCTTCATCACTGTCAATGTCAACACAGACTGTCCTTTTTTTCCCTCCTCCTAACTGCAAAGAGTCCCTTCAAGCGGCGGCTACCTGGAAATCCACCATCTACGCCTTCATTTCGCCAGGAGCCCATCACTCAGCCTTTGAGGTCTAAGATTCCCCACCCCCCCGGAAAGTGCTCACAGTGTTTATATTTGCTGGAAATTTAAACTCCCTGCTGAGCACAGCATCTACTGTTGCATCGATATATTCCACTGCCTGCGCGATCTCAAATGGGGAGAAAATAAAGTCCAGATGCAATCGAGACAAGGGATTTGGCATCCGTGGAGAAAAGTGCAAACCAGTCCAATCCTCTACCCCAAACGCGGCAGCAGAGTCTGGAGCTCCCTCTCCGGGAGTCATTCCAAAGGAAGGAGCCTCCGGAACTGGGGGGGAGCTGTGGCATTCACCCCTGCCGCGGCTGAGGGCAAAGGCCCGGGCATGAAAAGTTTGCCCACGGAGCTGGGGGCTGTGTGCCATCTGAAGGGCGCTTTCTGCTGCCGGTGGGGACGCGCCGGCTGCGCCTCGCTCGCGCTGGCCAGGACAGGCGTGACCGTGTGAACCCGTGCACGTTGCGCCCGGGTTTTCCTTACTGACAGCAGCCTGCAACTCCCAGCAGGGGAGCAGCGCCGGCCACCGCCGGGCGGAAAGGGTTACAAGCCACAATGCAAGGCGGTTTCGCCGCGGCCGTGGGGGCACCGAGTCCCCGGCCCCCTCCGGGTCCGGGTCCTGCTCTCTCGCCTCTCCTCCGCCCCGGGCGCCGTACGATCCCTACCTTGGGCGCTGTGCTGGTGGTTCTCCATGTTCGCCGCCGCCGAGTCCGCTGCCGCCGCCGAGGCGCTGGCCGCTGCTCCCGGGCCCGGGCCGGGGCCGCCGCCGCCGCCGCCGCCGCCGCCGCTCAGTTCCGCCAGTCTCCGGTTGGTGGCCGTGAGTTCGGCTCGCAGGTTGGTCATCTCCTGGCTGGCCGACTGGACCGCCCCATCGATGCGGAGCGCGAGCAGCTTATTGTCTTCCATCATGCTCAGGATTTTGGCCTGGGGGCGAGAGAGGTGACAAAGAGCTGCATGATGCGCCGGGGGCGCGCGGCCGGGCACCCCCGGCTCTACCTGTTGGGTCCCCCGCGGCCCGGCTCCCCCGAGCCCCGACCCCTAGGCACCGGCAGCGCCGGCTCCTCCGGCGCAGGAATGACAGCGGCGCCTCCAGCCGGATCCGCGGCGGTAGCGAGGCGGCGGGGGGAGGAGGAGGAGGAGAAAGAGGAGGAGGAGGAGAAGGAGAAGGAGGAGGAGGAGGAGGAGGAGGAGGAGGAGGAGGAGCAGCGATCGCCTAGACCCCGGCGCCGAGAGCGGCTCGGAGAAGGACACCGCGCGCCGCCCGCACTCTTTCCGTGGAGCCTACCATTCGCTGCGCGCTCGGGAGGGGGCCCGGGCCGGGGGCGGGGCCGCTGCCTCGGCCTCCCGCGCCCCCCACTTCGGGGACACACCCCCCGGGGGGCGAGGGCGGCGGACGGCGGCCCGGCGTGGGCCGAGGTGGCGCCCCTGGCTAGGGGTGGGGGGCGCCAGCTCCAAGGCCAGTCCTAGGTCCCCTCCTTGGAGCCGTGGGGCGGCCCCCGCCCTGGCGAACTCGCTCCTAGCGCGGCGCAGGGGCTGGGGAGGCGGTGGGTGCTTGGGAGAGAGGGGTGCTCGGAAGAGGGGCCCGGGAGGGGAGCGGGGATGGAGCTCCGGGGGAGGGAGCCGCATGCCCGAGCTACGAAGTGGAGTTCCTGCTTTGCTGGTTCCTTAAAAGGTGGGTGGGAATTGTTCAGCGGGAAGCTGGGCTAGTGCCCCGCGTGCTTCTCACTGCCCACCTCCACCCCCACCTCCGGCGCCCCAACCTGCTCTGTCCCCCCTCCTCCGAAGGAGCACCCCATCCTTCCCCAGGGTGGACCAGTAGCGCTCTGGCCTCCCCACCGCCCTGAACCAGCGTGTGCCTCTAAGGTGGTCCTAAGCTTCTTAGCTGCGCTAAATATTGGGGGGCAAACCAGGAGGGAAGACTGGAAGGCAAGGCGTCAGGGGGGCTTCCCTCTTCCTCCTCCTACTGGGAGTAGGAGCCTTGAGGCCCCGCTGCCTCAGTTTACCTGCTCCTTCTTCCTGGGAGAACAGAGGTAACCTTAAAGTTGATACACCCATCAAGGGCCTCTTTTCTCCCCGGAGCACAGGCTTTGCATTTTTCACTGGGGCCCTGGATTCCAGCCACCAGACCTTGTTACCATAGCAAGCTTCATTCCATGCAAATAGGACCATTTAAAACAGCCAGTGTAACCCGGAACAACTGAACAAGCGTGCACCACCATTCCAGCTGGGTCAACCTCAGGAGGGCAGCTCAGAGCCAGTTGCAGAAGCCGATGATGGTCGCTGGCAGGCACAGAGGTTGCTCACCCTCCAGACTCAACAGCATCTGTTGGAAGCCTACTGTGTGCAAAGTGCTTAGGATGCATTAGCATCTCTTTGGAGTAAGGGTTATTATTCCCAATTTAGACATGAGGAAACAGGCTCCGGGCAGGGTTAAGCAGTTTACCCAAGGAGCCTGCAGAAATCAGGTGAAACCAGGACTGGAAATAGCAGTCATCTGATTCCAAGTTAATCCCACTGTGCCTTGGATGCTAGAGTTTTTTTTTTCCTTTTATATGTAACCATAAAAACACACTCTTGCTCCGTCCCCCTGTGAGCACTAACAAGCTCTTGTAAGAGAGCAGGACAGTGTTAGATATTGGAGCCTGTGGCAGCAGACTTAATTTTTCACTTGTCCACTCTACTCAGCTAACTGGCCAGCTGGGTCTTGCACCCCTGACCTTAGTCTCATAAGCACAAGTTCTGAGCCACTGGCCCAAGAAAGGCACTTAGACCGGTTGGTAGTTTTGTAAACCAGGATTTAGTTCTTTGAAGGCTTTCAGTTTCGTTATGGAGGAACCATCAAAAATAGAACTTTGTGGGTCTTCAAGGGAGGGGTGTCATGTTCAGCCACTGTGGAAAGCAGTTTGCTGGTTCCTCAAACAGTTAAAGATAGAATTACCCATATGATCCAGCAATTCCACTCCTGGGTATATACCCCAAAGAGGTGAGAACAGATAGATATTCAAACAAAAATTTGTACACAAATGTTCACAGAAGCACTATTCATAACAGCCAGAGGTGAAACAACCCAAATGCTTGTCAACAAACGAATGATTAAACAAATTGTGGTATATCCATCCAGGGAACGTTACTGAGCCACGAAAAGGGATAAAGTATTGACACGTGCTACAATGTGGATAACCCTCTAAAACATTACGCTAAGTGAAGGAAGCCAGACACAGAAGGTCACATATTGTATGATTCCATTTATATGAAATATCCAGAATAGTAAATCTATGGAGACAAAGCAGATTTGTGGTTACCAGGAGTTGGGGGGAGGGGAGAATGGGGAAGAACTACTTAACAGGGACTGAGTTTTATTTTGGGGTGATGAAAATGTTTTGGAACTAAAGAGAGGTTGTGGTTGTACAACATTGTGAATGGACTAAATGCCATCTAATTATTCCCTTTAAAAAGGTTAATTTTATGTTATATGAATTTCACCTCAATAAAAATATGTAAGCAAGTACCAAAAAAAGAGGAAAAGGGCTGTCCTGGAAACAGACCTACTGAGAAAACAATTAAGAGCAGCTCTATTTGAAGAGCTGTGTGCATGCTCGTGTGTGTGTATGTGTGTGTGTGTGTGTGTGTGTGTGCGCTCACACCTCTGTAGAGCACTCATCAGTAGGCACAGCAATTGATCTGTTTACATGTCTCTTTCCCACTTCACTGAGAGCTCTGCGTGGGAGAAGGAGGGTGGTCATTTTTTACGTGTTATTTCTCTTTGCATCCTTGCCACCTAACCCCCATAGGACGCGCTCTGCAAATGAATGTGTGTGAGCAGTTTGTACAGTAAACAAACTGACCAAGTGTTACTCATTTTCCTATTCAGTGAGATTATTCCCACACACCAGAATCTTCAAATCAAGTCAAAACAAAACAAGCCAAACCTGAAAATCTAACCAGGAGAAAAGAAAGCAAAGACCCATTCCTTGGGCCCCTTCTCATCTCTCTCTGCCCTCCTCTTCCCCAACTGTGGTACAGCCTCTGAGCTTTCAAGAAACTCTCCTTAGAAACTCCTGGGGTGCCTCCTAGGATTTTAAAGAATTTTATTTTTTGAGATTTTTTTTTTTCTAAAATGAAAAAAGGGGCTTTTCCCAGCTGTGTCTCCTTACGTTCACTCACATGCAAAAGGATCAGATCTCAGACATAAAGTCTGAGATTAATTACCCTCTAGAATTCACTTGATTTAAACTGAAAAGTTTACTTAATCTACCTTTCCCCCTCCCCCAACTTCCACCGGCACTTCTATCTAGGTGATCTCAGGTAACAAAATAGTCACAGAATCTGTGTCCTTTCCCACTTGCCTATCTGTAGGGCTAATATGCATTTACAGTTCATTTATTGGGGGACACGTATAAACTGTTGGCTGACGGGCTCCAGAGCTGTCATCCATAGCTCTCTCTGGGGTTCGCAACTATGAGAATTTGACAGTACTGTGCGTTCTGGTTCAAGATTCTCCCTTCTGCATATTCCTAAAGTAGCCCCCACCTCCCACCACAGGAAACTGATGTTAAGAACCAAGCCAGAAAACGTGTTCACTTCATAGGGACCTGCTGCTGTTTTCCCAGTGTCACCGGTTGTCGTCTCTCGCCATCAGCCAAACCCCATCCAAGGCTCAGGCAGTGCACTGGCCCTCATGCAGTCACCAGCCTCCGTCAGTATGTGCTGAATGTCCGATCTTTCTGAGCAGAATGAACAAACTATGCCATGCACATTGGGTGCCTGGGCATTTTAGAAATTCTGTAAAGCCATCCCAGCTCAGAGAAAGAAAATTCCTGATAAGAACCAAGGCAAAGAGCCTAACTCATTGCTGACAGAAGTGTCATACCCACCTCTCTTCTTCCATAAATAGAGTGACTTTATAATGTAATGTCCAGACTGGGACACTTTTGAGAGTGAAAGAGGGTGCTATGAATAATGAAGCTGGGACAAGTGGCATAAACTGGCATGGTCCCAGGAAACCCAGTATATATATATGGTGCCCCACCCTACAACCAAATGATGCTATTTGGTCCTAGAAGGCAACTTTGGGATCCTTTACTCCAGCAACCTCATTGTTTACTGAAGGAGAAACAGAGACTTTGGTTCTCCAAAGAGCTGGTGGTTGACTGCACAATTTCTTCTCCCCATCCCCCATAACTTCATATCCACGAAGAGTCTTGCTTCCGTCATTAAAACCCTTCTCATCCTAGGTCTCCCCAGGAATTCTCGCCACATATTACTTTCCAGAGTACTTTCACATCTCTCTTATCTTCTCTTTGCAACAAATCCATCAGGTAGAGGCGGCACCTGGAATCTGCATTGGGCAGATTAAAACACTGAGTTTAAAGGGTTTGTCCTAATGTCACGAAACTGGACTAAAAGGTCCTTGAGACAAGCCCCATATCTGCATGTCCTTCCTCCTCTTAGCCCCTAGTACTCAGTACAGATTTGTCAAGTGGATGAGCTGGGACCAGGCCGAGGGTATCCCCACATGCGGCCTCCTTTTCTCTCTGAGTCAATCAGGCATCCGGTTTCTGTCCGGCTCAGGGACCGGAGGCAGCATTCAAATGCTTCTCCTTGCAAAGTTAAGTTCCTACACGGGACTGGGTGGCACAGGGGAGGCCTGAAAGAGAAGCCCCGGAGTCAGCGTCCTGAGAAACCTTGATGCTTCTTTGGGTCGGCATGTGCCTGCCCATAGGAGCCAGGAAGAAATGTGGTCCTGCCTCTTTCACTTCCTGCAATCAGTGGCCCTTACCAGGCTTTATGAGGCGCACCTCTGGACAGCAGGCTGGTGTCAGTGTTTCTTAAAGTGAGGCTGAAGGCCCCTTGATGTGGCGTCCCCAGAAGATGCTCATTAAAATGTAGACCCTGAGCCCTAATCCTGACCAACCAGAATCTCCGGGGGAGGTTCTGGGGATCTGCATTTGCCGCGAGGTTCTCAGGAGTATCTGGGGCACAGTGAAGTTTCAGACTCACTGCTCTAGGCACCCAGGGCAGGTGCTCATAAATCTCGAGCACATGTGTCAGATACATAAATTCCAGGAACCTCTGAGCCCCAGGAATGGCTGCGAGGGCTCCCTGCTCTTTCCCTTCTCCATGCTGTCTGTCCCGTGTCTTCCCAGCCCCCTCCACCCGAGCGTCCCCAGGGAATCACCCTCTCTCTCTGCAGATGGATGCTCTGTTTATTCAAATTGTCGCATGCGAATCCCGGCCAATCTAGGAGATGTATCTTTTGTACATTTACATGGTTTACTTTGGCTGAGTGGGTTTTAACATGTGCTCTGGGGGAAAGGGCAAAGCATCTCTCAGACAGAGGCAATCAGGTCTCGGGGCTCCGGGTGAGAAGACCAGGAGGAGGGCAGAGTCAAGGACATAGAGGAGAGTGTGCAGGTGGTGAACCCTAACAGCTAAGCTATATTCCCTTCCCAGCAGTGCCCACCCACCTACCTCCGTGAGTCACCCTCAGAACCACGCTTATGAAATGAAGGGAAACAGAGAAAGAGAAACTAGGGGGGAAAACAGGGCAGAGGATTGTGGGGCTTAGGGAAACAGCCTGCAGGTTTAAGATGGGGATGTGTGTGTACAGGTGTCGATTATAGAGGTGTGTGTGTGTGTATACATATAGGTATATATGTACACTATACACACACACCCCCCACACACACACACACACACTTCAGTGTGGACACCGAGCGCAGTTACTAGTGTGAAGCCTGCCATTCTCCTTTTGACTTCCCAAGCAATTTCTCATCTAAAAGTTGGGAAGTTGGTCAGGTGCATCCCTTCCCTGCATGTATTTAACCAAGCAGGTCACTTCTGCGTATTTTCCGTTTGCAAACAGTTCTTGAATAATCACTTATAATTCAGACGCTCCGACGTATGAAATAGATAAATATTCACTATACATAGTAACCACAGACAAACACATAAGCATGGATACTTATACCGTCTGGTTTTTGATAGACATGCCCTCCCCCCCGCCACCCTTGAAGGTTCCTTGGTTTTTTGTTGTGTTTTTTATTTGGCGTGGTACGGGGCTTACAAGAGAATGTGCCTGATGGTCCGGTCTCCTGACTCTGTCATAGCCTCCGTGGACAAATAGTAACAGCCAAGCAAAATACAAAACCCTGAGACAAACATGTCCACCTGTAGAGAGTCATCACTACACCCCAAAGAACTGGTCCAACCCCTAGGTATCTTGCAGGACCTCCTGCCCTCTCATGTCTTGGCTATCTCCATGCATTGGGGATTTTACTTCCCAGCAGCCCAGAGTGGTCTCTGGAAGGTGCCCTCAAAGGGCTAAAGAGGATAGACTCAAGTCTTCCGGCCATTCAGTCTTCAGCTCTAATTCCTTGTCTCAGCAAAGCATCCTCGCTACAGCCTAATGGCCAGGCTAGGCTAGCTGACGTCAACAGTGATCTTACCTTTCCCTGAGGACCAGAGTAGCTTCAGCTCCATAGGCTCTGGAGTTAGTCAGATAAGCGTTCAAGAACCAGCCTTGCCACTCACTAGCTCTGTGACACTGGATGAGTTACTTAACTTCTCTGAGCCTCCATTTCCTCATTAGTAGAATGGGATAATACTGGGATAAGATAGGATAAGTCTATCTACTTCATAGACTTGTTGAGGAATTTAAGGAGGCAATGCATGGGAAGCAATGGGCAGTGCCTGGTGTCTGGAAAGAACTCCACAGATGTTGTCAATGATGCAGACACAGATGGTGGAGATGATGATGGTGATAATGATGGTGATGGTGACAGGGATAGTCGTAAGGGCAGCACCTATCCTTTGGACACCCACAGAGGCTGCCACTGTGCTCATCCACTGATTCCCACTAACTCAGGCTGAATCATCCCAACACTGACAATAGGCATTATGATCCCCTATCAGCAGATCAGAAAAAAACCCTCAGGCTTGGAAGGCTTGCTCACACTCACCCAGCTAAAAAGTAGCAGAACCAGATTTAAACCCAGGTGTGTCTGATTCTAAAGTCTCTGCCTTTTCTTTCTTTCCTATTTTCCCCTACGATCCATGACTGTAGTCTCATCCCGGTGTATGCTGATGCACGGAGAGACCTTCTGTGTCCCAAACCTACGCCCTTCATTCTCTGCAGAGGCACTGAACTGATGGAGAAGCAGGAAAGGGAGCTGCTCCTCAATGGTCAGTGCATTAGTTCTTCCAGGCCCTGGGGACCCATTTGGTAAATTAGTTCTTTTGGTTCATGAAATGATACCCCAGTGGCTTGAAATACTTTACAGACCTACCCTCAATGGGTAATTTATTCTTTTCTCACTGATGATATTACTCTTGTGATCTCCATCCTATAAAAGTTGTTTTCTATGGGGGGAAGGGGGCAGGGATGAGGGTATATATATATTTTTTAACAGAAGTGCATTAGACGTAGTAAGGAGCAGAGTGGATTTTTCCACAAATGGAATTTTCAGGACTTCTTTCCCCCCATATTGTGCTCTCTCTCTCATTTATTTAACTAAATGCTATCTTCAGCAGGAGAGTTTTTCCACTCATTTCTTCTCCCACTCCTACCCCTTGCCCAGACTCTTGTGAGTTTCTGGGTCCTTCTTAGTTCATTTTTTTCTACTCCTAGGATACCTTACGCACTGAGCAAGTCCCTCCCAAGGATCAGTGCTCCCTCTTCCAGACAATAACGAAGAATGTGACTCTCGGTCAAGGCCACATAGGAGTCACTATACTAGACACTAACCAACCAAAGGAATTAAGACCCTAAAGCCCCTCGACAACTCATTATAGAGGCGTCTCACATACAGCGATGTGTACGGTCTTTTTCAGGAATTAGAAGTAGCTGGAGTAGGAAAGGGCCTTGGAATCTTGCCCCTTGAGTCAACACTAAACCTTCCCAGCACTAGAGTGCCCTGGGAAAAATATTTATTAGCCAAATAGTATAGACTGTTCAATCCAGTGTGTCATGAAGTCCTGCGAACATCTGCCCTGATACGAGGATTATCTATCCGGTTGTACACATAATTAGAAGACAGCTATCTTATCCAACATTTGGCTCGTTGGGATAATGTGTCCTAGCCAGTACATTGTGAAGTTGCCATATTTATCTTAATGGACTGCCCCTTTGTTTACCTGCCTTATTTTATGCTGGGGAGATGTAAAACAATTCATAATCCAATATGTGGAACCACAAGGCCACGTTATTAGGCGTGTGTGCAGTTCAGGAGGGAAGTGTATTTGCTCAGAGCAATGTCAGTTACAGCACTTTCCATCGGCATCCTCAGCCATCTTGGTAGTGAAACGGTACTCTGACACCTTTGCCCAGGAACAGCTAGCTACCAATATTTTTCCTTTTGGAAAATCAAAAAAAAATAGGTTTGATTGTAAAGGGGGCGAGGGGGAATGTAAAAACAAGTGCTGAGGGGAGAGGCTCACTCTTACTCTTTGCCAAGTGCTCCTTGGCACCCTGCACCCATGTCCACAGCCCTGGACCCTCCGTCCAGCACACTGGTTTCATACCTGGCCCCTCAAACCGTGGGGATCCTGAGACCAACCATCCATCTGTCCAGGCTCTGAAACAGCTGCTCTGTATCAAAGAGATGAGACTGCCTGGAAAAGAGAAACAGAGCCGCGTTCTTCCCCCAGCCAGTGAGGAGCCCCCAGGGAGTCCTGCAGAGAAGTCACTTAACACTGCGATCCTGATAGCTTTGGGGAAGAGTAGTAAGCCTGAGTCCTCCAGGCAGCTTTCGGGAAGACAAGAAAGACAGACCTAGGTTCTCATCCTGTCTTTCATTAGGAGGCGTCAAATCATAGTGTGAACTTCAATGTCTGCTACAAGGTGGACCAGTCCAGGGCCCTGGCTACCCCACAGAGCTCCTTAGCACAAATTAGAAAAGATGTGTCCCCTTCTTGTAGGCACACGTAGCCCTGCCTGAGGGCGCAGATCCAGAGAACGGAGCCCTAGCAATCTTGTGTTAGTTCCCTTTGGAAACTTAGCAGGAGATGATCACCAGTTGGATATTCACCTTAAATCAGAGGGGTTCTATGATGGAACTAGGGGTTTTTCCTTAAAGATTTTATTATTATTATTATTATTGTCTTAGTTCAAAGAAACACATACTTTTACAAATCTCTGTACACTTTTATATGAACACTGAAGGAAGTTATTTTACATTTTTCATTAAATTCCAGTGATAGTATAAACCCTTTCTTTTTGGAAGCATTCTAGACTTTTTTCAGAAGAGGTTAAATGAGCTGTCAGATTCAGGATCCAGTTTTGCCTGAAAGTGTGCATGGAAGGGGTGCTAGGATAATGACAGTAATGATTCTAGTGGGTTCTTACATTGGCGCTAAGTACTTAACTTACGTCCTTTACAACAACCCTCTGGAGGAAGATGCTACTATTATTATTCCCATTTTACAGATAAGAAAACTGAAGCTCAGGGAGGTTAAGTTACCAAAGATCAGACAACTAACAAGTGGCAGAGCTGGGACTCGTGTCAATGGGATGCCAGTGAACTCCACTTTACTACTATTTTGTATCACCCCCTTATACCCCAACTTGCCACTTGTACTGTTGAAGCGAAAAGCATAGTAAAGATGGGACTTATATACACCCCCACACTGAGGATGGCAATGGATCAATAAACCCTTTTCTGGAGAGGACAGTGGAAGGGGAACAATGACCGTGAGTGCAGTCATACGTCATCTGATCCAGGAATTCTTAGCTTTACTATTGTGAGGAAACTCAAACATCCCTGCTCAGTCCTGTGATGCTCGTGGCTTCAGCAGCTCTGATTTCCTTCCTGCATACCTCTGTCACTTTAATTATCAGCAAGTGAGAAAAGAACATTACCCAGTTGATGGACAGATTTTAGACCTGGAGGGGACTTCAAAGTTCATAGGTCAACACACTTTCTTTACAGATGGAGATACTGAGGGTCACGGAGATAATGTGACTTGCCCAGATGATCTAGCCATGGAGTAGCAATCCTATTATTCCAATTTGTTTATGTTTTTATAAGTGAGCACATGGCCATGGGAGATGTTCAGTAAACATCTTTTGAACTGAAATAAATTGTGACATTTGATTTATCCATCTGAGGGGCACATCAAAAAAACAAACCAGCTCTATTGCTGTTCGTGCTGTTGTGAAAAGCTTCCAAACTCAATATGGGGTGAAATCCGCTGCTATGAAGTGTCCCTTTGATCTTTACACTACTTTTACTTGAAAATGATAGCAAACTTGGCAACCGATTCTTCCAGAAATTAATAATCAAACCTTAAAAATCTTCTTTGGTTTTTCCAACAACTTAAAACAAAAAGAAACTAAACATTTCCTATCGTGTCTCTCCCTCTCCCTTCCGATGCCCCGCTAGGGAACAGCTGTGTCTATTTAGGATTGATTTTGCTCTCTCAGAAAGGATCTGGTTTCTCTACACACGGAGCTGCTGCCTGGAGATGGCGTGTGCAGTTCTGAGAAGGTGTTGGGGTTCAGCTGACTCTGCTGTAATTCTAACAGACGATCAGCAGAAGCCGGTCTTCTCCTGGAGACTGGGTGACACGACACCTTGGATGACACAGGTGTGGTGGGCTGGGATGTCCTGCTGCCTCAGGAATCATTTGGTACCCCCTCCTCATTCCTCTGGCCTCTCTGTGGTAGGTTGAGTTATTGTTCCTAATTCCTCACTCCCTTTCGATAATAGTATTTCCCATCCTGCCCTCTCTCTGGCGGCTTTTAAGCACCTCTCACCAGCATAGGCAGACAACCTTTCTCTGCCCCACTGGTATTAGGCTTGGCCACGTGACTCGCTTTGGCCCCTGGAATGTTAGCAGACTTGCAGCAAGCAGCGACCTGAAGTGTATGCATGGTTTGGCCTGGCTTCTTGTGCTCCTGCAATCCTCTATGAGAAGAGCATGCCCCTGGCAACTGTCTCTTTAGTCTCAGCCCAGATAAAGACACAGGGAACAAACCTGAACCAGACCTACAGCCTGGAGTAAAACCCAGCCAAACCTGAGCCATACCCTCACCAATGTGCAGATGCATAAATGAGAAAAATGAGTATGTTTGTGAGCCCCTGAAATTCTGAGGCTGTTTGTTACACAGCAAAAACTGACTAATACATTACTGAAACTAGCACCTTGACTTAAGGCTGTCATTCCGCCTGCAAGTGAAAGAAAATCAATGTGGACTAGCTTAGATACCAACAGAGAATTTATTGGCTCACAAAACTGGGAAAATGTAAGTGGTAAATCAGAAATTCCAGAAGCTTAAGTAATGCCATCAGATCTCTGTCTTTCTTGCTCCTCTTTTCTCATTCTCTCCTATGCAAGTGGACTTTCTCTACGTAGAGAAGTCTGGGGAACATGGCCAGAAGCAGCTCCAGGCTTACCTCCTTCTATATTAGCTTTGTTAGTCTCAGAGGAAGAAGGTCCTCTCTCCCGGAGAAGAGCTGGCCTATCCCTGGGCCAGGCATGGCACTAAATGATTGACCAGGCTTGGTGTGTGTGCCCATCCTGGAGGCCCCAGTGAACCAGGCTGGTGGTCCCACCAGAGGTGCAGGGAGTGGGAAGGAGCACATGCACAAGGGAGGGGGAGTGATTTAGCAGAAGGAGATGAGACACTGGGCAGCCCCAGGTGATGGATGTCCACACCCACCACACCACTGCACCAGCAATAAGATGATGAACGCAGGCCTGGGCAGCGAGTTCGGTTGATGACCCGGCCACTCACTCAGGCTCAGCCTCACCTTCCTAGGTGATTAGCTTTAGGCAAGCTGCTTAACTTCTCCAAGCTCCAGGGTGTTCTATTCTAAAGTGGGGATGACAGATGCCTAACTCATTATAGGATGGTGACGAGGATTAAATGAGAAATTATGCAAAATCCTCAGTCTGTCTAGGGGATACCACAGTGTTTTCCCTAAGGCTCCTTGTCAGTGCCCTTGCACTTACCCACCCAGGGCCAGGAATATCAGCTGCTGAAGGCTCACAGCTGCACCCCTCACCAGCAATTGCCCTCTGCGGCAGGGGCCTGCCTCATCCAAGGGTACCCCTCCACCCAGGGGCCAGCCCTGGGCCAGTGACTTGGATATAAAAGCCCAGCCCCCCCCCCCAAAAAAAGCCCAGCCCCTTTGCCTCCATTTGGGACCCCTCTGAAGGGCCCCCCACCCCCAGCTCCAAAGCCTCCTCTAGGTATCAGGGGCAAACCACATTGCCTGCCAACTTTTCCGTCTGCCCAATTCTGACTTCCTCACTCTCTTACACGAGCATCTCCCTAGAGCACTCCCCAGTAAACTGCACGTGGTGAACGTAATCTAAGGCATCCTGGTGCCTAGCACAGAGGGAGTGCTCATGGGGGCTGGTTATCGTCATTGCCACTCGCTTATTCATTCACTGACTCGGCCACCACCCATCTGCCAGGGGCACCCTTATAAGAGACGGGATAATGTACTAGTTAAGAGCACAGACCTGCCTTTGGAACCAGACTGCTGGGGATCAAATCCCTGGTCTACCTCCACCAGGCCGGTAACCTGGGGAAAGGCACTTGGCTTCTCTGTGCTTCAGTTTTCTCACATGTAAAATGGCAATACTAATCGTTTCTATCTCACCGTGTGGTTGTGAAGATTAAATACGACGATGAGCCTACACAGTTTAAAACCGCACTGGGCCCAGAGCAAGTGGTTCCTAACGTTTGCTCCTCTGCTTTGCAGTGGGTGGTGCATTAGGTGCTGGAGATCTAGGCATGGAGAAAGCCCAGTCTCTGCCCTTACACTGTCACAGTCTCGTGGCCAAGATGGATAAGCAAACAGTGCAAAGGCTCAGAAATATGAGAGTCCTTGGTTTGTCTGAGAAACAGTTAAGGACTTGTAAGGACTTTGGCTCCTACCCTGAGTGAGATGGGAGCCGCTGAACGGTTTTGAGCAGAGGAGCGACATGAGATGATTTATGCTTAAGATGCTCCCATGGGTGCTGCCGTGTGGAAAAGACTCTGGGGGGACGAGAGCGGAGGCGGGAAACCATTTAGGCAGCTATTGCTACGTTTAGCGAATTGTGATGGTTGCTTAGAAGATGATAATGGGGTGGGAGGAAGGGGGGAGGAGCATGGAGAGAGGTGATTGGGTTCAAGAGAGATGGTGAAGGTAGAGCCACAGGATTTGCTGACAGCTAGATGTAGCACGTGTGAGGGAAAGGCAGGCGTCAAGGAGGAGTAGAAATGCTTTGGATTGAAGCGACTGGAAGAGTGAAAAATTCACTTACTGAAAGGGGAAGGCTGTGGGAGATGCAGGTTGGGGAGGAGGATGTATGCTAATTTTGAGATGCATATTCGACATCCAAATGGAGGTATCAAGTGGACAGTGGGATACATGCGTTTGGAGTTCGGGTGATGGATTTGAGCTGGAGATATGAATTTGGAAGTTGTCAGCATCTAGGTGTCATCTAGAGGCGTCAGACTGAATGAAATCTCCTAACAAATGCGTGTTGATGGAGAAGGAAAGGCCCAAGGACTGAGCCCTCCACCTTAGAGGTCAGAGGCATAAGGAGAAACAAGAAAAAGAGACTGAGGGGGAACAGTGAGAGAAGTGGGAGGGGAAAAGTCATTGTGATATCCTGAAAGCCACGTGGAAAAAGTGTTTAAAGGAGGCCTTGTTAGAACCTTCTGATAGGCCAAGTAAGCAGGACCAAGGATCTGACAATCCTGTTCACTGGCAGCCCTGGCGAGGGTTTCATACGGAGGTTGGGAGGATGAGGTGGGCTGATATATATAAAGAACTAGCCGAAAACCTGGTGCCTCGTAGATGCTCATTAACTATCAGTCCGTTTCCTCCTAATCCTTCACCTAGCACGCAGCTTGTCCAACTCGCTTACCCTTAACCCGGCCCACCCCCATCTATTCATATCAGTCACACAATTTCTCATTCTGCATGGCTAGGCTATGCAGAATGAGACATTTTAAAGATACACTCACAGGTGATGGTGAAAAGCGAGCCAACTGCAACGCACTCTGGGTACCTGAAGTCCCAGAGATGGCCAGTGAACCTGCAAATATCCTAATCGTATGCCGTGAGGAAGATGTTGGATTCCTGTAGCTATGAATCACGATTGGTACTAATTATCCCTTACTTGGAAATTAAATGAGCAGATTTTTCTCCCCACGTGGCAAAAGGTCAATACGATGTCCTAGAAGAGAATAAAGTGAATGGACCCAGTATGAAAGGCAGCAGGCAGCCTCACACTGGGTTCCCTGCCGCTTATTAATACCAGCGAATTACATTAACTTAGAGGAGAGGCTTTTCACAGGGGCTCTAAGAACCCCTGCCTGGCCGCACTGCCATGTGAGACACCTGGATTCTGCTCCTCATCCAGCAACACACCAGCTACTCAGTTTGTTCCCATTAATTTTGAATCTGATGATTAAGGCATGCTTTAAAAAAAAAATCAGCAGCGGTCAAATAGTATGCTTATCCTATAGCATTTCTAAGTATACTCAAGAGATAGTGAAAACCACAATTTTAGAGCATACATATGTGTCAGTTATTGTACCAAATACTTTACGTTTCTCTCCTCATTTTATCATCTTGACATTTAATTATTATAACAACTCCATGAGGTAGGTATTATTAACACCATTATAAGCTAAGGTTCCAAGGAATAAATTCCGAAGGTCACATCGTCAGTAAGTGGCAGAGCTGGGGTTTGAACTCAAGGACGACTGAGATTATAAAGCTGGAGCTTAAACCTCTGTTCTGTGCTGCCTTTTAGGAAAAGATTTATGTCTTAAGCAGAACATTTAGGAGCTTCTGCTGTAACATTCCACTTACATTTTTATTAGTCAGGCACCAAGGATTAAAAAAAAAAAAAAAAGAAAAATGAAAAGTCTTGGTCCCTGCCCTCAATAACTATAGATTATACTCTCCTGTAAAGTGGGAGTGATAGCACCTGCCTCCGAGGGTCATTGTAAAGTTCAAGTAAATTAATGGATATGAAACCATCCTATTTCCTAAATAGAATAAAAGTGCAACAGGAAGCTGATTTAAAATAATAAATTCATAAAGTGCATGAATATCAACATATTTTAATGTGCTGAATCAAATCCTAACAAATGACCAAATTTACCACTCTATCTTAAATTGCAACTTCTATATGAATGGACCAATTTTTTGTTTCACTTGACACAAATCTGCTCTGCTCCTGTGACTTGATTCATTTAAATTCTTTCCTTTTCAATTAAATAATCACCCAGAATTTAAAAAGACGTATTTCCATTAGTAGACTCCCAAAGAGATGACCTCTGAGATCACAAGGGTTTATGCAAATTTTTCAGATTGCTTTTTTATCTTCTTGTGTTATTACTTTCCCTAAAAATTCTGTCAGTCAGTGTATTTAAATTCTTTTCTCGTCTCCTCATTGCACCGCTATTTACAATAATGAGTCACAGCTGAAAGGGACTGAAATATCATGGGCTTCTTTTAACATATGCCAACAAGAAGGGTGCTTCACGGTTGGAAAAGGCTAATGCATGACAAGGGCGAGGTTTTCCTCTGCTGGTGTGAAATGGAACTAAATTTCCATTAGTGACTTTCCAGGCCTTGTCCAATTTTTTTTAATACAACCTGATATTCTCTATGAATAAAAGCAAACATGTATTAAGTGCTCACTATGCACCTGATCTATAGGATCTCAGTAAATCTCCCAACCAGTAGGAGATAACTACTCTTACTATGTCCACTTTACAGTTGAGAAAACTGAGGTTTTGGAAAGGCAAATAAACTGTCCAAGGACGCACAGCCAGTGTGTCATAGAGGCGGGAATTGGACCCAGAGCTTGGGCTTTTGACAGTCAGTCTCTTGGGCCCAGCTTTGCCAGCTGTGGGACCTCGGGCAGATAGATCACTTGCTTTCTAACTTTTAGTTTTCTCATCTGTAAAATGGGGATAATAATAATCTCAGCCTTGTCCTTCCCAAAATTGCTATAGGACTAAAGAGGTCACTGGATGTGGAATGCTTTGTAAATTGTCAAGAACCCAATGACATGATGATCATCATTGAAAAGTGAAAATAGTGGGGGAAATCAATCAACAGAACTGAAGATCACTCAATAAATGGGTTCACATTTAAGACTAAAACCAGCTTTGTTCAAAGAACCAACTGCCAGCACTGCCCCTGTGCTGACCATTAGCTGCGGAGGGATTGGCCCCAGGGGCTCTCATCTCCCCAGTGACCCGATCTCTCTGCCCAAGTACAATAATACCCTAGGAAGTCAGCCCTTAGCAACCCTCCGAAGCTACTTCTCACCTCCCCTACATGCCAATGAGATGAGCTTTGCCACCCTCTTTGATTAGGGGCACATTTCCAAGCTAAGAGTGTCTGTGGAAGCAATCTTTATGCTCAGACTTATTAAAGCCTCCGCTGGCTTAATGAATTACCGCAATGCAATGAGCCCATAGATAGCTTGTATTTAACTTCTATGTGGCTGCTCCAGAAACCAGCTTGAAAAGCAGAAATCAATGACTGTGACAAAGTCTCGATACAACTTATTTTGAATGTTCAGTTTGGGATTTGATGTATACTGTTGTCAGATATATTTTATGCTCCCGGATGAATTTTATACTTACTGATTAAAGGGGGTTAGCAATATCAGTAGGATACAATTAGACAAACCTTAAAAGAAACGTTGCGAAAGGGCTCCCATCCATTAATGCTAGTTTCCAGCCAGATTCGCTTCACATTTTAATCAGCAGCACCAGTAGCTGCATCTTCAAACTACCAAAGGGAGGCCCTATTTACCAGTTCTTAAGTTAATTAGTGAAAATCCATTTAATTAATTATACCCACTGTGAATATTTGATTTGGCAGTAATTGGGTAGGAACCAGGTGGTATGGGAGGAGTGGACAAATTGACTAGGAATCTTCCCATTGGAGACCTTGGTCTCAATAAGTATTATTTGCTCTTGAATTTTTTTTTTTTTTTTTTTTTTGGTAATCCACCAGCTACTATTTAGAAATAATGTGTTCATAAGCAACACCTGCAGATTAACATAAATCTCCTATTTAGAGGTGTCCAAACAGAACCCAAAATATGAATTTAAATCTTCAGCGTTCAGTGACAGCAGACCATAAGACTTTCACAGAAACCAAGATCAGGTAGCTTTTTAAGTTTCCAGACTAATAAATTTATTACACAGATGCCCACAAAATAGGATTAAGGTTGGTGTGAAAAAGAGCATGAACTGATGGATATATCCTATTCAGAATATTCCTTTCATTTGTCCACTCATCCATCATCAGTATGTTTATATATCCATAATATCCATCCATCCATCCATCCATCCATCTCTCCATCTACCCATCCATCCATACACCCACCCATCTACTGATCTGTCCATCCATCCATCCATCCATCCATCCATCCATCCATCCATCTATCCATCCATCCATCCATCTCTCCATCTACTCATCCATCCATACAACCACCCATCTACCCATCCCTCCGTCCAACCATCCATCCACCCACCCACCCATCTATCCATCCATCCATTCATTCCACTATTCATCCATCCTTCCATCCTTCTAGTCTAACTAGCATTTATTGTTTACTTTGTGTCAGACACTCTGCTAGATTTTTGTCACAGAAAACTTCATTTAGTTCTCACCCCAATCTATGAGGTCCAGTAGTACTACTATCATCTTTATTTAACAGATGAAGAAATTAAGGCTCAGTGACACAGTGACTTATTCAAGTCATACAGATCATATGGGAGGGGTAGGGACTCGTGTTCATCTTCCAATTATACATCAAGAGCTGTTTTTCCTACCACTGCTAACCTGGCTGCCTCAGGTAAGAATTCTGAATTGTCAAAGTTTAACCAGCTTAATATCTGAAAAGAGAAATGACTACCCACCCACCACACATTCATCTAAGGGGATGAGTTTTTATCCATTTACGTGCCAGGCATTATTCTAAGTCCTGGAGATACAACAGTGGACAAGAAAGGCACAGACATTGTCCCCCCTCACCTCACAGGCTTGCAGGATAGCAGAGAGACACGTAATGGACAATTATTTGGTAGCACTGCTCAATGTCTTGAAAAACATTATCCATAGGATAGGAGAACAATCAGAACGTTCAATGATACATTACTAGGTCTTTAAGATTCTTACATTACTAGGTCTTTAAGATTCTACCTCCTGGGTATCTTTCAGCTCTGTCTCCTCCTCTATTTGAACACTGCCATGGACCTAGTTTAGAAAACTGGTTACTTGTCACTTTGTCACCTAGATTACTACAACGGCCTCCTCAGTGGTTCCCTGATCACTTCCTCCAGTCTTGCCCACCCCACCAACCACCTGACATTCCACCCTGTGCCAGAGTGGCCTTCAGGAGATATTGTTTTAATCAGCTCTTTCTTTGGCTTATACCCTTCAAGAGATCCTCACTGCCTTTAGGAATAAACCCAGACTCCTTAGTGCAGCATAAAGGGCACATCTGGACCCAGTTCCTGCCTAGGAGAACATTCACATGTGCCGTGTGCTCGCAAGCCTGCATATTTCCACCCACCATTCCTTCTGCTTGAGCCCCCTCCCTGGATCCCTCTCACGCCTCCCCTTCCCTCCCCTCCCCCTCCTCCTTCTTCGCCCCTCCTCTGTGCACTCAGAACCAGTTCCCTTCTGAAGTCTTGGTTGAATGAGAAAGCCCCTGCCCTGTTCTCTTGGAGCATTCCAGAAGCATTTCCATCACAGCACTTCCTCCAGTATCCTGTAACTGTCAGTTTCCTCTCCTAGGCTGAAAGCTCAGGAGGGCAGGAACAAGTCCTGGGCCACAGTAGGTGCTCAATGAACGATGGCTGAAAGTTCATGTGGACAGAGGTAACTTGTCCCTGGATTTGTGGGAAAGAGAACTCCCTCTATTTCATGGCTGTTGATGAAAATCATCTTTATATACAGAATGTGAGAATGCTATTCGCCAGGTTTATAATATACTGGAACTTTGCTTGGTTGAGTTCTGACCTGTACTCATTTAGTTTGGGTTTAAGTGTATTTCTAAATGCTTCCATTTTGCAGAAAACAGGTTTATGGGAAAACCTCAAGTAGATTCCTGAAGACGTACTTGGCTCTTTACAAAGCTACTTGATTTCTTTTTGATGAGTGCACTATGCATTCTTCGGAATTGTTCAGCTACATTTCCCTAAATACACATAAGGGCTTAAAGGCAGAGTGTGGGAGGCTCTAAAAGTTTAGGAGAAGTGGGTTTATTGACCCCAAGGAGAGAGGAGCTTAATGAATCAGAAGCCTGTTGCTTCCCATGCATGAAATAGGACTTCCACCCTCTCCCCACCGTCAGTGCTGACGAGCACTAGAGCGGTCTGTTACATTTTCTGGTCTGTTACACCATTGCTTCTGAAGGGTTTCTACAGGTAGAATGTTAGTTCTCTGGGTGGCAGGGAACACTTTCTCTATTTCTTCAGTGTCTTGACCCCACAATGCCCAGAAGAGTGCTCGGTGTACAGTAAGCACTTAATGCGCACCGAAATGTAAGCGCATCCAGTAAGTGTATGTGCTTACCTAAATAAATGGCGAGTCCAAGCAGGGGTACTTTATTCTTGAGTCTTGCCACCCTTGGCACCTCCAGTATTTCCCATTTCTCTTTCCAGAGCAGGAGCCAAGAAGTCACAAATAAAGTTCACCCATGTACTTCTTAAAGACCTCTAGATGCTCTGCCCAGACTGGGGCTGTGGCTTTGTATTTAGACAAAGCCCCAGGAATGGCCTCACTGTGACAGAGCTGCTGGCCCAGGACACACGAGGCCAGAAGGCAAACTGAGCTGTAAACCTCTAAGTTCCTGCTTCCCGGGCCTGAGCTTAGAGCCCAAAGTCATACAGACCAGAAGCCTGGGGACAGAGAGGCAATTATAGAGCGTCTCCCACTGGGAGACTAGATGAAAAAGAAAACCTTTTGAAGCCTGGAGCCATTTTCACCCGGGAAGGCTCAAGGAGCAGGGCACTGTGCAGTCCTTTCTCCTCTTCCCCTGGATTCTGAACTGGTGCCAGCACCTCCTGAGGCCCCTTAGTCTGATGGCTGGCCACGTGAATGCACAGTCTTTGTACGACGCATCACTAATCTGCATCCAGAAATATGAAGCCCCAGTGTTCCACTGGCTGTCATTGAAATAACCTGTAATGCTATGTTTGAATGTAAAATGTTACCTACTGAGTCATTCAAAAGTTTCCCACCCACCCATTAAATGATAAAAATGACTCAGCCTGCCCCATAAGGGCTGGTCACAGCGAGGCAATGGGGATGATGTAAGAGGTACCTTCCCCAAAGCTGCAGAGGCGGCCTTCCCATAGCACTGGCTGGGTCCCATTACCCCGTGGGGCTTCCCCAGAGCACTACAGGAAATCAGAATCGCCCCTCTCGGCCTTTGCACTGGAGCAGGGGGTGGCTCTCGGTTCAATTCTAGATGGAGCAGTTAACACTGAACTTACTGTCAGCGTGCTCTCTGGTGCCAAGTGAATGCAAAACTTGCGTCCTCTTCTCTGTCATCCCCACCGCTTTGGTCTAGTTGCCAGCCCAGTCCGAGGGATGGATCATTTGATTAAGAGTAAATCTTTGTGGGATCTTGGTGGAGGGGAGGGGCTGCTCTTCACCCTGGCCTGCTTTCTTACATCCTGTAGTGCTCCCAATTTGAGCAGCAAGAATGAATGCAAAATGATGGCTGTCTTTATTGGGAAGGGGAGTCCCTGCTCTCAGGCTAGTTTCCTCAGCCTCCAGCCAATTTGCTGAAAGACTCGCAAGGGTCACATCGCATAGGTGCACACGGTCATTGATTTCACATTCAAACAGGCTTTGCCAAGAGAGATTAACCGCCGCAAAGAGTCCATTTTACTGAATTAGGCCACAGCAAAATCAGAAGTTTAAGAGTACTTGGCAGTTTTTGCAGAGTGAATTTGGTGAGCGGAGGACAGAGATGCAATACATAAAAAAGATGAACAATTATGGGCAATAATAACTAGTTTCTTTCTCTTTGGTGTAATTATTACATGGAGGCAGCATTATACCAAACCTTTTTAACACTAGACCTAATTTCGTTCCTCAATAGAAGTTAAAAAAAAAAAAGCATCCTGAAAAATTGGTTGTGCTCTCACAGTTCTTAGTTTTGAATTCTATGGACATTTCTGAAAGGTTATACTTGGTCTTGGTTTTTAAAACAAAACAAAACAAAATATCCAAGTAGAGTGAAGGAGTTTTGTCACGTGTAGACCCTGGTGGCTGTAAAGTTGGGGTTCGGGGGGATCATTCAATTGAGTTCATGGCTAAGAAAACTGGTTTGTGCATCAGAAGTTGGTTAGGGGCTTCCCTGGTGGCGCAGTGGTTGAGAATCTGCCTGCCAATGCAGGGGACACGGGTTCGAGCCCTGGTCTGGGAAGATCCCACGTGCCGCGGAGCAACTGGGCCCGTGCACCACAACTACTGAGCCTGCGCGTCTGGAACCTGTGCTCCGCAGCAAGAGAGGCCACGATAGTGAGAGGCCCGTGCACCGCGATGAAGAGTGGCCCCCGCTTGCCGCAACTAGAGAAGGCCCTCGCACAGAAACGAAGACCCAACACAGCTAAAAAAAAAAATAATAATAATAATAAATAAATAAATAAATAATTTATTTTTTAAAAAAACCCACTGCAAGCCCCAAACTCCTTTAAAAAAAAAGAAGTTGGTTAGAAGTTAAAGAATCAAGTTTACAGAGGACAGGGAGAGGCGGGCGTGAGGAACTCAGGTAGGTGGGCAAAGACTCAGAGGTCAGGAGTAAAGTAAGGGTTGTGAAATCCAGGTGAGTTGGTCATTTAAAACAGAGGTACTGGGGAAAAAATGGAACCTTTGTACACTGTTGGTTGGAATGAAAGATGCTACAGCCCCTTTGAAAAAACAGTTTGGCAATTTCTCAAGACGTTAAGCACAGAACTGCCATAATACCAAGCAATTCCACTAGTAGGAATCTAACCAGGAGAAATGCAAACATATGTCCACACAAAACCTTGTATATGAGTGTTCACGGCAGCATTACTTGTAATAGCCAGAAAGTGGAAACAAACCAAATGTCCATCAACTGATGAATGCATAAATCAAATGTGGTCATACAGCAGAAACTAACACACCATTGCAAAGCAATTATACGGCAATAAAGATGTTTAAAAAACCCCTAATATTAAAATAAATAAATAAATAAAAGGTGGTATATCCACACAATGGGCTACTATTTGGCAATAAGAAGAAACAAAGCACTGATACGTGCTACAACATAAACTGACCTCAAAAACGTTATGCTCAGTGTAAGAAGCCAGACACAAAACAACAGTTATTGTATGACTCTGCATCTGTGGAATGTCCAAAATAGGTAAAAGCAGAGAGACAGAGAGTATGTCGGTGGTTGCCTGGGGCTGGGGGTGGGAATGGGGAGTTAACTGGGCTGATGACAATATTCTGAAATCAAATAGTGATGGTGGCACAACTCTGTAGATAGAGCAAACATAATTGAATTTCACACTTAAAATGGGTGAATTTTAAACTGGTAGGTAAATTATACCCCAATAAATCTGTTAAAAAACAAAACAAAACAAAACAAAAGCAGCGGCATGAAGGAACTCAATGAACAAAACCTAGGGATGTGAGCCTGACTCCTAGGACCAGGGAACCTGAGATGGGAATCCTGGCTTTAATCAGAAAACTGATTTGAGGATTCAGCTCCAAACTGGTCCCCACGGTCTGGCTGCAGTTACTGGGTCTGACAGTACCCTCCTAACTGATGGGATGTCCCTAGGCGTCACGGACTTCTAATTTCAGACAGAAAATTTCCCAGACTGGGTAATGATGGATACTACCGAGTATTTCAGTTGTAAAAGGGGTGGTAGTGGTTTCGTGGTTACTCTTGAAAACTTGTATTAAATAAGTCTTTGGCTTCCCTGGTGGCACAGTGGTTGAGAATCCACCTGCCAATGCAGGGGACACGGGTCCGAGCCCTGGTCTGGGAAGATCCCACATGCCGCGGAGCAACTAAGCCCGTGCGCCACAACTACTGAGACTGTGCTCTAGAGCCCGCGAGCCACAACTACTGAGCCCGCATGCCACAACTACTGAGCCTGTGCGTCTGGAGCCTGTGCTCCACAACAAGAGAGGCCGCGACAGTGAGAGGCCTGCGCACCACGATGAAGAGTGGCCCCCGCTCGCCGCAACTAGAGAAAGCCATCACGCAGAAACGAAGACCCAACACAGCCAAAAATAAATAAATAAATAAGTCTTTGTACTGTAGAACTTCTGAATCTATTGTATTAATTTTCTAAATAATTTTTCCCCATATGGAACAACTATTATTGTTACACAAGACTAGTGCATTAGACTTGGATGTAGTCAGAAGAATTAGAAAAAAACACACAGCTATAAAGGGGATAACTTGAGAAAAAACAAGTGGGCAGCTGTCATAAGTTTATCTGGGACCCAAGCAAATACTTGTGGATTTGCTGTGGCGTGTTTTGTTGCTCCTTCATCTGGCAAACATGCATCAAGTGACATCTGTGTGTTAGTCACATGTAGAGTGTTTGGATATCATGTCTGGTAACTGCCGTAGTTGCCCCAGTATAAATAGAAATTCAAGACACATAGTAGGTCCACAATACAAGTTATGGCTGAACTGATCAGAGTCTAGTCGGGGAGAAACCTAGGGTCTGCTTTTGTTTTCTGTTGCTAGAAACAAACTCCACAAATGTAGAGGAGTTATTATCTCAGTCTGTATAGGTCAGACGTCTGGGTGTGGCTCAGCTGAGTTCTCTGCTCAGGGTATCACAAGGTTAAATAAAAATGCCAGTGGGCTGTGCTCATCTGGAGTTGGGATCCTCTTCCAAGCTCATGTGGTTGTTGGCAGAATTCAACTCCTCATGGTAGTAGGATGGAGGCCCTCAGCCCCTTGAGGCCACCTGCAGACCCCTGTCTTGTGGCCCTCTCCAAAGGCAGTTCATGTGATAGCTGTTTGCTTCCTCAAAGCCAACAGGGGACTCTCTCTTGCTTTGAATCTTTCTTCAGGTGAGGGCTGGACCCTCTTTTAAAGGGCTCACCTGATTAGGTGAGGCCCACCCACAATAAGCTCCCTTTTCATGAACTCAAAGTCAACTGAGTAGGGAAAATCCCTACTCATCTGTAAAATCCCTTTACCTTTGCCACATAATGTAATCTATTCACATGAGTGAGATCCCATCATATTCACACATCCTGTCCATACTCGAAGGAAGGGGATATTACAGGTGTGTACACCAGGGGTGGGGATCTTGCGGACCACCTTAGAGTCCCGCCTGCCACAGGAGCTTATGTATAATGGTAGAGGGAAGGCCCTGTGAGGGGTCAGAGGAGAGGGCTTTTAACTGCTGAACTCAGTGAGGGGACAGCCAGGAAGTTTTCACAGAGGGGGTGATTTTTAACAGATTTTAAAAGGTGGTTGACTCAAAACAAAAACAAAAACAAAAAAAATCACTTTTCCAAGTTGTATAGCTTTTTAATATGAGCATGTGATACTTGTATACTAACTACCAGTTTTAGGTTTTAAACGAGAGACTTGTACACATGAAAAATATTTAAGCACTTACAAGGACATTACATGAAAAATAAGTACACTTGGTTCCTGGGGAGGGAAAGGGAGGGGAATGGAAGGACGATGCAATTAGGGAGGGTGCCCAGAGGCCTCCGCCTGTATGGGTAAAGCTCTGTTTATTAGCTGGGAGGTGGGTTGGCCAGGGTTCTTTATTTTTTTGTACTTTTTAAAAAAATTTTTATTTATTTATTTATTTATTTATTTATTTATTTATGGCTGTGTTGGGTCTTTGTTTCTGTGCGAGGGCTTTCTCCAGTTGCGGCGAGCGGGGGCCACTCTTCATCGCGGTGCGCGGGTCTCTCACTATCGCGGCCTCTCTTGTTGCGGAGCACAGGCTCCAGACGCGCAGGCTCAGTAGTTGTGGCTCACGGGCCCAGTTGCTCCGCGGCACGTGGGATCTTCCCAGACCAGGGCTCATACCCGTGTCCCCTGCATTGGCAGGCAGATTCTCAACCACTGTGCCACCAGGGAAGCCCTATCTTTTTATACTCTTGATGTATGCAAAGTCTCATAATAATTTTTTCATGTCTCCTTCTCACCCTGGCCCTCCACTATGCAAATTCTCTTCCTATAGGAAATGTTGTTGACAGTGTCTTAGTTATGTTTTCATGGATATTGTATATAATAATAACAGTAATAAAATAGTAATTACTTATAGCACTCACTGTTCTAGCACTAAATATACATTAATTCATTTAATTCAGACACCAACCCCATGAGGTCACTTTTACTATCATCCCATATTAAAGGTGAGGTCACTGAGGCACAGAGAGGTTAAACAACTTAACCAGTGCCACCCAGTTACTAAGTGGTGGGGCTGATATTTGAACCTAAACAGTCTTGCTGCAAGCACTACACCAGGCTGTGTTCTATATGGATCCACAAACACAGATTAGAGTTTCTATTTTTCATTCTGAAAAGGAACTAAGTAGGAGTTCACCAGGTAGAGAAAGTGAGGGAGGGCGTTCCATGCAAAGGGAATGCTACAGAGTGAAATATTAATTTCAGGACATCCCAGTCGGGAAGGGGAGCATTGGGAGATGAGAGTAGCCGAGAAGGTAGGAGGCTGGTACTAAGGGCCCTCAGACGCCATGTGCCTGAGTCCTTTCAGGCTGCAATAACAAAATACCATAGTATTTTGGGTAGCTTAAACAATAGAAATTTATTTCTCACAGTTCTGGAGGCTAGGAAGTCCAAGATCAAGGCTCTAGCACGGGGGAGTTCTGGTGAGGTCCCTATTTCTGGTTCATAGTTGGTGCCTTCTTCCTGTGTCCTCACATGGGGGAATGGGCAAGGGATCTCTCTGGGGTCTTTTTTATAAGGACATTGACCCCATTCATGAGGGTTCCACCCTCATGGCCTTAGCACCTCCCCAAACTCCTCCTAATATCATCACAATGGGCACTGGGATTTCAACACATGAATTTCAGGGGGACACAAACATTGAGACCACACACCACGTTAAGGAGTTTGAACCACATTCTGAGAGCAACTGGGCACCACTAAGGGATTTGGGGCAAGAGTGACAATCAAATTTGCACTTCAAAGCATAATATTGGTAGCTCTACGGAAATAGGCAAACAAAACCCAAGATAAGGAGGCCAGTTGGGAAGCGCATGCAATGATCAGAGTGAAAAGTGATGCACTTGAACTATATGGCAAGGTCAAGAAGATGAAGAGGAATGGATAAATCTCACTACTCTTCAGAGCATGGAGCTGATGAGAGCCAAGAAGGAGGGAGAGTGAGGTGCTCAGGATGATGAGTTACTGCGGGTGACTGCCAAGCTTCTGGCTTACGGGTGGGTGGCAGGGGGCGTGGCACCATCCAAGGAGATCAACCCAGGAAGAGGATGAGTTCACCATGGCAGGTTTGGGATAGCTTGGTACAAATGTTGACTACTCAAGGCAGGTGTTTAGAAAACAGACCCCAATAGGAGCATCTTATGAACCATTATCTCAAAGCGTGGAATGCAGGAACACCTGACGGGAATCCCTTGGAACATGGCTTAACGTATCATACGAGGCTCCACCAAGGAGCTAGAATTTCTTGGAATGAGGCCTGGCAATCTTCATCTTTAACAAACTCCCAGATGGCTCTTGAGGGTGCCAATAAGACCCTAATGGGGGTATAACTGGCCCCAGGAGCCACCTGTGATTGGCTGTGCTCCAAAAAAGGGCTGATCACATTCTAACTGTATAGTAAGTTTTCACTAGATTGGGCGAAACTTAAGGCTGGAGGCCCCAGTGCTTGGAGAAGAAACCCCCTCACTTTGGCAGGCTTCACATTTGCACAGGGAGCAGCGATCATCTGGCTCTTTTGGCAGCCATGGGTATGCTTTTGTCCTTCTGATTTGACAGTTCACCCTGGTGCTCCTGTGCCCACCACTTAGCAAACATGTCAAAGCACCACTTGCAAAGCCTCTTAAATGATCCACAACACTGTCTTCCACAAATCCCCTCAGAGATGAGTTGCCTTAACTAAGCACACTCCAGAGTTCTATGCGATCGAGTATTTGGCTTGCTGATCATTAAAACAGCCCTCTCCTTCTTTCAACGGGAATGTCTAGAAGGCACTGCCATATGGACATGTGGGAAGAATGCAAGCTCTTTCATTAATAAACACGTACTGCAAGGGTCCAGAAAATAAACACAGGGTGTTCTCCGCACCTTAGTAGGTGCTCAATAATCATCAGCAGAAATTGGTTGAAACTACCCATGCATTGTTCCAGCATTCACGAGACTGGGGAGAAATACATTTTCCTGAACATCTGCTGTTATTTCAGACACTGAAAACCTGATGGAAGAAAAATCCACCAGGGAGTCAGAGGATTTTAGGATCAGCTTAGGACATCAATGAGAATCCTCTGCATAAGGTCTTAGGAACCATGACTACTCTGAAGAGATGACAGGTCTTACAGAGCCAATCCTGCAGTTTGCTGAGGTCTATATAGTTAAATTATCCAGGTGAATCAACCTACAAAATGTCTACGACTTTAGAACTAATATCAATTACCCAGAAAATTAAAGCCAACATACTTTTCTCCACACTCCAAATATTTTAGATGGGTTTCCCTCGACTTCCCTTATTGTTGGGATCTGGTCTCAGACGCTTTGACGCTCAGGCAACTGTTCATAACTAATTCACTCCTTTCTAAATTAGAAGGTAGCATGGGTAGCTCCAAATTAGCTGGAAGATTTCAATCCATTTGCCGATCAAATAGAATGGCAGTCTCGCACCCCTGAAGGAGTGGATGCTCACTTAATAAAAGATTAAGACGTTACCACTTATCTGGTAAGTAATTTTGTGGCTTTGATGGTGAATCAGTCTCCAGGGCTCCTGGGTTTTTCAAGGGCTTTCTCTTGGGGAATCACTTTTCTTCAGTAAGGACGAATTTTAGGGGCTTTCTGAAACACTTTCCACACGGGGAAAGCATGGTTGTCCCAGCCCTGATTGATGGTAGCTTCAGCTTTGCGGAAGCAGAGGCATCCCACCTGCAGCCAAGGCTCTACTTTCCAGTGACACACCCTGCTGCCCCCCCACCGCACAGCTGATTGGCCCACGCTTGAGCACCTGACCCCAAGGCAGCCAATCAAGCCAGTCCTGAGAAACAAGCCTCCCAATCATGATTTCCTTCATTCCCCCCCCCCCCCCTTCATCCTGGGCCTCTTGTGTCCTTTTGGGTCCCCCTCCAAATGCCTTTTCTGGCCCTTCATCTCTTATCAGCTGTGCCATTACCTGGAAGTTACTGGTAAACTCCAGAGTGGTGCCCTGCCTGGAACATTCCCATTTCATTGGGAGTTTTGACGCAACTCTAGGATTTGGCCACACCCCACGTCCCGTCCTCCCCGCCCCCGCTGCAGCTGATTGGACATGAGGGACACCTGACCCAAGGGCTGCCAATCCATGGGCTGGCCACCATTGGACAGGCAACATGGTTGGAGTGTTTTTCCCAGAAAGGTTGACGGTGCTGTTAGAACGAAGCAGATACGCCACCCCATCGTGGCTGCCAGAAGGACTCAGAGAGGAGAGGAGTTTTCTGTCCTCCTCCTCCCTCTTCCTCCTTGCTTCTCTTCCCCCTTCTCCTTCCCATTATCATTGTTACTGTTACTTAGCACGATATTTGTGCTGGGTACTGCCCAAAGCGCTTTATATCCTTTAACATCTTTAGTCCTCACAACAACCCTGTCAAGTAGGTACTACTATCATTCCCATTTCTCAGATGAGACACAAAGAGGCTAAGTAACTTGCCCAAGGTCACCGGGTTCTAAGTGGTGGGGTCAGACTTTGAACCCAGGCCGTCTGGCTCCCAAGTCTGTGCATTCTTATGCCTCCGTTAGAATCGGATCCTGTCAGAGACGATCTGTAATGGTCTGTAGAGGTCGTCTCATCTACTAATTGTCATACTATGGGATTTCACAGACCAATAAAAATAAATAAGCAAAGAGGATGGACCTGGGGTTGCCCACTTCTAGTTTCATCAAGAGAGGACAGTAGGAGTGTAAAAACAAAGTACTTTCTTTACCATTGCTAAAGAAAGGCCATTTAACACAAAAAGAGTAGGGAGGCCATAACCTCAGTATAACATACAGTCCTTTGAACTGAATAAACCAGGCCCTATGAAAAACTCACTATATTGACTTATTTTTCTAATTATGCTGCTCAGCAATTAAAACTGAACCAGTGTGGCTCTTGGATTGTCACTGGTTCTCTTCCAATTCTCCATATTACCTGTGAGGAAACAGAGGCTTGGACAGAGTGAGTGACTTTGTCGAGGCCACACAGGAGTGGCAAGGAGATCTGGAACTTGATTTCAGGCTTTTTGCCTCCTGTGGCTGAACAGTATTATTTCCTGGGGTGGGGGTGGGGTCACCTCCAAACAGTGAGGACTGAACTCTATGAAAGTTGTGCTTTCTGAGCCCTCAGTGGCAACGGTTTGGAAGCCCTGGCCTTGGGCGTGGGATCCTGGCTTTGCGAATGTATAGTGTCTTCCGCTACTGGCCTGTTTCAATTTTCACAACTACCCTGTGAGGCAGATAATTCTGCTCTCGTTCTAAAGATGGAGCAACTATAGCTCAGAAGGGTTCTGTGCCACTTGCAGGCAGCCTTCCTGGAGGTTCCAGTATCACCTACTCGGAGGGTGCAACTTGGCTGTCCTGGAGGATGAACTGTGAGACCTGCCTTTCCAGGGGTGGGGCTGTCATTAACTTGTCTCCAATTGGTTATTTCTGTTCCTCTATTTGTTAGGAGGAAAGCTTCTGTAGTTGGTGAGCTGATGCGCCCAACATGCATTTACTATCAAACACGTATAATAGATATGTTTCCTTCTTCTACTTCCAGCCCTAGAAGGGTTAACCCTATCCATCCAGCATCCCTGCTACCCTCCCCTCAGGCCCAGCTTAGCTGATTGGAATATGAAACCCAAGGGACTGGCTTGGACCAATGAGATTCCTTGTGAACCAAGAGATACAAAAAGGAGTTCCAGTAAATAGCAGATGCCTGAACTAAAAGATCATGTACCCTTGGATCACATCTCATTGGAACTGGAACAACCATTTTGGGCCTGGGCAAGATGAGAAGGCAGAGGAGGCACAGAGGGGTGGGAGGAGAAGAGGAAAGATGAGAAGTGGGAAGTAAGAAGAAAGAAGAAAGAGAGTCCTGAGTCCCTCCTCCCCATGAGATTTTGGATGCTTTTAAAAGCCCCACTTTTATCTTGAGCTACTTTGAGTGGATTTCTGTTCTGTGAAACAAAAAGATCCTTAACCAGGACAGCCTGCTTTGGACCATTCGGGCTAGTTGTTGGAGCACAGAGAACTGTGGATCAGAGCTGTCAAGAAGCCCATGTTCCAGGAGGGGCAGGAGGCAGCTCCTTCTGTATGCACACACTCACAGGTCCACATGCTACTGTGTGAATCTGACATCTTTTTATGCTGAAGATGGAGGCTCCAAGACTTTCTCCCAAATATCTGACCCAGAAACAGGGCATGGCTCCACGTTTGAAAAGAACAGGAAACTACATGAAGCCCAACTGAGAGAGCATTTAAAAATTCTATCAGTATTACCAATTTGTATTTATCACAATGGATGGCTCATCCTAGGATCTCTTAATAAACATTAATCCTTGCTAAGCTCCTTGGTGGCAGATGAGTGACAAGCAGTAAAAATAAGAAGGATGCTATGTATCTGCCTCTTGGGCGGTTAGGTTGCTCCTAAAGCACACACATTACTGGCACCTGAGGCTGTGCTCTCCTGGTCTGTTTGCCCTCTGAATTTTACTGGTGGTGTTCATTTTGGTGCCTAGTATAACATGATGATAAAATACCACTTCTACTGTGGAATCACTGCTGAAAACAATTGATCACAAGTCCTCCAATTCAAGGTGAAGAGCTGGACCTTCCATGCAGAATGTCTGTCACCCACCTCCAGGCTACCTAAAGGGAAGTTGGCATTGTTTTACATTGACACATAGCTGTGGAACTCGAAAATGAGACAGGATTCTTCATTTCCTGTGTCACTGTGTTATCACAAGAGCGGCAGTGGGTCCTAGGAAGACTGCTCCCCTCCTTGACATCAGGGTTTGGTGGTGCTCACATCAGCACAAGTTAAATCTGCAAAGTTGTTTGTGTTCTTCCAATGGAGGGCATTTATGAAGGTCAAATCCTATTATTAGTGCACTTGCTGGTTTCTTATTCTGGAGTCAACCAGTCATTGACTGTTTACTGAATACCAGGCTCTGCGGCGGGGACCGGGAATACAACCATTAATTTGATGTAAAATCACTCCCCACCTTCATGGAACGCACAGTCTAGTGCAAGGATGGAAACTGGGTGTCTAGGTACGGGAGGGGGCTACTATACCCTAGAGACTTGTTTTATTTGGCCCCCAGGATGCTTTGAAAACCTGGCAGATCTGGCCACAGACAGTGGGCCCATCCCCTCATGGCCACAGTCAGCTGGCACTGAGGAATGGTTGCCTCTCCAGCTGGGAAAGCTCCCTTCTTCCATATGGTCCTCACCAAGGTCAACTGTTACATGACAAGCATCACCATTCTTGTCCTTCTTATCTTATGGTAGGAAAATATTTCTTTGTGTCCTTGTCTTATGAAAAGTAGGAAAACAAAATATAGACCAAGAGAACCACATTTGTCAAGAAATTTGGCAAAGGCCAATTTTTTTCATGAAGCGAAAGACTATCCTTTATGTTTATTTATGTACATTTATGAATATTTATTAATTATTATAAATATATTTAATATGGAAAAACGTGTCTATGCCAACTTCTCTGACACCTGGACTATTTCACCCATTTATATCATGTATCTGGCACCTGTGGACACTTACATTTTTGATCTTTGGTCCAATGACTTCAAAGATTTCCCCTCCAACTGGTCCCCAATTAGATAGTTGGGGTACACAAAGAACTTTAAAAATAGCTTCATTTAATGAATGCAAAAGGTTGGGGTCAATGCAGGTGTCTCCCATATCATTCTAGTTTAAAAATGAATGCTGTTAGCAGGCGTTGGGGCTATTTTAAGATTCACACTGATTTTGTTTCATATAGTCTCTTCTTGCAGTCTGCTAAAATTTCAACTTCACTGTTTGCCCATGGTATTTCTGTTTTTGTTGGTTTTAGGACAGATTCCTTTTTTCCCGGTGCTATTTCATTTGTAGCTTTATTTTGCTATGTGTATTATTTGTAGATGGATGCAGTCCTAAGAAACTCCCATCCCCATCTGCTGCTCTTGGGCACAAAATGGATTCTTTCAGCTTCCAAATGGCCTGCCATTTATTGCTTTCTGAATTTGGTGACAAAGTGTCCTTTAAGATAAGCCAGATCAGCCATGCAAGTGTCCTTAGGACTATTTAAAGCTGGGAACTGAGAGCTACCTGTTAGTAGAATCAGGAATCAGAACATCAGGGACAAGTGGGCCATGGAAGCTCATGTAATCTCATTGTCTTTGCTTAGAGGTTGGGGACACTCAGGTCAAGACAGGAGCCAAGGGACTCAAGGCCACCTGTTTGCCAAGGTAATTATAAGAGGAAGATACAGACAGGAATTCTTCCATGCACATTTAGTTGACAAAGAGCTACTATCATTTTGGGTAAAAGGGAATATAAATTAAGAAAAACGTCCTGGAGAAAAGATTTTTTGGTCTTTCGTGGGTAAGTGTTAAAAAGAAAGAGGAGAAAATTTTACTCTCAGCTGATTTGCTTGAGGTTTAAAAGACACACCCCAACATAAAAGTTTTAATTTTCATGTGCATCCAAATTAATGGTATGTTGTAAATGCTTAACAGCTGCCCTTCTGCACAGAAAAAGCTGTGACCTGTGATTTGCCCATTTCTGTGGTGCCAATACTCCTTCCTTGTGGCTGGAGTATTGGCATCCCAGGTAACGTTGCTGCATGCGGAGCTGGGAAGCCAGGCACACAATTGGCTCTCCGAGGTCACTGTTTCTGCAGGTGTATAGTTCAGGGGCCACCTGTATCTTGATTTCTAGGCAACTTTCCAACCTCTCTAGTGTGATGCCTCAGAAAAAGTATGAGACGAGCCCATCGCCCACATCACTGAATGTCAGGGTCACTTGTCTAGATGGTCAGTAAACACTGATGGAGCACCTACTATGTGTCTAACCGTGTGTAAAACCCTGCAGATTCAGGAGTGGGCCAGACAGACACAGTCCTTAACATGCTTGGAGCTGCTGTCAGGCAGAATTCAACAGGCCTCTTACCTGGTGGCTGGGCTGTCTGCCCATGTATACCTAGCCAGCTTTATAAAATAAAGCAAATGACTCTAAAATGCCTGGGAATCCCTTTTTTTTCTCTACTGAAGACTTGCAATCCCAACTCCCCAACACAGCATTTAGATGTCCAGGGATGTTGGAAAATATTCCCATCTCCAAAACATCTTTAATGTAGATTCCATGTAATTCCCAAGGTAAAGCTACTTCCTATAGCATTATTAAGAGTGGAGGCATTTCCCACCATAACTGCAGGAAGGTTGGAGATCTCTTATTTCTTGTTTATTTATTTATTTATGTTTTGGCAAATGATTTACCAGGGATTGCTAAACGATCTTTTTGCCAGTTGTTCTACATTGGCGTTACTGAAAGACCATGTCCCCAGTGTTTTGCCCAAAATATGTAGGTGCCAAGGCTGCAGGTGCAGATAAAGTAAGCACAGGTTTCCCTTGTGTGAAGCTTTATGCAAAGCAGATTTGCTGTTCAAGCTCTGTGCCCCATTCCATTGCTAATCAGAAAGGGGACTTCCATCCTTGGGTTAAAAACACAATGAAATTGCAGTTGTCAGTTTGGACAGCAGGTCAGAGACCCAACCCCAGAACTCTTGAAGACTTGTTTGATGACAGTCCCTCCATGGCTATAACTATTAATAGCTTGTTCTTTGAAATAAATATAACCCCTAAAAAGAGCTAAGGAACTCTCACTGTAGCAGGACTGGGGGCCAGAGGGGCTGGTCTTTTCCATTAAATGTATTCAAAGAAGCAACACTTCGGTTTGTGCAGGTCTGGGCTGGTTTGTGACTCAATGCTTATGCACAAATAATTGACTGCTAATAATGATTTGTTATCATAGCTGAGGGTTAGTTAGAGGGCTTAGGAAAGCAGGAGGGGCTTCCTACCAGATGAGTCGATTTAGATAAGAGAGAGCAGTTTTAACCTACGTTTAGGGGATTACCTGCTCATAAAAACATGCACTCCACTACACAGATCTTTCTAGAGACCTGAGTACCTAATTAATATTTCTAAGGTGCTTTCCTCTAAATTGCCTTTGTCTCCTCCAGATCAGATCTATTATAAGAGTTCGGAGGATGATGGTGGTAGAGGGAACTTGGCTGTTGAAAGTTTCAATGGGGACACGTACGTGGGTCAGCTTATCCTACAGTTCCTTCTTGATTTGGCTTGAGGGAGAGAAAAATTAAGAGTGAGAGTTTGAGACATTCCCCAGGGAAGGTGGGTTCTCCCATCAGGAGGCAGCTAAATTCATCTGTGGATGAACCTCAGGGCCATCTGGAGCTCAACTGTGAACTGACATTAGGTGTGTATGCTTGGGTGTCACAGGGTACAAATCAAGCCCCCCACACTCTGCCCAGGTTCACTGCTCTTTGCCCCTATATTTGTGTGGCTCCGACTGGGGGCCGTGCTAGCTGAAGGCTGCCTTTTAATGAATGCAGCTGTATGCCAGGTACTGCTTCATTCCCACGCACCTCCATGTTTATTCTTCACAAGAATCCAGGAGTGGTTACTGTGATCCCCATTGTAGAGATGAAGACACTGAGGCCCAGAGAGGTGAACTGATTCCCCCAAGCTTCCTCAGCTGGGAAGGGGTGGCTCCAGGACTCGAACCCAAGCCTGTCTGGCTCCAATACCCTTGCTCCTAACTACCCTTCTGCCTCCTCTTATTCCCAGAAGCTTGGGTTTGGCACTTAGGCAAGGGGCTGGCCCAGTGGCCATCACCCATGGTTGCACATTAGAATCACAAGGAGAAGCTTTTTTGAAAACTACCGATGCCTAGGACCATCCTAGATGATCAAATCAGAATTCTGGAGGTGGGACCCAGGCACTGGTAATTTCAAAGGGCTCTGCTGGGTGGGTCCACAGTTTGGCCCAGCCTGAGGGCTGCTGGTCCAGCCCAGTGGTTTTGAGATGGCGTTTGGATTTGAGTTGTCCACCACTGCAGATGGGCAGTAGCTGTGGACTTGGGAGCTCCAAGCCCAGGAGAGGGGTTTCAGAGCATCTTGCAGTCCAGGTAAATTTGCCTGCTGAGCATCAAGGGGGAACCTTCATTAGCCGTGTGGCCCTGGGTCACTTAGAAACTGAGTTTCCCAATCTGGAACACGGAGGTCATGCCCTCTCCCTCATGGAGTTCTAAGGCCAAGGTTACAAACTGGTGACCAAGGAATGGCCCAGGGACTGGCCCTGACCCACTGACATGTTGACCTTCACTTGCATGGGGTTGAACTTGGTTTTCAATTAATAACCATGTTCTAAGAATCATGAGATTACACAATTATACTTCAATTTAAAAAATCACACAATTACATAATAAAAATCTGTATTTCCAACTTTTCTTGGAAAACCGGAAAATGTGCTTCTGCGCCTCAGTTTCCTCATTTCTGTAATGGGGTCTGTGGTCCAGTGGGCACAGTCAGATAGGGCTGAACCTTAGCTTCCTCTCTGATGGGGCACAGGTTCCCCCAGCAACCCCTGGCCCCAGCAGCCTTATTGTCTCACACGAGCCTGGGTGCTCATTTTCTTTCCCGGACTGGCACAGGGCCATGTGAATTGGTGACCCCCACTGAGCGTTAAATTAGTTAATATATTTTTAAAGGAGTAACCGTTGAAATTCTTCTTGCTTGTATTTTATTACTATTATTCTCTCTCTTGCCCAGCTATTGTAGTCCTGCCGCCTCCCTTGGAATGCTCAGGCCCGGTCTTGCACGGAGGCATTCCTGGGGCTTTCCTCCAGCTTCTGCGATGGGAGGAGGGAACCCCTCTTTGAACATGTCCCTGGTTCCCCCTGAACAAGCTGCCACACACCAACTACCACAGTTTCCACCAGAAAGCACAGGGAGTGGTTTCCCTGGCAAGCCCCAAGTTGCCGCTTCAGGTTGGCGCGCTTTGGAGTTGGAGACCAGAGGGGGCAGGGGCCAGAAGTCGAGGCGGCAGGCATGGAGGGCAGGGACGGGATGCAGGTCCCGGGAGGCGGCTCCTAGCTGCTCCTGCCCGGCCCCCTCTCTGCAGCGAGGTCTCTGCTCACCCAGCCCCATCCTTCTGTGACAGGAGGGAACCACCCAGGGTCTCCTCCCAAGCGAAATGTTAATAGAGTGCGAGAGGATGGTGGCGAAGAAAGAAATGCTGCTCACTTGGAGAAACCTTTGCTTCTTGGGCTGAAAGCATTCTGAACCATTTATATTTATAAAGAGCAAATTATATTTTAGGGGCACCAAACGAATAATTCAGATTCTCAGCTTTGAACCAAGTCCCAAGAATCTTGGTTAATGGAGCTCCGACAAATGGTGGCATTTAGAAAGAGAGAGAGAGAGAGAGAGAGGCACTTCGTAATGTTCTCTGACGGTGATGAGCAGAGAAGAGAATACGGTGTCAGTGCCCCGTGGGGTGGAGGAGGGATGAGAAGGATTCCAGGTAGACATGAATCCTTTTCCTAATCTCTGGGTGGATCATACCTGTACTGCCCTCCTTCGGTAATTACCCTCCTCCTTGTGGTTAAACATGGCTTGCCAAGGCCTTTGCTGTTTCTGCTGGGGTTTGAGCCTGAGGACCAGGCTGGGCGGCTAGGATGCTTCAAACTTGAGAATTCCTCCCTCCCCCTAACTGCCCCCACCGCTGACTCACTCAACCCAGGCCTCTATTAACATATTAAAGGCCTCGACCTAGAAAGGAATGAACACCCAGAGCAGATAACACTACACCGTTGCTATAGTGGTGCCCTGTTATTTGTAACCAACCAGCCGATAGGTATTTATTGAGTGCCTTTGTACAAGGCGCGGTGCGCAAACAAATTGCGCAGAGTTTAGCATCTTTACAGAATATTAGATTTGTGCCGAGCCTAGCTGCATAAATAGAGATGCCCCAAATCCTCGACATGGGTTTTATTTGATTCCTCCCATTCTAGAGAGCTGTGCAAAGTTTTGCAAGGAAGATGGTACACCAGTAATTGTTCCTCGTGGTAAGGAAGTGGAGAAGGAGAATCATCTTCAGTGTGATCAGTGGCCTCCCACTGTAATTAGAAGCGCAGGCAGGGGCTTCCCTGGTGGCACAGTGGTTGAGAATCTGTCTGCCAATGCAGGGGACACGGGTTCGAGCCCTGGTCTGGGAAGATCCCACATGCTGCGGAGCAACTAGGCCCGTGAGCCACAACTACTGAGCCTGCGCATCTGGAGCCTGTGCTCCGCAACAAGAGAGGCTGCGATAGTGAGAGGCCCACGCACCGGGATGAAGAGCGGGCCCCGCTCGCCGCAACTAGAGAAAGCCCTCGCACAGAAACGAAGACCCAACACAGCCAAAAATAAATAAATAAATTAATTAATTAAAAAAAAAAAAAAAAGAAGAAGTGCAGGCAGAATCTGTGTATGTCAGTGCCAGTGCCGATGTGGGTTTGGTGGATACTGGCTTGGTGATGGGTCCAAAGGTGATTGCCAAAGGGCAGAAGAGTAATAGGGCTAATGGAGTTGAGACCCATGGGACCTTATCTTTTTATAGTCATAATATATTTAATGTAAATGGACATTCAGATTTATGTTGACCTATTTGCGTTTCAATTTACATCCAGTGCACTTGCTGGATAAAGTAATACTTCTGCGGAGCAGAGAAGTGTGAACAAAGCAGAAACGATGGCAGAGGGAATGCTTTAGGAGGACTGAGTTCGGGGGGCGGGGGGAAGGATGGCGTTTGTAAAAGAGGTGTTGCTGGACAGAGCAGAGGAAGCATCCTGGCTGGAGGAGGGCTGGCGAGAGCTTGGTTCCAGAGAACAGGGCATGGGAAGGAGGCACCATCCCCTTGGGTTGGAGGTCTGCCTAGCTGAGGAATTTCAGTCTGATCCCAGGGTTGTGTCTGGATAAGCAGGAGTAGGGGCTGAGAGAGAGAGCTAACTAGCAGTAGGGCAGGACGCCAACCTCTCACACGGCCCCCACGCCCCATCAGAGTGAGGCACCACCCCATCTCCTCCGCCCGAACACTGCCTTCTCCCCACCAGACATTTTATGCACCCGTGACATGTAGTGATATTGGCAAGGGTTTATTTAGAAATCAATGTGTGACAAGCACCTTATGGTAATGATCTTATTTCATGCTAACAGCAAAGCCCCTGTGAGGGAGACCTTCTCATGATTCCCTTACTAGAGGAAATTGACCAACCTGGTGATGCATCAGAATTTGATTGCCAAGGGACAGAAGAATAGCAAGAGCAGATCCCATTTCAATAGGAGAAGGATATCTGGAGTCCAGAGATGTGAGAGCTGCCTAAGGCTACAGAGCCTGTAAGTGGTGGAGCCAAGAGGGTTCACCCAAGGAGGCTGGCGGTCCTGGTTCCCCCAACTGGCCACACCTTTCCTGCTTCTTTGCCCATCACCTGGGATACACTCTGCTTCTCCCAACTCGTGAACATTCACCCTCCACCAAGACTCAGCTCAAACAATGCCTCCTCTCTCATGTCCTCCCCTGCTCGGCCCCATCCATCCAGGCTTCTCTCCACTTGGCCACAGTGAAAACAGCTCAACGTGGACAAGCAGTGGCCATCTCTCCCTTCCACCATCATCCTGGAATCCGGACTGAAGAATCTGCAGGAAACAGGGTAACCTTCTCTGCAGTCCCACTGTCTGTGTGCTGAGCGCTCCACTGTGGGTTCTGATAACTGGATATACTAAGGATGGCGTTCACTTTTCTCCTTTGTTATCTTAAAGAAAATGAGATGATGGGAACTCAGGCTGTTTATGTTTTGGCTGCTACTAATGAACTTATACTTAAAAAAAGAATTAAATCCAAAAATGCCCGTAGTCTAAATTAGACATCTCTTTAAAGCAGGAAGAATATATTGTACCCATTGTTGGCTCTGGCACACTGGGAAGAAACAAAATAGAAAATGAAGAAATATGTCCACTTTGCTCCAGCCTTGTAGAAACATGCCAACATTTTTTCCAGCCTCAGGGTTTCTGCATTGGATGGTCTATCCACCTGGAATCTTTACACCCAGATCTCTACCTTCCTGGTTTCTGGACCTCAGGTCTCAGGTCAGATGTCTGGATTACCTTGGCTAATGTTCTTTCCCATTCCATCCTCTTTTTTTTTTTTTTTTTAATATTTACTTATTTATTTATTTTTGGCTGCATTGGGTCTTCGTTGTCGCATGCGGGCTTTCTCTAGCTGTGGTGAGTGGGGGCTACTCTTCATTGTGGTGCACGGGCTTCTCATTGCGGTGGCTTCTCTTCTTGTGGAGCATGGGCTCTAGGCACGTGGGCTTCAGTAGTTGTGGCTCTCAGGCTCTAGAGCACAGGCTCAGTAGTTGTGGTGCACCGGCTTAGTTGCTCTGCAGCATGTGGGATCTTCCCGGACCAGGGCTCGAACCCGTGTCCCCTGCATTAGCAGTCGGATTCTTAACCACTGTGCCACCAGGGAAGCCCCCATTCCATCCTCTTTTGCATTAATTTGTTTTCATTTTCTTCCTAGCGTTTATCTGTCTCTAAAGTTTTCTTGTTTATGTCTTTCCTTATTTGTTGTGTGTCTCCCTATTAAATATGAGTTCCTTGAGGGTAGAGAACTGGTTTGCCTTTTTCAACTCTGTGTCCCAGGTCCTCAACAGCGCCTGGCACAGGTAGGTGCTACGCAAGCGCGTGTGAAAGGAGTAGTTCCCGCCGTGCAATAGATGTGCTCCAAAACAGGTGTGCGTAGGTAGGAATTTTGTAAATTGAACCATGAACTAAATTAATAGCAGGAGGGACTTCCATTTCCAATCTGAAGACTTCCATGACAAAACGTCTAGAAATATGGGACAAAGTATAACAAATCCCTTCTCAGATGCTTCATTGAACTTGCAAAAAAAGGAAATTTCCAAAAACCAAGAATTAAGAAACTGAAAACCAGAGTGGTGTGTGTGGGCTGAGGTCATGGCCGTTGAGGATGTTGGCAACCTTGGGACCCAAGAGGCTTGGTTTTCAGTGGAGACAGGAGACAGGCCTTGGACCTGCCCAAGGTGGGAAGATGGAATTGAGGCCAGTGCCCACCTGGGATTCTTGAAGGGTTATGGATCATGGGAGGAAATTTACCTATTGTCAAAAAGAGATGGCAAGCACATGGTCTGCTCTGTCCTAGATAAAAAAGCTTTGCCCAGAGAATTCTCCACAGCAGTTTGTCTGCTCATAAGCTCAGGGTTCAAATTTACATTGCCCATGTGGTCCAGGAAACCTTAAGATTAGAAATGCAAAGCAGTTCTGGCCAGACCTGCCCTATGTCTGCACCGCAGGCATGAAGGGCAGCCCCAGAGGACTTCTCTCCCAAAGCATGGTCTTTTACTTGAGAAAGACCTTCACCTCCAGGGACTTAAACTTACATTCCATTGGCCAGAATTATTTCTCATGCACGTCCCCTCTCCCAGCTGCAAGGAGACTTGTGGGTTGAGTATTTTTAGCTGGGCACAGTGCTGAGGGAATAATTTTGGATTCTGCTTACAAGAAAGAAGGAGAAATGGACACGGGCAGGAAGCTGGTGTTGTCAGCACTAGGTGAAAGGATAGAAAGACAGAAATTAAAGTGTCATGATAATATGATTATCTACATAGAAAACTTCAAAGACTCTACTGAAAAATTATTAGAATTAATAGGTGAGATCAGCATGTATGCTCTTATAAGATTGGTATACAAAAATTAATTACATTCCTATAGACCAGGAACCATTTACGATAGCTGCAGAAAACACTAAAGTATCTAGGAATAAATTAGAGTATGACAGCAAGTTACGAATAAAATAATGAAATTATTCAAAGACATAATGTTAGACTTAAATGGAGAGATCGATCATGTTCATGGATGGGAAAAATCAACAGCATAAAGATAAAAGGAGCTAATACCTTAACACCCAACATTTCCACTCCCATGGAATGCCTTAGAGAACTCTTGTGTGTGTACTGTAGACAATGAAAGGCTTTTTCAGAGCAGGGTTGTTTTAATAGTGAAAAGTGAGAAACAGCCTAGTTTCTATCAAGAGAGTGTAAGTAAACTTGGTACATTCATCCAGTGAAATAATCTACAACAGTGAGAATGAATGAACTGTAGCCAATGTACCAGCAAGGATGGATTCGAGAATAGAGTGTTTTAAGCTAAAAAGCAAGTCACAGAAAGAAAAATACAGAATTATTCCCCTTATGTATTGAAGACATGCAAACTAGAAGTATACATTGTTTAGGGACATAAACATGTGAAATGATGAAGAAATCCATGGTGATGCCAAGCACCAAGTTCAAGGTGCTTATCAAGTTCAAGGTTACTTTTGGGTGTTGGAAAGAAGGGGATGTCTGGCCCAGACTGGTGAGGGTTCTGGCGGGGGCTTCAAACGTGTTTCTAATTTTTTAGATCTTAATTTGAGTAGTGGCTTCACGGATGCTCATTGCAGTATCCTTTATAACTTTTCATGTAATTGTGAAATATTTCAAAATAAATCGAAAACCTTAAAATTAAAAAACACATCAGGGAAACTCGTTTGATTCCTGTAGTCAATTCACAAATGATTTCCAGTTCAAAGGATTTTTAAGGATTATCTATTCCAACCCCTCCATCGAATAGATGCTGACACTCAGACCAGGAATGATTGAGTTTTTCAGGGACACGTAGCCAGTTAATGGCAAAGTCAAGACTAGAACTCAGGCCTTTCCTTACGTATAGAACTGTTTTATAAAATGAAAGATCTCTGAGATCTACTGGTTTTGTAGGTTAGAATTTCTATTTATTGAATTTCTTAAAATCGTGATAGATGAGATTCCAAATATAGAAAGGAAATAGGCCAAAGGTAGGTGGCATTGAGAAAGTTAAGGAGAAAAAAAACGCATCATCATTTGGTAACATCAGGATAAACCTATTGACAGTTTGGTTCACAGGGGAAAATCCTGGTGCAGGAAAAGACACCTGGGGTTTAAAATTTATGCCAATTCTGAGATTCTGAGAGTCTCTGACCGGGGTCAGAGGGCTGGATCTGAGCCTGGATTCTGCCTCTGGCTCACTCAGTACACTTAAACGAGTTCCTAACATTTCAGAGCCTTGTTGGCCCCAGGTGCACAGGAAGGGGGCTGAAGAACGTGCTTTTTCAGGTGAATTCCAGATGCAAGAGAGTTTAATCATCTTGGGAAGTAAGATTCAGTGGCTACTCTTTGCAACTGGGACTGGATGTAACAGCAGGAAAGATGCTTCTTGGGGGAAAAAAAAAAAACAAAAACAACTCCCTGAAGTTGATTTGCCAAAACTGATAAACATCCTGCACATCTGTTCCTGTAGGAGTGCGGGGCCTGATTTTTCTAGGAAAGTCTATTTAGACCCTAACACAGATAGCATTTCTTTTTCAAGCAACAAGAGTGATAAACCGTCTTAGTATAAAATCAATAGAAAGCAGTTTAGTTGCCTCTGGAATCTTCCAGGCAGCCTGCCCTTTTAGTCCCCTCTATAGGAAAGATCAAATGAGAAGTTACCAGCTTCCCTGTGTGTTTTAGTTATTTGCTATGTAAATTACTGAAAAACATTTAGGAAACCGTTGAGAACTGGGAAGGGCTCTTCTCTGCTTCTGGCACCTCTCACTCCCTTAAAGGATGAAAAAAAAAGGGGGGGGGCATCAATTAAGCTAGTTGACAGGGCTGAGGACCTGGGGGTTATTTTTCTTAAGCACTATGTCCTTACCTCTTAAGTTTTGGAAGAAAAAAAGGGGAGTGTATTTCCATTTTCTCCCTGGAAGCTTGTTTCCCCATCTGTCATGCAGCCAGAATGAAACGTTGCATTAAGAATGCTCAAAAATGATTGGCTATTGAACACGCATGTTATAAAAGAATATTGCAGGGGGAAAGAACTGTGGTTGGAAGAGAAAATGTTCTTTGCTGCAGTCTATGCTGGGCTTGGACAGAGAACTGAGAGTCAATTTCAAGCACAAGCTTCCTGTTTTATATCACTGACATTTTGCATTTTTGCTTGTGAAACCCTGAAGGTACATTGCATAAGAGCCACCACCATAATAATATCAGCTCGCCCCTTGTGGTGTGGTCAGTAGTATCAAAAACCCAATATTCCTAGTTCTCCCAACTTTTAGGTCTGTGGTACATCCACACCTCCCTGCCTCAGTGGAGCCAAGTGGGGCCATGCAGTGATGTGCTTTAGACAATGAAATGTGTACAAAAGTGCCACGTATAACTTCCAGTGGAAGATTTAAGGACCAGCATGACTGGTCACTTTCTCTTTCTTTCTTTTGTATGTGGCATACAGGTGGCTGCTTTTTTGCCTCGTCTCCTGAGTGGCTTCAATGAGCAGAGACCCCTGTCTACCTGTATGAGCACATGACATGAGTGAACAATAAAATTTTGTTCTTTTAAGCCACTGAGATCTTGTCCCTTTTGTTACTGCAGCACATCCTTGCCTGTACTGACAGATATACACATATTAAACTCTTGCTAGGGGTCGGGTAATACACTAAACACTGTGTGTGGATGATCTCATTTAGTTCATACAGCTAACTTGTAAAATGGATATGGTAATTATGCTCCTTTTACTGATGCAACATCGTGGACACAAAGATATTAAATAATTTGCCCAAGGTCACAGAGTGGGCATGTGGTGGACCTTGGATTCCAGCCTGAGCAATCTGTCTCCTGCAATGAAAACTACAAGGCTCTGCAGGCCGTTTAGGGAAGTTGGAATGTCGCATATGGGAAGAAGAAAGAACATTCTTTAACACCAGCCTTTGACCACCTCCCCTCCCACTTTGCTCCCTCTGTGAATAAAGGTGGTGTGTTAGTAAAGGCAATGACTCCTTAGGACCAGGTACAGAATGGCAGGGTGGAGCTGCTCTGTCCTTGGGGAACAACCGGGGCTTCTTTCTAAAGGCAACTTGGAAAACAAATCAAGAGATCATAAGAAATATCTTGGGGCATTTTGTGGGGGGAAATGTCTGGTATCAACGTTCTGATCTGGTATTTATCGTATCAGAGCCTTTGCTAGGCTTTGTGGACTCAATGTTCAGTAAGACACTGTCCCTGCATGTGTTGAGCATGGGAGACAGATAGAGATGAATGTGCACTCTGGGACAACAGAGGAGGGCACTTTGAACAGCCTGGGTGCCCAGGGAGGCTGGATTGGGCGTCAAAGGGCAAGGAATGTCCTCTGAGCATCTTTAGTTCCTCCTCAATCACTGGACATAGATATGATTCCCAGGGATTCATCTAAACTCTTCCTGAAGCTGGTTGCATTTTTAGCCCGTACTACTTCTTGCCTAAAGGAAAGCCGTTTAAAATTGGGCCTCCTTTAATTTATCCTAAAACCGTCTCTTTTATGTTTCCAGGCAAGAAGGGAAACACTAGTATTTTTGAATTTCATGAAGAAGCCTAAATTGTTCCTTTGCAGAGCTTTATGATTTTTATACATTTGGATTCTACCCACTCATATTCTTAGTCACTTGGGATGAAAGGGAACCGGCTTTATCCCCTTTTTACATTTGTGAGAAGTTTCTTTAAGAGGAGGGCTACAAAGCAAAAAACAAAAACAAACTCAGAAAACCTCCAAACCTCAAAGTGGTTTATCTACACTGTAGTTGTTGAGATTTGAGATACTCTGAGAAAATCTAGAAGAAAAGAAAATAATCCCCCAACTCTATTCAGAAATCTCTACGCAAAGCATTTTCCAAATCAAAGGAAGATTTCGGTGTTAGTTTTCCAAAATTATTCTCCTTATAATGAGATTTTTCTTTAAACTTCTGATTTCCATTGGTGCTATCTGAAAGGATAAGAGCTCCCTTCTAACCTCTGAAAAAGCTGTTTCGAAATTGGTTGGGAAAATATGCATTTCATGAAGTCATAAAAATAATGATCCTTTGCCTAGAGGAGTCTGATTAAACATGCTTTTAGACCCAATCTTAGAGAATCAATTCATTATCTTAAGAGGCAACAAAGTGTACAAATATGGGTAGAAACCTACAATTAATTGTCTTACTAACAATGCCCGGGTAGTCCTTTCATTTAATTGGTCATCTAATAATTATGATTCCTCGTTTGATTTATTTGCTTACACAAGCAGCTCTAATATATGTAACTTTCCATGTTCGTATTTCTAATGTATGAAACACTCCTAGTACGGCAGCCTCCAATGACCTGATGCTGCAAAAACGGGTGGCGCTTACGTTAAGATGGAAATGACTATTGCACAGGACCTATAATCTTGTGATTCGTTTGCCCCTGAATCAGTGTAGCAATTATGAAGCCATTTCTGTAGCAAAATGAAAAGGGTGTGTTATTAAACACCAAGTGGGACCCCACCCCTGTGAAGGAGGCCACCCTTTAACGAGCTGATATAAGTTTCTAAGGGTAGCAGTGAACCACAGAACACACAGGAGGAAGACACTGCCGCTCTCTGTCTTCCAGCTCTCTGGCAGGATTCGCTCACTCCAGGACCAGCCAGTTTCACAGCTCACAGGTCAAGGGCAAGCTTCCCTGAGAGCGGGGCCAGAGGACCAGCGATGCCTGGGGTACTGGGGCTGTTCTGCAGGAACTGATCAGTCACCGGTCAGGCCAAATTCTTACATCTTATTAGTTCAAGAATGGCAGGCTTCTTCCTTCTCTCTGGCCAGCCACATGCCTTCATTTTACTGAACAAACAGTTTTATTGTCAACATCCTTTACGCTGATGAATAAACCCTCTGGTGTAGACTTTGAAGGACTTATACAACACCCCCAGAGTGTGTATTCATAATTAAAGCATCCCAAGTACTACCTAGCAGCCCCTAGGATGTAGGTTACTGTTAAATTCTATACACGTCAAATCACAGTTTGTGATAAAGGATTTTTTTTTTTTTTTTTTTTTTACCTTTTGACCGCACCGCGTGGCATGCAGGATCTTAGTTCCCCGACCAGGGATCGAACCCGTGCCCCCTGCAGTGGAAGCGTGGAGTCTCAACCACTGGACCGCCAGGGAAGTCCCTGTGATAAAGCATGTTTAAAGTACATACGACACAGACCGAAGAGCCCGATTAAAAATGAGAAACTGAGGCTTAGAAAGGAGAAGGAGTCCCCCAGCTAGTTCTGAACCTGTGCGCGCCATCACGCTGCTGACCAACAAGTCACACTGGAGACACCTTGAAAGTAGGTATCTTCTCCCCGCCCCCAGAACTAGTCTTCTTTCCTGTTTCTTCCATTTTTTCTATACCCACTAGCAGGGCTGCCACTTATGTTTGGGCAGAAAAGCCACGCATGACTCCAGACAGTGTGGACAGCGCCCACTGGAGTTGTGCAGTGGTGGTGACTCTGTGACCTCAAGCATCATTTCAGTTTGCTGCTCCCCTACCTGCCCAGGGTGAGTCAACACCAACATTGAGCAGGAGGTACAGAAAAATAGCTGCATTTATGGTAGATTTTTCTGGGTGCTTAAAATACGAACTATATATATGGATATTTATAGTTGTTGTTACTTTGTTCTTTCTTGGTGCACCTGGGATTTGTATTGCTGTATTCACAGGTCTTATGTGAGTAAAACAAGCCTCTAAACACAGACCCGGGAGCTGCTGCTTTCCCGACTAACTTCATGCAGGCCTGGCTGATTTGTCAATCCCTGCATTTTGGAGGAAACATCTTACGATGAATCGGAGAGGCTGGCGACCGCCTCAGCAGGCCTCTGCCTTGAAGTCTGATTCCTGGGCTGTCAAGGCAAATAACCGGAAGTTTTGACTGGATGCTCCCGATTATCATATGAAACATCTCAATGTGACAGAGAAGGCCACCATTAAAGATGAGTCTGAACAGTTATCTAACCTTTCAGCCTCAGGAAAGGAAAACAAATGTCTTTTTCTCATGGAGTTGAAAATCGAGGATCAAGAGAGTTTAGAACCCATGACTCAGGGGCCAGAAACAGACAGCAACACTTGTAAGAGTAGCAAGGTTTTAGCCAGATAGGAACTAGCTTTGCCCCAGATGGACACCAGGTCTTCTGAAATGCACAGAGCCCTCCCCAGAGCAAATCTCCTCTATTCTCCAAACGCCTGGGCAGTTTAAGAGGCAGCACAAAGAGGTGGGTGATTTACTCAAGGTTCCCTGGTTCATCAGTAAATTCTGGACTGGTGCCCTGGCCCCAGGTGCCTTTCCATACAGCCTCTCTGGAAAATGCAATTTGGGGATTCACCTTCACCGTATGAAACTGAACTTGCCTCAGCCTCAATGTTTTTCTGAATGAAAGTGGGGAAAACATACATTTATGTGTCCCAGGAAAGAATTTACTGTCTATCCACAAATCACTGATGCAGAAATCAGTTCTTTCTCATCTCTCTAGCCTCTAAATTATGTCAGGTGTCTATTTTGGCTGTGCCATTGCCATCTGGAAAAGCTGGCTAATTTGTAGCTATTTCATTTGTCCTTGGGGGAAGCAGAAGCATAAGATAAATGGTTAACCTTAACTTGGTATCTGTTGACAGACAAGTCCAGAACTATTGAAAACAGCTGGATCTTGGGAGCACTACATTTGAATACCTCCTGTGAAAAGATAATTGGCTTATACACTTGAGTAGGTGGGTAAACACTGTGCCTGGGTCTGTTGCCTACTCCTTAGAAGTAGTGCAACTTCTTGCAAAGAATTTGCATCTGATGTGGACCTTAAGCTCCTCTCCTTATTATGTGATTATTAACAGGGCTTTAAAGAGTGGAAAAAGGAGAGGACTGAAAAAGCATAAGCAGGGGCTAGAACCTCTCTTTTTAGATATAGATATGCATGCTTTTATGTATTATAAGTACACTGTGATCCAGAATTTGCTAATACAGAGAGGAAAAGGTATTAAGACTTACATCAGGACAAAGTAAATTTATTTTCCGAAGTGGCAGGAACCTACTACTTAACCCAACTTTTAATATTTCCCCAATCTAGAGGTTACAAAGAGGCTGCCCACGGCAGTATATTGACTACAGACCTGACTTACTTGATAACTCTGTTCTGTGTTTAAAAGAGTCAAAGAAGAGCCACGGGGCAGTTTCACCTGACAATCCAGAGTCCTGGCTGCGCTGGCCGCATTTTGTGTGTGGCTACCCCCTTTGGATGCGGCATATCTTTTCTAGTTCACTATGGTCCCATTGCCCAGACTGCAAACTCTTCCTGGCAGCCTGAATAACCCTGTGAGCCTCAGTCTGTCCTCCACAAAACGGGGCGGTCCCGTCTGCCTCTTTTAGATGATGTAGGCTTGTCTCAGAGATAAAAGTAGGCGGTGAGCACTGCTCAATGCAGGGGTGATTCGTGGGGTATCCAGCACGTAACTGGACCATCTGGCATTCATCTTTAAGGCCAGTGTCAACATATGTCTCATTAAAAACCCAAAGCAAAACAAACTCCTACTCCAAAGCACTGATGCAAAACGTAGATTTTACTGAAGGTCTCTTGGGGACGATGAGGTGAAGTGACATCATATTTCACTCAGCAACACTTCCAGGGTCTGTCAATCCCTTTATTATGTAAAGCAATTTAGTCTTCTCTGGGCTTCTCACATTTACCCTCTTCCCCCAGCACTGTAGAGAATCCTAGGTAGAATGCTGAGGGTAGAGAGGGAGTTTACACGCCCTGGAGGTAGGGGGAGTCCACTTATCCACATATAATTGGGACCATAGAAAGGTGACTTAAAATGCTTTCACTTAATGTAGGGGGTGGTTCAAAATAAGCAGTGGGGTGACTGTATGATTGGGATTGGGACTTCATCTTGAGCAATGAAACTAAAAATGATGAAAATTAATTTATCTTGCATTTAACACAATTTAGGTTATAATTGAAACTAGGCACTAATTCTTAGAATCAACAGAAAATGAATCAAGTAGGGATTAAAAGAAAATTCTGGTATTTTTGTCCCACCAACTAGAATACTCTCGTCCTTCACATTTGACATTCATAGCAGTATCATAAAGAAAGTCAATTTTGCAAAAATATCTAGGGGCCTTATTAACCATGGCCAAGGACCTCTCTTAATCCTTTGATATCAGCCATTCTCTTTGTTTTGGAATAACTTTATATTTACAGAAAATTTGCAAAGATAATACAGAGAGTTCTCGAATACCCTTCACCCAGTCTCCCCCAAAGCGAATATCTTATAGAATCATAGGGCATTTGTCAGGACTAACAAATTAATACCAGTACCTTACTATTAACTAAAAAATAAACTTTATTCAGATTTCACCAGTTTTTCCACAAATGTCCTTATATTGTTCCAGGATCGAGTGCAGGATATCTCATTTAGCAATCATCCTCTTTTGAAGCATTTTTTTTTTAGCATCATCTTCTTCAATGATGACTGGCCTAGTTCTGCTATATCTTTGTCAGTGACTTGCCTGCAGTGTGATTCATGCAATCCTTCTATGTCACTTTTATTGACGTCATAAAATCATAGATCAGTTGAATATTTGTAATTCTACTTAGCGAGAGACTGATAGTAATAAATTGTTGTTTCATTTTTTGGGGTGTGGTAGGGGAACTTAAAGCTAATGTTAAGCCAGATTGGTTTTCAATCCATATGCACTGGTATAGTCCCTTTGCTTGTTAAAATAGCAAAATATTTCTCTGAGTTTTAGTAAGTAACTATGCCTGGAGTCTCCCCATCTCTCTAATGCAGCAATTAAAGGGTAAATTCCTGGCCAGCAGAGGGTACCCACGACCTTGTTCCAGGGAGAAGGAGTCTGCTCTGAATGGTGGGTGGGTTCCTGTACCATATTGGATGGTAAATATTTGGACTATCATCCTGGCGCTAAGTAAGAACGGGGGATAATTCTCTTAGTGATCAGTTTATGGAGAAATATTTTTGTAAGATGAGAACTTTTCTTCCTTGCACCCTTATAACCCCTGGGGCTTGGAGCACAAGGGCCCCTGAACCTAACATTTTCTTCCTCTATTGCACACTCTCTCTAGTGATATCCTTTCCATAAAGGATCACACCCGTTTCCAGAAAAATAAACTGAAAAAAAGCATACAAAAAAGGTAACTTGCCTAATCTACTAAATCATTAGACAGTTGAGCTGAGATAGAAAATTATAATTTTTTAGTCTGTTTTCCTTGAACGCATATGCTTATTGTGGTGAATGTGAAGCAAAATCTAAAAAAAGTAGATGCCTCAGGTCCTCAGCTGGTCATTAATAAGTGAGCCTCTTAGCAGAGGGTTCTGCATGATCCAGCTGGACCTTGAGGCCACCTCTGTCCCACTCAGAAATTCTTGCCCTTGGATTGCCTGGATATCTGTTTCTGTATAAGAACATTCGCTTCTTACTTGTGCTGATTCACATGAGTTTTCATTCCTTTCCATCAAAAAGGCTTGAACATGAGGGCATGGCTTCTACCAGATTACTAGGGGGCTAGACATCCCCCTTCCCTGCATTGCACCCTTGAGTGAAGCCTTGTGCTGTCAGGACACTAAGGTGAAAATGTGAACCGGACAATTGGAGAAATGGGGAGAATGAGAGCTAACATCTGAGCAGCTCTTCAGAGTTTCCAAAGTGTTTTCAGAATTGTCTTTCTGGGTCTTCCCACCAGCCTGGTGAGGTAGAGGGGACAGGAATTATAATCATCTTCAATCCAGGAGCTGTAGGAACTGAGGCTTAAAAAGGTCCAATGTCTATGTTAGGGCTACTGAAAATGAGTGGCAGGACTCAGTGGAATCCAAACTCCTTGATAGGTTTGACAACTGCTGGTTAGTACCCATCAGACAAGATCTGCACTGTCCAAGGTGGTAGCCATTCGCCACAGGTAGCTATATATTTAGATTTAAATTTGTATTAAATAAATGAAATAAAATTAAACATTCATTTCCTCAATCACACTAAGTGCTCAAGAGCCACAGGTTAATGGCTACTATGTGGGACAGAGCAGATATAAAATGCTTCCATGAGGGTAGAAAGTTCTATTGGATAGTAATGTTCTACATTAGTTCAGTGGGGTCCTAAGGAACTTTGGTTTCCTGATGGTGGGAAAGGATTAGAAAGATCTTAATTTGGGAGCTTCTTCAAAATTTAGGCTCTGTGGCATAAAAAAGAATGAAATAATGCCATTTGCAGCAACATGGATGGACCTTGAGATTGTCATACTCAGTAAAGTAAGTCAGACGCAGAAAAACAAATATATGATATCACTTCTATGTGGAATCTAATAAAAGGGTACAAATGAACTTACATACAGTACAGAAATAGAGTTACAGATGTAGAAAACAAACTTATGGTTACCAGGGGGTAAGGGGGGGAGGGATAAATTGGGAGATTGGGACTGACATATATACACTACTATATATAAAAGAGATTACTAATAAGGACCTACTGTGTAGCACAGGGAACTCTACTGAATACTCTGTAATGGTCTATAAGGGAAAAGAATCTAAAAAAGAGTGGATATATATATATATGTATAACTGATGCACTTTACTGTACACCTGAAACTAACACAGCACTGAAAATCAACTATATTCCAATAAAAATGAAAAAAAAATTAGGCTTTGTGGAATGTTACTGTCTACAGTCTGTAAACATCCAGCCATCAGCATAAGAAAAAAGTTCATTCACTCATTCATTCATTCAACAAATATGTATTGAACACCTTCTATTGACACCATGCTAGTGTTGGGGAGATGACAGAGAGCAAGGCAGGTGTGGTCTTTGTTCTACACCTTTTGTTCTCTCTTTGTTAGAGTTCATGATCTAGAGGCTATCTATTGTACCTGGGAGACGCTAGAGGCTGGATGGGACAGCTTGCGGGTAGAGGGAAACCAGATGTCCAACTTCATTTTCCCATGGAGAAACTATTGGTGCTCTTCTCTGTTTCACATTCCTGACACACTCAGACCTGGGCTTTCACACTCCCCCACCTGCCTGTCACAATGTCAAGTTATCACCTGTGCCTCCAATGGAGCCTGGCTCTAAGGCATACACATCTGGTAGCTATTTGTCTCTACTCAGCCTCTAAAAAACCAAAATAGTACTGGGGCCTCCAGGACCTCATCTACTCTCCCTAGACACATGTTATGAAGGACATTTACATGAGCAACCCTCTTGCACAGATGTACCCCTTTCCTTCTCAATCACAAAAATATAGGTGCTTGAGAAAGAGTACAAGGGCATTATATGTGGATAACCTCAAATGAACGTCAAATGTTTTAAAACAGAAAGAGAAAAAGAAACTATTACTCAGCATTGGACCTTAGGTCATTATTAATAACAAACTATTTGTGACCCATGTTGGGATGGGGTTGAAAATCATGCTCTAGTCTGCACGTTACTCAAGCCAACTGGAGAGGCCCTGTACAGCTGACTCCTTCTCTGGCCTGCTCCAGTTCTAGTTCAAGTTAATTAAGAGATTGTTTTGACGGGTCCAGAGAGCTTTGGTCATTCAATTTAATAAATATTTATAGGTCGTTTTATTTCCATCAAGTTGTCTTGGAGATCTGGGCTCCTGGTTTGGTCCCACAATGGGAAAGCAGGTTACCCTTGGTTTCGGTTGATGGCTGAGATCTGGAAGCCACAGACGATCACTCTCAATGTTGTGAGAGACAAATTGGGGAGCGTGAACATTCAGGGTGAGGGGTCTCAGAGATGTGGAACAGAGAAGAGCGCCAAGTTTCTCCATAGTGTTCAAGCAGCGGTCTGGGATACTTCTTTCACTATGAGGACATGATGGAATTGATATCATGGTTTCCCAGTGCATGAAACCAACACAGGATACCAGCCCATTGGTAATGTTTTGCAGGTCTGTTCAGTACCATTATTTCTACAGAGACAAGATGGGGCTGTAGGGGTGACTTAGGGTTGGAGATTGTCACAGTAAATGACCAAGGGGTTGACATAGCCTGGGATGCTGGTGAGAGTGATATTGAAGAGGGTGTCTCTGGAGTTCAGGCAAGCTGGCTGATTTATGAACTCTGCATAGACCAGATGACCAGTTAAGCAATGAGAAGTCCCAGAGAGGACAAAGAGTCCGTTCCCTGAATGAAGGAGAAGGGGGCTGGAGTCAGAATAGGGGAGCCCCAGACTCAAGATCTAGTTTGAAGAGTAGGGTAGTGTGCAGATGAGGGATTCAGGATGTGACTGGTGTGAAACGGAGGTGGGGGTCAGTGGGGTTGAAGAAGATGACGTCAGTGATGGCTCAAAGGGGCATGTGGGACATGGCCTCTTCCTTAAGTGAGTTTCAAATGTAGTGGTGAAAATAATCAGAGAATCGGAGACTTTGAATTGTTTAGGTACTTGCTGAAGATTCCATGGGTTAGAGGACTTATTACTGGCTGCTCATCCTGGGAAAGAGGGTATGGGATCTAGAGGGTGTCATAAGTGGCTGGAACTGGAAACCTGAGTATTTGGACATTGATACAGTTTTAATTGACTTTTCAAGAGTTATACACACTTGGAGTTGGATTGCTTTCCAGGGACTGCACTGGAAATGGACTGTCTATCTTTAATCATATATCAACAGCCATTGGAAATATTTTGTTGAGAAGCTGAGTCTAGGCTCAGAGGGAAAGGGTACTGTATGAATTAGTGATATCTGCAATAAATACAGGATGGAAGAGTGGGGTTTTCCTTGCCTAGGACACTTGACCCTTCTTGATCTTGTCCTTTTGAAAAGGGTTTCCTGGAGCAGTAAGGGAAAGGCTCTCGGGAAAGACACCTCTACCCCAGCACAGTTCAGGCTAAGGGAAACCTATAATGAAACAGAACTTTTGGGACCATCTATAAACTCCATGACAGTTTATCTTTGTTGGCTGGGTTTGCAGCCAGAGGCAAGGATGCTTCATTGCAAGTCTGAAAGACAATCCCCCCACTGGATTTCTTTCATAACCATAATTCTTGTGTGTGAGCAGAAATAGAGAATAATCAAGATACAGTATGTGGAAGTCCCCCAAAGAAGATTCCTGGTAAAATATACCAGCATTGTTTATCAAAAGGAGAGAAAATATGAGTCCTAGCCTTCTAGAAATCTCCATGAAAGCTGGTGAAACCTGAGTATAATCATGAAGGACACAGGTGGAAACAGGGGCTGTGGGGTGGAAAGTAGAGACCATGTATGATGGATTCCCCTGCTAATTTAAAAGCAAAAAGCACAGCTAGATAAAATGTTATGGGTCTGAATAGACGGTGGTGTGAGGGAACAGCCACCGTATTGCCGATACAATCATAAATACCTGGAACCTTGAGACGGGATGCAGAGACATGAGTTTGGAAAGATTGCTAGCCTTGGGACATCGAGATGCTGATTCTTTAAAATTTTGCCAATATCCAATATTCTGAGTCGGTTGGCTGGGAAAAGGCCACCCAGTCTGCCCATAGGACGTGGGGAGTATTCTGCTGCCTTGAACTAGGAACAGGTGAATTTTTCTGCCTGTAGTCGCTAGACACAAGGCCTTTTCAATGTATCTAATTTCCGCCCCCCCCCCCCACTATTCTATGTCTAATAACTTGTCCTGGGGTATTGTGTTTATCCCAGAAATGTTAATGACTTCATAACTCAGTGTGAAATGCTCTGGGCATTTTTTGTATTATTAAGGATCCTATGAAGTATAAAAAAGGAAATGTTCTCAAGGTGCCAGGCCACAGTTAATACTTAAGTCTCATTTTGGAGAAAGGAGAAGAATTGAGCTTTTAAAAAACACATGTTTTCAACTGGGAAAGCAGTTCATTTAAGCATAATGACAACCGTTGCCCTTTGGAAATAAGGCACAGGTCTTCAGAATGTCCCTGGATGGTGAATTTTATCGTCTTTCCAAAGCCTGTCTGAGTCATGCCAGAACTTAGGCACCAGGGGTGAAGGTAGGGCTGTGGTTTTGTTGAACTGGGTTGAGGACCCTGGGTCTTGGGATTTGGAGGGGTGGAGTGGGACGGGACACTGGTTCTGGTAGCTGAGGAGTGACCCAGGGGGTCAGCCGGCAGGGTGGAAATTAGGAGCAAAGAAGGTGGCGAGCTATTTTAAGAGAGATGGGGGCTCCCAGGCTCATAGTCAGCTCAGCACCATCCTCCTTGTACCACTTTCTTGAAATCAGTGAGTTTCCAACTTTTTTTTTTTTTTTTTTAAAGCCGGGGAATCTGTTCTTTTAAGCCAGGGAATCTTGTCCTTTCAGGAATCGGGAAGGGCATGTGAAACCAACAGAAGCTGTTCCGTTGTTGCTCTGGTTGAAATGGTGATGGGAGGTGGGAATCCTGTGCCCCCAGGACCTTCCCTACCTCATTCCCCTCTCCCAAGGGGAGGCTCCAGGGACCCTCGGGGCTCCAGGGAACACAGTTTGGAAATCACTGTCTAAAGTACTTTGAGAAAAAAATGTATGTGAAAACATCTTACAAATAGTAAAACCCCTTAGAAATCTTTTTGTCATTATTAGTTTCAAAGCGTCCCTTGTTCTATTGAACAAGTCAGGTAGTTTGAATGATAATGATGATGATACAATCTTTCACAGATAAGGAAAACTGAGAGGCTTGGGAAGAATAAATTAATCAAAGTTTTACGGAGCTGGGCACAAACCCTATCTGTGAAGCACAACCTTCCTCTGCAAAACCCCACCTCACCCCCTCGAATTTCCTCCCTCCACCTTCCTCCCATCCCCCACTCCACCCAGAAGAGCCTTCCCAGCACCTGGGCCTCCGGAAGCATTTCCCAGATTAAAACGCTGGCCTCACAAGAGTGATCCTGATTACAGAGGGTGCCTGAACTTCGGGGGCCTATCAGCGCTTGTGTCATGATCTGTGGGGCTTGAGAATCGGGTGGTCCCCAAGCATTAGGGTGCATTTAAATTCAATGGGGTGATCTCACGGGAGCTCCAGTATATGGGAGGGAAATTCTACAACTGTTTCTGTCTTTGACAGCTTGGGAGAAGCTCAGCTCAAGATAGATTTGTTTGGATCTGCTCTTAAGAAATTTCTGTAAACGACATGTTGAACAGTTGGCTGCAAAAGAATGGATCTTGGGCTCTGTAGGGGGCGGGAAGTTTATACTCTGAAACTCATTTGTGCAAAAAAAAAAAAAAAAAAAAGTTGCTTCCTTTAAATGCCCTTATCTTGCTCAGGAGGCCTGCATTCCACCGATGGCAGCAATGGATAAAACCTGCATCCTCCCTGTTGGAGGTGGCTCAGTCTCTTTTGGATTAGAGCAGGCCTTCTGGGGTTAACTCAGTCCGCTTTGGGTAAGCGTTGGATTTTCCATCATTCCTCCTGTGCCTGCTTCCTCTTTCTGGGAAGTTCTGGGCAGAGGGGAGCCTGCCCGCCCTCTGGCCCTGGGGGAAATTGGTTTGCTTGCTATCTTCTGTGTCTTTGCTGGTTTCCACGCAGGACTGTTGGCTTCACCTGGCCCCTAGGGTTCCAGTGCTGGGAACCGCAGAGGTGAAGTTGGTGCCATCTGGGTTTTCTGGGTGCTGTGCTGTCACCGACTGCTTAAGTCTGTGGTCGCTGTCCTAGGATTGGGCCAAGGTGTCCCACCTCCTGTCTGCTCTATTTTAATCCCACTAGTTCTCTTGGACGGTCTGGGTGTCTTTTTTTTTTTTTTCTTCTTCTTTTTTCTTGGAAGCGTGTGGCTCCAGAAGACAGCCCCTGGTCCACTCACCTAGATACCTTCTTAGGTCATTTTTAACCTGCTGCCCAAGTACTACCACGTAGGACAAGGAGTGTCTCTAACACTCTGAAGTGCCCTGTCTGTGCCTGAGCACAGGACAGCAATGAGCCCTGGGTTCCTCCACCCTCACATGCTGTTTCTAACACCAGGACATGTGTCTACTTCTTCTCCTTTCCCTTTCCCCCTCCTCCATCAAGGGCAGGCTTTCTCGCCCTATCTGCAGGAAACAGCCCCTCCCTCACTTCCTCCGTCCTGTCCTTCCTGCACCAGCTTTGGTACATCTCATGCTCTGAATCCAACACTCTTGGATTTCTGGAATTTAGGAGCCACGCTTCTCTATCATAAAGCCTATATTTTGGAACCATTATCTCGAAATAATGTTAGCCTGTTGGGATATTGTGATTTATAATAAGAAATATGTATTTGGTCTTTGTCCCAGGTCACTGACACAGGGCTCCTCAAACCCTTGTAAACTCCTAAGGGATAAAACTACTAGAAGCATCTTTTGTTCTAATGAGGAGACTCTGGGTGCCTCCAGAATGGAGGCTGGTCACTAGGAAGACCAAGCCATGATTAGAAGCTTGGGATTTTCAGCCCCACCTCCACTTCTCTAGAGAGAGGAAAGGGGCTGGAAATAGAGTTAATTGATCATGCCTACACGAGGAAGCCTCCATGTAATCCCCAAGTACAGGGTTTGGAGAGCTTCCAGATAGGTGAACACATCTGTGTACCAGAGGGTGACGTACCCCTATTCCATGGGGAGAGAAACTCCTATGCTCAGGACCCTCCCAGACCTCACTCTACGTATTTCTTCATTTTGCTCTTCATCTGTATCCTTTAATTATATCCTTTAATAAACTGGCAAACGTAAGTAAGAGTTTTCCCTGAATTCTGTAAGCTGTTCTAGCAAATAATTGAATCAAAGAAGGGAGAGGTCATGGGAAGCTCTGATTTTCAGCCAAGATGGATGGATGTTGAGATTAACCTGGGGATCTGCTTGAAATTATCATCTGAGTTGGGGGGCTGTCTGGTGGGACTGAGCCCCTAACCTGTGGAATTTCCAGGTAGATAGTGTCAGAATCAGGTAAATTTTAGGACAGCCAGCTGGTGTTGCAGAATTGCTTGTTGTTGGGACCCCACACACATTTGGTGACTAGAGGTGTCACAAGTGAAGTGTTTGGTGTGAGTAGTAAAGGAGACACACAGTAGGGAAGACCTGTGTTTTTCCTAACACACCTGTGGACTAAAAAACCCCAAGCTGGAAATCATAAGTTGAACAGTGGCTCTTCTTTTTTCTTTTTTCTTTCCTGTTATAGCAATTCTAATCTCCCCTGGAGGTGTTGGATGCTTCTCTTGAATAGAGGAATGATAATGTTCAAGGAAGCATGAGAAAGGAAAGCAGGTTAATATATTTCAAAAATATTGGAACTTCTCTGTGGGTCCAGTGGTAAAGAATCCACCTTCCAATGCAGGGGATGCAGGTTCGATCCCTGGTCCGGGAACTAAGATCCCACATGCCACGGGGCAACTAAGCCTGCGCGCCACAACTAGTGAGCTCATGCGCCTCAATGAGAGATCCTGCGTGCTGCAAACAACAGAGCCCATGCCCCTGGAACCCACGTACCACAACTAGAGAAGAGAAAACTGGCACGCCACAACTAGAGAAGCCCGAGTGCCGCAACAAAGAACCTGCGTGCCACAACGAAAAGATCCTGCATGCCTCAAGGAAGATCCTGTGTACTGCAACCAAGACCTGATGCAACCAAAATAAATAAATAAATAAAACATTAAAAAAAATTATCCTTGTTACAAGTGCATTAATAGATGAGTGGTAATCCAGATGGGGAGGGAAGGGGTCTGACTTCCTCTGACTGATGTTTCCTGTTTTGTAGTTGGCACCAGCCTGTGAAAGGGACATGAGGAAAATGGAGCTGATTCAGAGGAGAGAAGTGACAGTAGGGGAGGAATGATAAAATACGTCACTGAGAGATGGATGAAGAAACTGGGGATGTGTAGCTTGGAGAAAAGGCTCAGCAGAGTGAGGAGAGCCGTGTTGAGATATAAGAGAGACTGTCATGTGGAAAGGTAAGAGGAGTGTTCTTTGTAGTTTCAAGCACTAGAACTAGAATAAAGGAGCAGAATTAGAGTGGGGCAGATCGCCACTAAATGTGAAAGGAATTTTCCAAGAGACAAAGATGTCCCAAGTTGGAATGGGCTGCTCCAGAAAACCAATGAGTTCTCTGTTACTGGAGGTGTTTCAGGAACAGGTTGGACTCTGCCAGCTGCTAAAACAGGTTAGCTAGCTTTTATAAAGGGGTTGGATAAGATGACTCTTGAGTTCTTATCTCATCTATGGTGGATTAAAGAGGGTAGTTTCTTTGATACTCCTTCCATCAAGAAGTGGGGGTCTATGTCCCTTCCTCTCGAATCTGGGTGAGCTTCATGACTGCTTGAACAATAGAATATGGTGAAAATAATGCTGTACCAGTTTCTAGGCTCGTGTGCTAAGAGACTGGCAGCTTCCACCTCATGTCTCTTGGGACATCTGCTCTTGGAGCCCTAAGCTGCCGTGTAAGTAGTCTAACCTAAAGTTACCATACTGTGAGGAAGCCCAGGCTAAGCACATGGAGAGGATGCCCAGAGAGAGACAGAGACTCTGGTCCAGCCCAGGCTCCGGGCAAGTGAGTGAAGAAGTCTTTAGATGACTCTAAACCCAGCCACCATCTGACTGCAACTTCATGAAAGACCCCAATGGAGGACCACCCAGCTGAGCCTGGTCAACCCACAGAATCAAGAGACATAATAATAAATTGTTTTAATCCATTAAATTTTGGTTTCTCATGCAATAATAGGTCTTGGCTCACGAGCGTAAGACTTCATAACTCTATTAACTGCATAGAAGAGGAGGATTAGACTTCGTCATAGGTGAATTTGATGAAATTATCAGAAAGATGTTAGCAAAAACTTTGCCCTACAATATCTCCCCTGGTAGCCTGCCACGTTGCCCCAAATTACACAGAGAGCAAATCACTTCTGGTTGACAGGCGACCTCTTTCAAGATTTATACAATTTGGTGGAGAGAGAACACCTTAAATCTAATCAACTTTCCCACACCTTACTATAAAGTGGTTTTCCAGTGACTGACAATAGCTCCAGGGGAGTGAGGTTTTGGTACCAGAATGAAAGAGGAAATGAGGGATACATGTAAAAATAAGGCTCACTATGAAACTGGTAAAAGACTGGAGCCAAGATCAGGGACATAAAAATGGAAAAGGGACAAAAATTACTCATTTACATCTTTGTCTATTTCAATTTGTCAGTTTTATCTGTGGCTAACCATGAGGGTTCTTTGTTCTCAGCAAACTTTGTAGCTTGCATGAGTACTAAAATATTACTGACGATGGTGATGATGAAATGTTTTATTTCCAGCGTCCAGTGGACCTGGTGCATGGCTGTAACACATGTCTATACATAAGGCCTCGATTCCTTGATCGATGACTCTCCAACATATGTTGGAATGGACCGCAAGGAGTTCCATATATGCTTCCCCATCTCTGCTGCAAAGGGAGTCTTCTTTTACCCTTTGTTCTCTCAACTGGAGCAGCTGGGAAAGGACTGGCTTGTCTGCTCTTAGGCAGAGGAAAGGTGTGGATAATTAAAGTATCAATCTTACCTACTCAGGAGAATTTCCATCCTTTCTTGCAAAATGGCACTGCTGGGGTATTGAAAGCCAGAGAAGGGAAAATGTTGGGGGCATTCCAGGTTGGAACTCTGATTGAGAAAATGGTATCCTAAGTGGCAGTTTAGTAGTGTTGAAGGAGTACAATTAGTGATAATGGTGACAATGATGACAGCTGACATGCACCAAGGGCTCACTAGCCACCAGGCATTATCCTACTACAGGCATCGTCCCCCTGCTTTATAACCAGGCTATGTGGCTTTGCTGTGAATATCACAGCTCTGAGATCCCAAGACCTTGGTTCAAATCCCAGCTCTGTATCTTCTTAGCTGAGATGGGCAAGTCACTTAAACTCTCTAAACCTGTTTCCCCACAGGATTGTACTGAGAATTAAGGGAAGTAATGAATATAAAGAGTTTTGCACAGAGCCAAGCATAAACATCCAAAAATGTTAGTTATTATATATGCCATATTTTGGGTTCTTCATGGATTGAATTGACCCTTGCAGGTTGATCTGGTAACCCAAACAATATCCACAATCATTTTTTTCCCTGTGGGAAATGGCATGCTAAATTATATATAGGCAAACTACGGCCCTTGGTCAAATCTAGCTGTTTGTGTATGACTCCCAAGCTGGGAATAGGGTTTGCATTTTAAAATGGATGAAAAAAAAAATCAAAAGAAGCACAATATTTTGTAACATGTGTAAATGATATGAAATTCAGATTTCAGTGTCCATAAATAAAGTTTTGTTAGAACAGAAACATGCCTTGTTGTTTGCATACTGTCTATGGCTGTTTTCACCCTGCAATTGCCAGTTGAGTAGTCTCAACAGACATGTCATGGCTCACAAGCCTAAAATATTTACTACCTGGCCCTTTACAGAAAAAGTTTGTCCGACCTCTGTTTCAAAATGATAAAAAAGAAACTAACTTCCAAGCAGTACGTGAGAACACAGCTTTCAAAACTGGCTATTACATCCTCCTCTATGTGTTTTGATATATTTCTATGCACACCTGCACACACCTATTCAAACACACATCAGTACACATATGTGTGGGACAATCCAGACACATGTCCACATGTCTTCTGCTCTGACCCCGAGGTGGCTCTGGGTGCCCCTGATGGGTGACTTGCTATCCAAAGCCCATGTTATTTTACTCAGCGTCTGTCCAGCCTGGGTTTGTAGGAGAGCATTGGAGATAAGTGTATTTGGCCAAGTTGAAAATGGCTGGCGCTTTCCATACCCTGTTAGGTCTCCAAAGAAATCTATGAATATTTGAGCCCTTTCTTTATGGTAAAAATTTCCATTTTCTGTATGAGCTCCCTCTGCTAGGGTTTTAAAGAACCTGTTCTCATCACAAAATCAGGCACAAGAACTATTTATCATACCTATGAGAATCAACATGAAAAAAAAAACCCTTAGATGCTGCTCACATTTCTTTTGCCTTCTCACTCTTGGGCTGCTATTAAACTTTAATACATATAAAGTTTGCTGGGTTTTATAGAGTTGAACAGTGAAGGTACAGTGCTGGCAGACTGACATGCCTGGAGGTTAAAATCCATCCAGGTTTGCAGTTATATAATGAGCAGTTGCCCTAATCACCGTAAGAAGGCTTTAAAAAATATTGTCTACTTGAAAAAACTAGCACCAAAGACTTTCAAAGCTGAAAAGAGCCTGGTGATCAACTGCTCCAATCCTTTGTTTTTAGAGACAAGAAAATTTAGGGTCAGATCAGGGAATGTGCTTCCTCAAGGGCCCATAGGCTCCTTTGTGGAAAAGCCAGGTCTAGAATGCTGGTCGCTGGCTCTAAGCCCAGGCCTCTCATCCTGCCCCCATGCTTTCTGGATAACACACTGATGCACAGAAGTAACATCTAATAAGCCATTTGGATATACACTTTCAAAATCAAGCACTGCTTTCCCTTAGCTGTTCAATTTGTCTGACATACGTGGCATTTTTATTCCATCTCATGTGGCACTGTCACGACCCCTTGGGTTCCTGCTTCAACATCATGGTCTCTGACACTTCCTGGGGCTGCCAGCACATTCTGCGCAGCCTCAGGACCACACATGATGCTCATGGCCGTTAGATTTCTGTGCCCTAAGATCTACCAGCCCATCCTTCTCCTTGTACTGAAGAGAAGGCAAGGGGTCGGGAAGGCAGATGGCATGTGCCGTGAAATATTTAGCTAAGCAATGGAGCTATGAGACTCAGCTAAGAAAGTGCCCGAATGCATGTGAACGCTGCTGGTTATGGGGCTGGAAAAGGACACAGTGAGTTTCTCCCTCCCTGCAGTGATGTATAACTTTGTAACATTTAAAAATGTGTGTCTGATCTGTATCTGTATCTATCTCTCTATCTATCCCTATGCGTATGTATGTATTTATATATGTGTATGTGTATTTGTGTATATGTAAATATGTATTTGGACATTGCCTCTCTATTTTCCTCTTTTCATTTCTCAAATAGGGCACAAGCTCCTAACTGGGAGCTCAGGGCAGGGTGGACGGTTGCCAGATGCCTGCCAGACATTTCTCTTTTCAGCTTTGTTTTGCCAAAGCTTAAAATCACAGAGGTGGAGAGTTTTGGGGAGAGGAGTACCTCTGAGAGAGAAGCGAAGCGAGAGAGCCTTTGAAAAGACTATTCAAAACAGTCTTTGAATAAAACTATTTCCTTGGACCAGAAGCAGAAGAGCATTCTGAGAATCAGGGGAACAAGCGCCCTGCTCCCTGGCAGGGCCCAGACCCAGAGGGGTGACGAGCACACCAAGGGGCAGGGTGAGGTGCTTCCCAACCTCACCACGATCCCCCAACCTCCATGTGTGGCGTGGGAGCAGCAGCCCCAGGCCTGAAGGGATGGGTAGACTGGGATGATGTGTGTCTCCATGGCAACCAGTGTGGTCTGGTGACTCACAGCTCGTAGATGCTGGTGAGTCAGGGGAAGGACTGGGGGATGGGGGACTCTCCCAACACCTTGCTGCTTGGAAAAGACCTGTTTGGGTAGGGATGGGGGAGCTCTGAGAACTGTAGCATGGAATAGTCACAGTTGAAATTAAGCCGCTTGGAAGAAGATAAAGGGATCTGATACTTATTCCACATCTGAGTCTGTGGCCTGTGATTCATTTATTCCATTGACAGTTGAAAAACAAAAATCTATATTTTCCCCGTGAGTTGTCCAATGCATACTAAGTGTCCAGGTAATTGTGGATGCACTCCCTATTGTTTTGTTGTAGCTACTATCCGTATTCCATGGCTCCTGTGAAAGGATGGGCCATCTACATCAATACGTATTTGCATTTCTTCTCTTCTTGGACATTTATTAAAACTAGGCTTTAAAACAACACTGAGGATTACTGCATAATCCAAGACGCCGACCTCTGACACATGTCAGAGGTTTAGATTTGCAGGCAAGTCTTCTGAAGAACCTGCTCCTTGATACCTTTAATTGTTACCATTGTTGTCAAGTTACAAGAGAGCTAAGGTAGCAGCAGCAAGAAGCTGTATCTGCTTAAATCTCCGAGCTGAGCCCAGCTTTTATGCTAAAGAGCAAACTTGGGACTTCCCTGATGGTCCAGTGGTAAAGAATCCACCTTCCAATGCAGGAGACGTGGGTTCGATCCCTGGTCAGGGAACTAAGATCCCACATGCCGCAGGGCAACTAAGCCCGTGAGCCACAACTACTAAGCTTGCGTGCCTCAACTAGAGAGCCTGTGTGCCACAAACTACAGAGCCCATGCACCCTGGAGCCTGCGTGCCACAACTAGAGAAGAGAAAACCCGCACGCCACAACTGGAGAGAAGCCTGCGCGCCGCAGCTAAGACCCAACGCAGCCAAAAATAAATTAAAAATAAATAAATAAATAAATCTTTAAAAAAAAATGAGCAAACTTTGTAACCAATAAGGCATTTCAGACATAAGTAGGTCTTGGATGGTTTGCTCCTCTAAAGATGGGATGCAGACCTTATTTTTCTTTAAGTTAGGTCTGTTACAGCCATCTCACTGGGGAGAACAAAGCAGAGATGGTGGAGGTTGTGAAAATTGTTTCTTGCTTAATGAATGAAGCTGGCGTGAGGGCAGAAAAACTCATTGGCAAAGGGAAGGGGACTTCTGTGCAAGTCACGGTATGAATTAGTTTTTATTTTTTTTTCACGTGTCTATGCCACTTTTGGTGGAGAAGGCCTGTGTGAGAGATTTGAAATAACGGAGCTCAGCGTACATTCCTCAACACAAATTTACATCTATGTTAGAAATCTCAAAAGTGCACATTCTTTCAAATTTAGCTGCAGCACTCACTGAAATGTGCTGATGTCTACAGATATGAATTTCTTTTTATGGTGCACTTTTATCCACTTTAAAAAATGTGGTTTTTCGTGTACATTTGCCAAAAAAAATAAAAATCAATTCTGATAACCCGAACCACAATGTAGTAACTTAACCTCTAACTGGAGGGTGATGTAAGCCAAATACTCAGTAACCGTGCTTCCTTCCTGGCCCTGACTTTTTTTTTTTTAAAGCAAGGAACATGACTTTTTTTTTTAAATGGGAATTATTTATTTATTTATTTATTTATTTATTTATTTTTGGCTGTGTTGGGTCTTCGTTTCTGTGCAAGGGCTTTCTCTAGTTGCAGCAAGCGGGGGCCACTCTTCATCGCGGTGCGCGGGCTTCTCACTATCGCGGCTTCTCTTGTTGCGGAGCACAGGCTCCAGACGCGCAGGCTCAGTAATTGTAGCTCACAGGCCTAGTTGCTCCGCGGCCTGTGGGATCCTCCCAGACCAGGGCTCGAACCCGTGTCCCCTGCATTGGCAGGCAGATTCTCAACCACTGCGCCACCAGGGAAGCCCCTCGCCCTGACTTTTAAAGAAAGGCAATGATTCGAAAACAGGATGAAGCCAACTCAAAGTCTGGGCTGGTCTCCTTCTGAGAGTAGGTGGTTCTGGGTTCTCAGTTCTCAGTTCAAAGCCAGGTGTTCGGCTGGCGTCTCCTCTGAGTTGTTCCATGGCACGGGCCACGGTTCATCATCGCAGGCAGGAGTCTCAACTAAAGACAGCGCAGTGTTTTTAGGAGGAAGTTTTAAAGCACGATTTTAATTTCTCAGTATGACAAAGCTCACATTTCACTAAATGGCCTGGCCTGACTTAATCCCGAGTTCATCAAACCTAACTTTACTTTTTTTTCTGTTTTTATCAACAGTTTTCACTTTGGATAGAGACCATGAAGGAGCCAACCCGAGGACAGCAGGATTCTGAAGGGTTTGTCACGAGGGTGACATTTCTGTTTAAATATCACATTGGCCACGCCAAGTAAAAAGGGATTTGGCTGAAGCAGACGCGGGCGCCTCTGTAAATGTCAGAGTCCACGCTGACCAGTGTTTGGGGGTCATCCTCAGAACCCTGCCCCTGGAGCCTGGTCTTTATTTCTGTTTCTCCTAATGCTGTTTGAGATGTAGGCTACCCCCCCTCCCCTGGCATTGATTAGCTCCCATGACCTTGTGGCAGGACACACATTAGCTGATCTGGGCTTTGCCTGTGGGCTGTTAGCAGGAGTGGGGAGCCCATGGGAGGCGATTTTCTTTTTCCCTCCCTCTCCCCCTGGAGCAGCCACTGCACATGTGTCTCAGCTCCAGCCTCTCACGCGGCCCTTCTTCCCGAGAGAGCACAGTGATGTCTGAGGGAATGGGGTTGAGCGAACGAACAGCGTGCCTCATGCTGGCATCATTCTGCGCCTCCGGTTTGGTCCCACTCTTTTCCTTGCAGAACACTGTTCATTTTGAGCTGAGACCGGTTAGGCAGGTGTTGAAACAAAACCACCTTTGGTTTCGTGCAAAAGAATCGAGGTCTGTAGGGAGTTTTGGAGGGTGATCACGTGTTGTTAATGGTTCAGTTCAATTTCATACAGAAACCAGGGCAATTCCGGGAGGTGGCCGTGTCTGGAGGGAGGCGAACCTCAGCCAGGCTGTGCTTAGCTCTTGCCCGGACGCTTCCGAGCCTCCTCCCCTGCACCACAGCTATGCTCTTGCTCGGGAAGAGGAGCTCTTGCTCGGGAAGAGGAGCTCTGCTCGGCTTCTTGCGCATGGGTGGCTGTCCTAGAAGCTGCTGCTTTTTATAGTGAAGCACGTTGAATCGGTGTGCACCTGCACCTGTTCCCCTGAGCTCCTGGGTACCTGGCATCCCACACAGAACCGTCCCCAGGCTCCTGCAGATTTGGTGCCTGTTTCTCTCTCATTCCCACTGTCCTTCCCTCCCGCTCCTGCTGCTTCCTGCTGTCATGGTTTTCCGTTCCTTTCAGTCTTGATATGTCTGTCTCTTCTAGCAGGCTGTGGCCACTGGTGGGACGAAACCACGGGGACCATGCCGTGGTCATCTACAGCCCCGTGTTTCCAGCCTGGCCATACCAAGTCCATCATACTGCTGTCTGTGGAACGAACAAATGCCAGGCCTGGACACCACCAGAACGTGTGTCATCCACGGGCCACACTGGAAGCACCATCTGAAGTTCTCTGTCTCCATCTTGTCTTCTTGTCATCAGGCTGTTCACGTCACTATGGCCTCCCTCACCCCACTTGCATAGCATCTTTCTGTTACCACCTGTGGTATGACAGAGGAGAAACCTGTGTTGGATACCTGGGCCCACGGAAAGCATCCACGCCATCCTGTGGCTCTGCGTGTACCTGGGAACACTCTATGGCTCCAGCTTCATGCTTGGCACAGGGAATCCTCTGAGACTGTCCCAGGCCCATCCACTCCTCGCTCAGACATTTCTCCTGCTGCTGAGTCATGCCAGATGCAGGGGACTCCAGGGTCTTCCTGGTTTTCTGAGGTCCATCTGTGGGCTGGTTTGCCCCCAACTCTCTGAGGCTCCCAGAGTGTTTCCCCTGATTAGGGCCCACTAGCACCCACACTTTCTCTGCTTCCCCTCTTACTCTTTCCTCTTTTGGATGGTAGGATGCTCACCACTGAGGTTTCCATATCTTTTGTCTTGTGCCCCGGCCTACGCTCTTGAAATTCAAAGGTCAAAAATAGACTTGGCTCTGTCCCAGGCCAGCTTTCCCCAAGGGCACTGAACGCTATGGGGGTGGGAATACCTGGGAGAGGGGCAGAGCCTCAACTGATGACAGACACCTGTGGGGTATCTGTCGCTCGGCACACTCAAGTCCCTGCTGTTTCTGCTGCTCTCAGCTGCTTTTTCAACACCTGCTTTTTGCCTCCTTTTTTCTGCGACTGTGTCATGCTTCCCGCATTTCCCCCCCCCCAAAGAACTGGCCTTTGAGGCCATGTAATGCAAAGCAGAAGCCTCCTTTTTTTCCAAACTTCTAAACCACACCTCCATCCTACACATGGCCCCTTCTCTCCTTCTCCGTGGAGTTCATCTTGAGCTGTGTAGCCAGGGGCTCTTTCTTTGACTCTAGAAACTTTTTGTTGTTTATTATTTAAACATAAAATGAATTTCCAGTTATTTAGAACCACAGCCAGTCAGAGCTGAATGGGACTCAGAGGCTCAGATTATTTCTAATCTCCACCTCCCTTATCCCTTCTTCTCCATTTTGTGGCTAAGAAAACACTGCTCAGAGGGACAAGGTACCTGCCAAGTTTGTATAGGTCCCAAGACCAAGAGGATCACAGAAGGTGATCAGCACAGATGATGTTTTACTTGCATACCTCTTTCCGGCAATTTTAGTTCCAGCATGTTCCAGCATAGTTACAGCATAACAGCCCCTGTGTTGGCTTTCAAAATATGAATTACTAGCATTTATTGAACACCTAGTATTTGCCTAGAAGTGTGAATAACTCTCAAAATAGAGTATATCTGTGGAGCCGCCTGATAACCCCATTTTACTGATAAGGACACAGAGGTTGGCCCAAGGACAGGCAGTAGGCACACACGGGAAGCGGGACTCAAGGCCTGGTCTGTGCGACTTCAGGGCTGGAGTTCTCACCAGTGACATCAGACAACAGCAATGGAAGGACTGCATTGATCAGCCCAAATATGGTAGATCAAGAGATGAGAGCAGGTCATCTCTTCCTTGACAAATCCATCGCTTGGAACACTAACAGGCTTACATTGCTAATGTTTTCTCACTTTCCCTTTAAAAATGCCTTCCAATAGACTCCAGCTCTCTGATAATGACAGATATTTACTACACCATTGGTAGATGAATAAGCTAAGGCCAGAGCGGCTAAGTGGCTTGTTCAAGGTCTTACAGCCAATCAGTGGCAGATCTTGGACCTGAATCAAGGACTCTGATCCCAAATAGAGTGAGTTAAAGAACCTAAAACACCCATCACTAGTTCTGGAGCACACAGTAGGTGTTCGGCAAAATTAGCTTCATTTCCTTCTCTCTTTTTCCCTCACATGGTTCCCAAGGGCTGAGCACACGCTTACAGTTAAAGCAATCTACATTCTCTGCATTGTTTTAGGCAATGAAAAAGTGTGAAGCCATCCAGCCACTTTGCTGCTGTTGAAAAATAATCACTGGATGATGGTCCCCTTGGCAGCTCTCTGGGCCTGGTATTTAAGCAGCATCCAGTTACAAAGAACTGCCCTTTAAAAGGAGATTAGAACTGCACATCCACCTGGAAGGTAAACAAATGTTCTTTTCCACCCAAATATTTCCAGCTTTTGCTTTAAGGTATTTCTCATGATTGGAGCCCAACATGTTCTATATGCAGAACTGGGAGAGCTTAAGCTCATACTGTGAACCACAAACTGTGCAAAGGCAGTTCACTTTTGGTTCCTGAATTAGCCTTTTGGTTGCAAGTGACATGAACTGAGCACATAATCACAAGGGGTTTTTATTGGCTCATTAGTTGAAAAGTTGGGGTAGTCTTAGCTTCAGGTATAGCTGGATCTAGGGGCTCCAACAATGTCTTTCTCTCCTCTCTCTCACTGTCTTTCTGCCTGCTTTCTTCTTTGTTGGCTTCACTCTCACAGATGCTCTCCCTCATGGTGGCACGAAGATCACTACCTACAGTAGCAATATGCGTACCGTCCACCAGCCAGGCAACTCCCAAAGGAAAAGAGAGCTCTGTTTCCTAACAGCTGGATAAAATCACAGAATTGATTCTCATTGGCCTGACTCGGATCACATGATCATCTCTGAGCCAATCACTGTGGCTAGGGAAGGGAAAACACTGATTGGTCAGGCCTGGGTCATGTGCCTCTCTCTGGATCCAAGTGGTGGGGTGGGTCCACTGAAACCACTATGACCTGCTAGTAAGCAAGGATGGTTCTCTCAAGTAAAACCAAAATTCTGTTACCAGAGAAATAGTGAATGAACACTTGGCAGGCAGAACAACAGATGATCACCTCAATTAGATTCCTTACTTCTCAGAGAACACAGATGATTCCAAAAAAATTTTGCTGACTGCTTTTTCTCACCAAGAAAGTCATGTGCAGAAATTTAAGGGGATGTAAAGAAGAGGAAGCTTGGTCCCAGTTAAGAAAATAGAGCTGTGGCTGGGAGAAGTTAAGGAACTAAGAGATAAGGATGGATTCGTTTCTCTTCCTTGAAAATATGAAGGTGAGATGGCACAGCACCTGTCCTGAGGGAGCTGCTGACTGGGAACAGTCAGAGCCGCAAACCTACAAGACAATATACCTCAACGCAACTAAATTGCTTTAACATCAGTCACTCTCTCCTAAGCCCTTTATTCAGTGAATGTTGAGGGTGTACTGTGTGCTCAGGTGCTGTTTGGGCCTTAGGGATACAGGACTAAAGACAGGCAGAAGAAGGCAGACACGATTCCTGCTCTCGGAGCTTACGTTCTAGTTGGGAGAGAAACAAAACAAACAAGTGAGCCAGTTCGTGAGCAGAAGCCCTTCATTTATGTGTGACAACTGCCTGGAAGAAAGTAAAGCAGGGTGATGTGCAAGAGAGTGACTGGAGATGGAAGTGAGGGGCCCTTTGGATAGTCAGCAAAGACATCAAGAGGAGGTAACCGCTGAGACTTAAGAATAAACAGCCAAGAAGACCCCATGGGGATGAGGGCTCCAGGCAAAAGCCCTGAGGCAGGAATAGATGCGGTGTGGTTGAGGACCAGAAATAGGGTCAACCGACTGGAGCACGGTGAGTGGTGGAAGCAGAAGAACAAAAGGACAGAGAGGAGGTAGAAGCCAGATCCTGTATGGGGGATTCTGCTTCCGAATTTCCCTAGTATTTTATTTACGGGCATGTTTTGTTGCTACATGCAGTGGGAATGAGAGCCAGTTCTGCGTCTGATTCACAGAAGGTTAGGTCTGCCCCCACCTCTCCTATGGCACTCACACTGCCTGACATCTATCAGACACTCTGTGAGTATTTCCTATAGTGAGAGAGTGTGGTCCAGTGGAAAGGACTGGATTAGAATCCTGGTTCTGCCACCTTGTAGCTGAGGAACACTGGACAAATTGCTTAAACTCACTGGACCTCTCATCTGAAAGTCGGATAATATGGATCTCATAGAGTGTTTTCAAAATGAAGCAAGATCATGTGGGAGAGAATTCATAGTGAAAGCTCTTTAATTAAATAATAGTTTTTCTTCCTGATTTTACTGGCAAGAATGGGAATTATGGCCTAGCGTCAGGTGGGTTTGGTGAAAAATCTGCCTTCCTAATTTTTGTTCATTCTAGAAGACTGCACACATGGGGATATCAGCTTGGAAATGGAGCATAGTGGGGAATAAAAAGGATAAAAAGAAGGTCAGAAGATCAGAATGGCGCAGTATACACATGAATGATGACAACAGCAAAAGCAATAATTACCTTTAGCTCACATTGCGAGCCAAGGATGGGCTAAGTCTTTCTGTATGCCATCTGATATAAGCCATCAACATGAAACAATGGCCCTAATCAAACATCAACCCTATCAGACAGGTTGGTTTGTTAGTCCCATTTTATGAATGAGATTCAGGAAGGAGTCACAGGAAGATGAAACCACTTGTCAAGACCATATAACTAGTAAATGGTTGACCCTGTCCTACCCTGACTCCCTAGGTGAAATTATTCATATGGGCACAGATCCTTGCTATGTTTTTGCTTTTTTTTTTTCCTTTGCTCAGATGGTTCTTATTCCTCAAAAATCCCAGTGTCCTCTGACTTCAACTGGTTAAATATGCAGCATCTTCAAATGAGGAAATTAATGATACTGAACCTCAAAAAAATTTCTTTAAGGAATTAAAGACACCCCTAAGAATGGTTTCCTAATTGTAGCAACCTGCTACATTAATGCTGAAAAACTCATTTACAATTTGGCTATTAAATGACAAACCATTACCACCATTTTTATTGCTTTATATTCCCTAACAAATCTATTATGTAATTACCTTGCATAACAGTATCATTTTAGGATGTAAAGTTGAAATAAGGTCCCTATTTTAAAATGCTTACTATTATATGTTTTCAATATCTAGTTTATATAAAATATCCGGCATTGAGAATGAAGTTTTCTCTTTTGTTAACCAGGGATCAATAAATAGGTTTGTCCTCCCTTATTTCATGAATTGGCTTCTCTTTTGCCCTCTGCAGCCCATTAGAAAGAGGGAGAAACTGGACCTAGAGGCTGCCCATTCTTCAGCTTGGCAACTCACTCGTTGAAAACAATTGGGGATTATGAAAATGGCTACTATTCCCAGCCGCTCAGTGAGTCTGGGCCCAGGTTTAAACAGAAGCATATCCACAAAAGAATGGGGATTTATGGGTGACTTGAACAATTTCTCCCTGCTGCTGCTTTTGACTGTGGGATTCCGAGAAATCTCCCAGACAAGGATTGGAGGTGGGGCGGGCAGCTGCTAGCACAGAGGCATAAGACAATAAGATATATACAATGCCCAAAGGAGAAGCCAGCTCACACCAGTACTCCTTTTCCTAAAGGCAGAAGAAATTGGACTTGTTTCCAAGGGAAAGGGGCAAAGGAGTGAGCCTGGAGAGGTGCCCAAGGAGGCTGGCTTTCGCATCGCTGTGGATAACGAGACAGGGGAATCAAACTGTAAAGAGATCTTTTCTAAGTAAACTCAATCACATGTGATATTTTCTTCACTTTTTTGTTCCTGGGGCTGATTAGGAAGACAACCTGGGGAGGACTGCACTCCAAACCCGCCTGCTTTTCAGTCCCAAGAAAGAGAGGTATGCTGCTTCTCTCAGCAGGAAAAGAAGAGTCTGCCTGATTACCTATGTAAGGTGTCATTGCAGAGTACGGTCTCAATTGTCAGATCTGAATAAACTTGTAACTCTTTGCAAATACTGCCATGAATAGGAATAAGACAATCTGCCATGTGACTTTACCTCCGTCTTAATTTCTCTCATAAACTCAGACAGGTGGAATCTGGGCAGAGAATGTGCCACTAAGAGTTGGAAGAACGGCCAGCAGGCCCTGGCTTGCTGTGTGACCTTGGATAGGAGCTTGCCCTTCTCTCAGGCTGTTTTCTTGCCTGTGAAATTAGGGGATTGGGGCTGATGTGTGCTCAGTAAGCCTTTCTTGAGTCAATGATTCATAGCATGCTGACAGTCCAATGTCCTGAATCTTCTGATGCAGCTAATTCAGTGGTTTTCAAAGGGGCGTTCTCAGTGCCACCCAGGGGACATTTGGCAATGTCTGAAGACATTTTTGGTTGTTACGCTGAGTAGAGAGTGCTACTGGCATCCTGTGGGTAGAGGCCGGGGGTGCTGCTTAACATCCTACAATGCACAGGACAGTCCCCACAGCAAAGAATTATCCAGCCCCAAATGTCAATAGTGCTGAGTTTGAGAAACACTGCCTTAAATCATCAATTAGACATAAACTCACATCATCCCTCCAAGTCAACATGCATCCATAGGAGATGTCCTGGGTAAACTTCCTCCCCATGCCCCCTGAACACACAACAAGTCATCCTAAGTGCTATGTCTGTGCGAATTCCTAGGGGGAAAGACACTCCATGAATCTGGTAGCACCTGGGATGCAAACTTGATGTTAACATGCATTTGCACCAGTAGGGAGAAAAGCAGAGTGCCTTCCATGTTTTCTCTGGGAGGAAAAGTCTATCTTGACCTCCCTTGCTGCCTCCTGAAAAATTCTTCTGTGGCCTCCCCCAGCATCCTGAGTTATGCAGAGAGGATAAACAGCTTTGTTTCAGTCTTCAGAATTCTAGTGTTTAAACTAATGTATTTATTTATGCTGAATGCAGTGTTCCACCCAGAACATTGTGAATCTTTCTTCAGGAACCCAGAGTGAAATCAGCCTCCCCAGTCTGGCTTTTAATACGTGATCGTCGAAGCCGCTGGTTTCCACTCTCTGCATTAACAAGACCTGACTTTGTGGATCATTTAATATTTATCCAAAATATTTGACACACATACAATGACATAATCGCTCAGTCCCTTAGCCCGACATGGTTGCATAAGCACCTACCAGCTTTGAAAATCTACATTTTTCAGAATATGTTGTCAGTTAGTATAATGTATTCTGGAGCATAGATTTCTTGCCAAAATAATTCCGCCCGGCGAATGATAAATGTGTTGTGATTATTTCTTCAGCTTTTGTGAAAGCATACAGTAGGGATAGTGTCTTGAAAGCAACACACAGACCAGAGGAACACAGTGCTTCTTTGTTCGGTTCTGCCATATTTAGAATTCGTTCCCTAAATTCTTTCCTCAAACTCTCTTTTACTAGTTGCTACTCCCTGAAGGGATTGGTGCTGGCAATGGAAGGCTGTGTTCAGCTAATCAGTTCTTCTTGGCTCCAGTATGTGTCTCTTTTAGTTAAGCCCACAAGAACTTAATGAACTGCTGTGTCTCTCCTGGTAAAGGTCATTGTAGCTCAGGTTTTAAAGTAATCTCATCTTTCAAAACTGGCTTGACAAATGGAAAACTCCAGAGCCCCAGATGTCTGCTATTTCTGGCTTCTTCCAGGGTAAATGGGAATGAATATCACATGGAGCTTGGAAACTGGGATTCCCCCAAAGAACTCTAAAGCACATGATGTTTGATTAAAAATGTAAATGGTCAACTCGTAGAGTGTTGACCAAGGCTATAGAATTAAGGAGGATCACCAAAGACCACCAAAATCACCATGTGTCTTGACCACCAAAGAGACCTCTTGGGCGACTTAAGTCAATGTGTGCACTTGAGAAGCTTCCCTAGGCATAAAAAGCAGATGACGGTCTGCTCCAGTAGCAAACAGTCATCTTTGATTCTCCAGTTTCCCTCCCTCCACCCTTCCCCATCCATTACAAGCTCTGTTGGCTCTACCTCCAAAGCATCTCCTGAATTAGTCTACTTTGCTTCAATCCTACAGTAACTCTCATCCAAGCCACCATCCATCTTTTTCCTGAATGTCTACAATAACTCTCTCCCACTCTACCACAATCCATTTTCCACACAGCAGCCAGAATAATCTTTTAAAACTGTGAATCATTTCATGTCACTCCTTGCTTAAAGCCCATCAATGACTTCCTATTGTTCTTAGAATTGATTCCTGAGGGCTCACTATGTAGGGTTGCCTGATGTAGCAAATAAAAATACAGAGGCCCAGATACATTTGAACTTCAGATAACCAACGAACACTTTTTTAAAAAAGCGTTAAGGGGCTTCCCTGGTGGCGCAGTGGTTGAGAGTCTGCCTGCCAATGCAGGGGACATGGGTTCGAGCCCTGGTCTGGGAAGATCCCACATGCTGCGGAGCAACTAGGCCCGTGAGCCACAACTACTGAGCCTGCGCGTCTGGAGCCTGTGCTCCACAACAAGAGAGGCCACGACAGTGAGAGGCCCATGCACCGTGATGAAGAGTGGCCCCCGCTTGCCGCAACTAGAGAAAGCCCTTGCACAGAAACGAAGACCCAACGCAGCCAAAAATAAATAAATAAATTAAAAAAAAAAAAAGCGTTAAGTATGTCCTTTGCAATATTTGGGACATACTTATGCCAAAAAATTATTTGCTGTTTATCCAACATTCAGTGTAACTGGACGTCCTGCATTTTATTTGGCAGCCTTACTTACCAGACTGCCAATGGCCTGGCACCTGCCTACTTTTCCAACTTCATCTCACACTCCTCTTCCTCTCACTTGCCCGAGCATCATTAGCCTCCAAGATTTCAAGCTTTTCCAGCTTCTGGGCCTTTGTACTAATGTCTCCCTCTGCCTGGAAAGTTCTACCTTTGGCTCTTTGTGTGGCTTTCTCCTTTTCATTTTCAGGTCTCAGCTCAAATAGCCCTCCTTAGAAAAGCCTTTCTTGATCACTCTATCCAAAAAGAACCCCTTTCCCCATCCCCTAGAGCTCTTTATCATCTCATGTTGGTTTTTTTGGGTTTTTTTATAAATGTATTTATTTATTTATTTTTTGGTTGCACTGGGTCTTCGTTGCTGGGCGTGGGCTTTCTCTAGTTGCGGCGAGCGGGGGCTACTCTTCATTGCGGTGCACGGGCTTCTCATTGCGGTGGCTTCTCTTTGTTGTGGAGCACAGGCTCTAGGTGTATGGGCTTCAGTAGTTGCAGCACACGGGCTCAGTAGTTGCAGCACGTGGGCCCTAGAGTGGACGGACTTCAGCAGTTGTGGCACGTGTGCTCAGTAGTTGTGGCGCACGGGCTTGGTTGCTCCGCGGCATGTGGGATCTTCCCGGATCAAGGATCGAACCTGTGTCCCCTGCATTGGCAGGCAGATTCTTAACCACTGTGCCACCAGGGAAGTCCCTCATGTTGTTTTATTTTCTTCATAAGGTGAGTCTATATTTATTTTTCATCTGCTTGCTTGCTTTTGGCCTGCCTCTTCTAGGGGAAGAGGAACAGGGCTTTGTCAGTCTTGTTCCAGAGTCTGACACAGGCCTGGTGCATGGCAGAAGCTCAGGGAATAATTTGTGAATGAGTGAATGAATGTTTATCCTTTTGCTCTTAGAATAAAATCCAGTCTTTTCCATGGCCTACAAGGCTCTTTGCCTTTTTGTTTAATATCATCTCAGATGGAGTCCTTTCTAAGGAAGTCTAGAAAATGTAAAGCCCACAGCAGTTTCATCCATTTGGTGAAACAGATCATATCCACCTCCACAATGGACAAGCCACATTGATTGGTGGAAAGACTGTCAGCTTGGGCGGTAGAATCTCAGCTTTGACTTTGGCTAAGTCACTTCCTCTTTGAGCCTCAATTTCCTTATTTATATTACAGGGATATCCAGACATTATTTGTAGGAATAGAGTGAAAAATTAAATGCAAAGATATGTGTAAGCCACCAGTATGGGGCCTGGCACACAGTTGGCCCTTAATAAATAGATGTTGAATTTGCCCATCACAAAGGGCTCTCTCAGATACCTTGGTGGTACATTGTGCTTCAGAGGGTGTGAAAACCCTCCACGTACTGTGGAATCTCCTGCTAACGCTATATACCTCTCCTTTCTCACTGCCCTGTCAACCTATTGTCTGTGATCCTTGCACCATTTCCACTGGTTCCAGTAAGCCCTTAGCTCTGTTTGTACAGCTCTGTGTTGTCTGCTTTCTTAGAGGATAGGACAGGCAGGGGTTGATCCCAGAAAGACCCTTTCTAGTCTCCGGCTTGCACCCAGGTTGGTACCCATTCCTGTCTGATCAGGTGCTGCTCCTTAAATATCCTCCAGGCTGGATCTGCTACAGATGTTGCCGTTGCCATGGTAACTATTATTGGCCGAGATTTTCTCAAACTGTGAAGGGAGAATAGCAGAGGTCCAAAGAGCAAACATAATTACTCTTATACTGGGCTTCAAGTGCGCCACATAAATGTTGGATGATGCATACCTGGACACTTGGGTCCTTTAAACCCTCTTCTCATGATAACCAGTGACATCATATGGATTTGATGGCTAGTGGAGAGAACTTCCATTGAAACCAGGCCATTCACTAGGTTTTTGTTATGCTGTAATCAAAAGTTGTTATCCATCTTTTAGGAAATTTTCTTTTGAAGTTTGAAATCGTTTTATTAAGATCTTAAAGTACCTCCATAGTTTAGTATTATAGTTTTAACTTTGGCGTGGCGATTTTAAAACATGCCCAGAAATTCTCACCCTCTCACTGAGAGCTGAGAAATATGTCTCCGCTCCTTGAATCAGGGAACAAGTAAGTTTGGTAACTTACTTGTCACCAACGGTATGCAGTGGAATTGACGCTGATGCTATGCGATTTCCAAGGCTGCTTCACAAAAGGCCTTGTTTGCACTTGTTTTTGGAGTCCTGATTGTCATGTAAACTTGCCTACCCTGAGGCCACCATGCTGTGAGGAAGCTCAAGCCACTTGGAGAGATCACAGGTAGATGCTTCAGCTGACAGCCCCTGCGGAGGTCCCAGTCATAGACAGCTGGCATTAGTCACCAGACATGTGGCACCTCCAGATGTTGCATCTTCCCACCTGGGACATCATGAAGCAGAGACAAGCTGGTCCTACTATGCCTTGCCTGGATTCCTGATCCCTAGAACCTGAGAGCCTAATTAAAAAGATCCTTTTAAGCCACTAGGGTTTAGGATAACTTGTTACTCAGAAATAGTATCTGGAACAGATGGGCTGGCTGTCATTGGTTGTCTCAGGGGCACCAGAAATTCAGCCTGTCCAACATGGAACCACGACTTTGTCTATCCTGGTACAACCTGATGGCTTTGCACAAACACCCTTGGGCTCTCCTGGAGTAATATTCCCAATGCCATTTAAAACAAAGTCCTTCAGTTTCAGGAATAATGGTGCTTTAGGGATTCCTGCAACAATGGGGGAGGATGGGGAGGCAGGCAGCACTGTGGGATGCATGGTGCTGGGGCCACAGGAATTGGGTCCATTTGAGGGGCATCTTGGGAAGATTTTGTTGTGAGCGTGGGACTTCAAACCTTCATTAGGCCTTCAGAGCTTTTATGGGACACCAGAGTAAAGTGCCCATGGGTATAATTGTTGACTGAATTCCATCAACCAACGATTCATTGCCCTGAGGCTTTCAATTAGGAAAAGAAATATGGTTTCAATTTGGGATTGAAAAGACCGCCCTCCCTCATATTGATTTTGCTAGGTGGTGTCCATTTTAGCAAAAATCTTATATGGGTTCTGTTGTACTCTCAAAAAGAATTTGGTGTTATTGGTGTGTTCCCTGGTAGATGCACTCACTACATATTTAGCATTTGATTCCTGGAATACAGGCTTTTGGGTCTTGCAGCCATCGCTCTGCAACTTTTGTTTCCATAGAAACTAATGTTTATGTTTATATCTATGCAGACTCTGTTTCTATCAGATTTTACTTCTTGGAGCAGCTGTTGTTAAGTCTTTTCACCAAGATGGACGTTAGTGATAGGGAACAAAGCCCCCATTCTACTGAAATGAGCATTTTGTTCATCATTATTATGGGCTCAAAAGTCAGTGGTTCACAATGAAAATAAAAGGGGTTCAAGGAGGGATCTCAAGCAGCAGCATGGTGTAGAAAGCAAGGGATCCAGGGCTGAAGATGAGGATCCTGTGTGCAATTAAACCCTCGCTCTGCAAATAAATAGGGACTCTATCGATCTCTCTCCCTAGGGAAATCTAATACAATGTACATATTTAAGTGCCAATCTGTTCTCTGCAGCCAAAGGATATAGAAGCTAAGTGGAATGAAAATCTATGTTCGGAAAGCACCATTCTGGGCATCTCATTTATGCTGATGAACCACAGTGGGATGGCTAGTTAACTTTCTCCAGTGTCCTTACCAGGGCTTGGTCTAATAGTTCCTGAGCTGCCTCCGAAAACAGTATATTCAAAGTCTCCTTTGCAAAGCTGAGGCCACTGTCAAGTCTAACAGGCAGCCAACATATCTTTTCCTATTTAGTCTTTGCTTTGTCATGACTGACAATTTGTATGTACATATACACAATATTTTCCCTTATTTTGTTCATCCATTCAACAAACACTGAGTTGCCACACATCCCAGATGCTGCGTTTGACAGTGAGTGATCACAATGAGAGCTAACATTTATTGAGCACTTACGGTGTGTCAGTGATCTGTGCAATACTTCCTCATTTAACCCTCACGACAACCATATAGGTAAACATGATAATGGCCCCCGTTTTTACATTTGAAGAGGCGAAAGCCCAGAAGATAATTTGTGGAGGTCACACAATGGGGGAGTGGCAGGCTAGGATTGGGGGCTCTAGGGTCTGCTGTCTGAACAACAATACCATTCGGTTCTCTTCCCTGCTCTGGAGTTAGTAGGCCAGTGGGAGAGACAAGGGTATAAAAACGATTACGGCACATGATACACAGTAATAGCATTACATGCCATATATGCCACCATAGAAACCTAGAAAAGACACGATTAAGTCTGCCCAGGGAAGTGCAGCAAGGCTTAAGAGAGGTGGGTTATATCAGCTGGGTCTTAAAGAATGACTAAGAAATCCTCAAGTAAGGAAAAAAAGTGCAGCCCAAGTGAAGGAAATAACCCAGTATGTGCCATGGATGCACAAAAGGACGAGCTGTATCATCTTTGTGGTCTTCCCGCCACTGGTTACCTAGTTAACTTTTCATTTTATTCTATTCTATTTTATTTATTGTAGTAAATTATATATACATATATATAAAATTTACCATTTTAACCATTCTTAAGTGTACAGTTCAGGGGCATTAAGTACATTCACACTGTTGTGCAACCATCACCCCCATTCCTCTCCAGAACTCTTTCATCATCCCAAACTGAAACTCTGTAACTATTGAACAGTAACTGCCCACTCCTCCCCCCCGCCCCCCGCAGTTCTTGGTCACCACTTTCCTGCTTTCTGACTCTATTCGACAACTTTAGTTGGAATCATACAGTGTTCATTTTCAGAGTCTGGCTCACTTGACTGAGCATAATGTCTTCAACCCTAGTTAACTTCTGAGGGTGTGGATTCATGTTTTCATGGCTGTAGTCAATACTGCCATACAGTTGTGGACAAGGTCACATGTCACAGCAGGAGGAAGTATAGTGGACATCTCTTGGCTTGTCTCCCCAGAACCTGTCTTCTAGGACCTGCCCCTCTTCCTCCTTCCATCCACTTGCTTACAAGGGGAGGAGCCATATTCAGACCTACCCTCCTGGTCATGGTTGATCGGATCAGGATGGCCTCTGATCTAAGCTGGCCCAAAAGCCTCTTCTCTGGGAATTTGGAAACGGGACCAAAAGAATTCCACCGCTATGGCTATTCTTGGAAATGGGGGAGACTTCAAGTGGTAACCTACTAAAGGTGGCTATTTCCCACCGGGGCGGCAGGGAAGCAAAGAATCCCTTTTATAGAGTGAGAAGCAGAAAAAAGATGAAGGAGAAGCCTTCCTGAATTCCTTACTGAGCTGCAGTTTTGGCTGATGTTTCCTTCCTGAGGTTGAGCTTCTTACTGTCTTTGGGATCTAAGGGACACCCTGTAACCTTGAAATCAGATCTCCTTTCTGTGTACACTATCTCAAGTCACATTCTGTCACCTGCAACCAAGAGTTCCAGTTGATTCAGGAAGAATATAAAATCCCTGCTCTCCTGATCTCTACCTGAGCCACGAGCTTGGTCATTAGGGAGAAAGAAGAAACCCAATCTGCAGCTCTTTACCTGGGGGCAAAATTCTTGATCAATTGCAAAGAACTCTGGGACTTTTGAAAAGACACCCCCAGACAATTACAAGGTGATACATTAAGGCAAAGCTTTGAAGGGAAGATGGGTTGTTACGGAAGCATCTTCCTACAAATAACTCTTCCTCGCAGATTGCCCTCCTCTCTCCTCGGGCAGCATCTACCATCACATCAGCTGCTTCCACTCCATGCTGCACCTTCTCCCAACTTCCTTTCTAGAATTCAGTTTTCCAGCTAGAATTCACTTGTTGGAAATGCTTACTCAGTGCCTTCTTTCTCCACAAGCAGAATGCTTGTCATTAATCCTCATTATGCTGGTTTCATCTCTTTCCATGAATTCCCCTGCCTTTTCTAACATCCTGTAGTATTTTAACTCAAGGCCACTGGCTTTCTTAAAGCTCCTCTCTCTTCCAGCTTTAACTCAATGGTGAGTTTGGCCAGTGCCAGCTGCTGAATTAAACTGGACTCAACACTGACTCTTGCTTCCCTATCAATCACCCCTAAGTCTCTTTCCATTTTGCAGTTCAGAGACACTGTAATTTTGACAGCTGCAAACACAAACCATGATACTTCGTCCTCAGTGTGGCAAGGGCTGGGGGGCATCTTGAGTGGGGATATGGTCAGGGCTGGGATTAGGGTGAAATGAGCGGGGCAACTAGGGCACAGAATTTAAGGAGGCGGTCAAGCTCAGGTGCCAGCCTGGCCCTCACAGGACCCTGGTAGTAAACAACTCCTTAAGTTCTGTGTCCTAGGTACCTCGCATATCTCATCCTCGTTCTGGCCCAGGTTTCAGCTCACCACTATCCCCTGGTATTGTTAAGATGCTACCGTGTGATCGGACTTGAGGGGAGAGAAGTTATCTTGAGAACGAAGCTATTCCAAGTCCCGAGAAATGTGATGGGCTCTGGCCCGACAGGGACGTTAATGACATCAGTTTGCCGGATCTGGTTTGCATCTTAAGCTTTGTGATCCTATTCTTGGATTTCTCATCTGTACCATGGGAAGAATGACTCTCCCCTGCTTTCACGGAGGTTAGGCAGGTTGGCTCTGGGGGCCGGAACATGTTCATCGTGGTGTCAGGCATCGGGTAAGTTGCTCTAAGCAGTTTACATATATCAGTTCATTTATCCTAATGACACCCCTCTGAGACTGGGATTGCTATTGACCCATTTCTTAGGGGAGGGAATGGAGGCAAAGACACATAGCTGGCAGGTGCAGAAGCCAGAATTCTGAAACAACATCTGCCCCAGGGCCCACATGCCTGCGTTAGAGACTCATTCCTTTGGCTCCGTAAGGCTTTGAGGTATTCTGAAGGCAGAACTCAGAAGGCAGTGCAGGAGAGGGGAATGCTCATGGGTTTTGGACCAGGTGAAGCTGAAGTGAAAATTCTAGCTCCTCAACTCATTAACTGTGTCACTGGGCAACTCTGTCTGAAAGGTGTCTCTAAAATAGGGACTGTAAAGTTACTGGGAGGAGGGACTGATATGATGCTTGTAAAAGCCCTGTGCAATACCTGGTATGTATTAAATGTTCTGCCAACATTGGTCATTTAGTTTTGCTGTTGCTGTGACCCACCTTGCAGGGAGGTTGTGGTCATATCATACAGTGCCTGGAACATACCAGGGGCCCAACTGATATTGGGGGTTTTCTCTCCTTTAAGAGTCCCTGAATAAAATGTAGGAAGCACCAGAAAGGGAAACATTTTAAACTGACCTTTTGCCAACCAGGTGACATTTCGATAAGCACCTAGGCACTGGATCTACCAAGTACCTGAACCAAAGGCTCTAAAAAAAAAAAAAGCAAATTGTTTCTCTGCCCCCCCTACCCCTACACTACAAGAGGATGGCCTAAAAAAACTGGAATTCAGGATTAAGTCTCAAGTGAGTGTGAGCGATTTTAAGTTCTCTGAGGGCAGAGGCGTGGTTGTCCTCTTTAGTTCTCTATCCCGAGGGTGTAGCCCAGAGCATGACACAGAGTAGGCACTCAGTTAATATGTGGAATGAATGAACACGTCAAGACTCTTCAGCTCAGAGAGACGCATTATTAGCAGAGGAATGTCTTGAAGGGGATGGAAAGGATGAGCACAGATTTCATCTAATTAGAAACAGACCCATAAGGGGCATCCCCAGCAGGGACATTTTAAAATATAACAACTTTGTTGAGATATAATTCACATACAAGAAAACTCACCCTTTAAAAAGTACACAGTTCAGTGGTTTTTGATATATTTCGTGCTGTGCCACCATCGCTACTATCTGATTTCAGAACTTCTTCATCATCCCTAAAAGAAACTTGTACCCATTAACAGTCTCTTTCCATTTACTCCTTTCCCAGCCCTTGGCAACCAGGAATCTACTTTCTGTCTCTATGGACTTGCCTGTGCTGGACCTTTCATGTAAATGGAATCATATTATATGAGGTCTTTGGTAATAGGTTTCTTTCACTTAGCGTGATGTTTTCCAGATTCATCCACATTGTAGCATGTATCAGTACTTCCAGATCTTCTTTATGGCTGAATAACATCCCATTGTTTAGATTGACTAAAGCTGGGATTTTGGTAGAGATTTTTGTGTTGAAGCTGTATGTCAGTTTGGAGAGTACTGTCATCTTAATATTAAGTCTTCTAACCCATGACATGGGACAGTATTTCCATTTATTTCAACCTTCTTTAATTTCTTCCAACTCGTTTTGTAGTTTTTAGTGTAAAATTCTTGCACATCTTTTGTTAAATTTATTCCTATTTTATTCTTTTTGTTTCTATTGTAAAAGGAATTGCTTTCTTAATTTCATTTCTGATTATTCATTGCTAGTGCATAGTAGAAATACAATTAATTTTCATATATTGATCTTGTATCCTGCAATCTTACTGAACTCATTTATTAATCCTAACAGTTAGTTGTATGTGGTTTGTGTGTGTGTATGTACTCCTTAGGATTTTCTATATACAAGATCATGACATCTGCAAATAGATTTCTCTTTCTAATCCAGAAGGTTTTATGTTCTCTTCTTGCCTAATGGCTAGAACCTCCAATATAATGTTGACTAGAGGTGGTGAGAGCAGACATCCTTGTCTTGTTGCTGCTCTTAGAGCGAAAACATTCAGCCTCTTACCATTAGGTAGGATACTAGTTGCAATTTTTTTGTATCTGCCTTTGAGCAGGTTGTGGAAGTTCCCTTCAATTTCTAATTTGTTGAGTGTTTTGATCATGAAAGCGTGTTGGAATTTTCTCAAATGTTTTTTTGGCATCTATTGAGATGATTATATGGTTTTGGTCCTTTATTCTGTTAACATAGTGGATTACATTGATTAATTTTTGTGCGTCGAACCAACCTTACATTCTTGGGTTCAAACCCACTTGGTCGTAATGTGTAGTCCTTTGATATACTATTAGATTCCATTTGCTATTATTCTGTTGAGGATATTTGTGTCCATATTCATAAGGGATCTTGGTCTTTAGTTTGCTTGTACTTTTTTTGTCTGGTTTTGGTATTGGGGTAGGTAATACTGGCCTCATAAAATGATTTGGGAAGTGTTCCTTCTTCTAATATTTTTGTAAGAGTTTGTGAAGAATTTTGCGTTAATTCTTTTTTAACCATTTATTAGAATTCACCATTGAAGACATTTGGGTCTGGGATTTTCTTTGTGGGCAATTTTTTGATTAGTCATTCGATCTCTTTACTTGTTATACTGGTCTCTTCAGATTTTGTATTTCTTCATGAGTCAGTTTTTATAGTTTGCGTCTCCTAGGAATTTTTCCACTTCATCTAAGCTTTATCATTTGTTGGCATACAGTTGTTCATGTTATCCCCTTTATTATAATACACTTTATTTTTGTAAGGTGGTTAGGAATATCTCCTCTTTCATCCCTGGTTTTAGTTGTTTGAGTCTTCTGTCTTTCTTTCTTGGTCAGTCTAGCTATAGGCTTGTCAACTTGGTTGATCTTTTCAAAGATCTTTTCAAAACTTTCAGTTTTGTTGATTTTCTTATCTTTTATTTGTTTCTGCTCTTATCTTGATTATTTCCTTTGGATTTAGTTTACTCCTTTTTTTCTAATTTCTTAAGGTAAAAGTTTATGTTATTGATCTGAGACCTTGCTTCTTTAAAAAAAAAAAAAGGCATTTATAGTTTTAAATTTCCCAGGAGCCTTTAAAAAATAAATACAAGGTTGTACTACTTAAGTTCTGAGACGTTATTGAGGCTAAAATGATAAATAAAACAAGTAAAGTTTAGATTGGTGTTTCTCCAAGTATTCTGTAGTCAAGTAAGTTTGGAACTAGCTGGCTTAAGCAAAGTGAAAGTCAATTCCTTCACTGCAAGATGGCTCTGGTCCTTTGATCTGCCCGTGTATGGTGTGAATCTCCCAAGGGAGCTGAGGCCCTTGGGTTTCCTAGATTTTATATGCCCGAGGAGTGTCTTCAGGGCTGGAGTTCTGCAGAGCAGGGCAGCATTATCACTTTTGTGGACGTTAGGCATTTTTGTCTTTGTGTGTCCTTTCCTTCATAGAAAATATTAAAAACTATATTAAACAAGTACTTTGACATAAAGCAAATATAATCCACGCCAGATTTATTGTTTTATATTCATCATTATTGTATTCACCTTTTCTTGTGAGTTTAAAAGAATTTGAACGTAGAACATTTTCCTATGCCTTGAACGGTACTGTGGGTCCCAGACCCTGTGCCTACTGGGTAAGTCAGGTGGGTGCAGAGAACCCCCAGGAGAAGTGAGAGACCTACTCAGGTCAGTGGGTGTCTCCGGACAAGGCCTGGAATACAGCTTTCTGAGGCCCAAGCCACATGGACCAAGCCAGGGTCATTGTCAGGACCACTGCCCTGAACCATTTTCAGCATTTAGAAAAAAAATGTACTCGGTCAGGAGTAGAGAGCATTTTCATATGAAATAAAATAACCTCTCTCTGTGTCTATATGTGCCCCTATCTCTTTAAAGGCTTTGGTTTGCTTTGGAAAGGAGGGAGAAGGAAGGGGGCATGAAACATGCACCAGTTCTAACCCAGTTAGACTGCAGAACAATCGATAATGAGACAATGGGCCACTGTTGTTCAGAAATAAGCCCTTGTGCACAATCACTAAGCCTACAGTCAGCTCCTCACACAAAGAAAGGCAGGACAGCTACTGTCATGGGATCAATATCTCCTAGCTTAGGAGGCATTGATCCTATGGCAGAGCCTCAAGGCAGACTTCTCCCTACCTAGGACTTGCAGCATCCACCCCAAAAGCAAGGTGTGCAAAAGAGGTGCACTTGGTCATGATAGGGATTATAGAATGGGTCTCAGAGGTCTCTGCGTCTAAGTTCCCTTTTATATTGGGAAAAGTTGGGAGAAGCAGAAGCTATTACCATCCCCAGGCTGAAGGGGGAGGGGGAGGGAGAGATTTCTAGAATCTGAAGAGCTGCAGCTATGGGGGAGGGGCCGCCCCACTGGAGCGGTGGTCTAAGTAAAGGTTTATAGCCACTGCCAACCCATGGCTTATAGGGAGGGAGCCGTGGGAATAAATACCCTGACCCCTCTTTCTTCCCACCTTCCATTTTTCATCTCTACCCTCTGATCCGGAAGCCAGAGGACAACGTCCAATTTAGCATGTTTTAGTTTTATAAAATACATTCAACAGATAATGAGCCTAAGCCAACTAGAAAGCCAGAGCAATGAGCCTGCGTGATATTCTACCCCGGGGCACAGAGCAGGGAGGAGAGGGTGGAGAACGGTCTGAAGTGGCAAGTGAACAATAAACAGAACAGCACAATAAACACCAGGAGGGAGCTGCCTGTCCTTTGGGCCAAGAGCTCATGACTGAGTGGAGGGAAATAAAAGTATGCTGACAACTAGCCATGTGTTATGTGCCATGTAAGCTCAAGGTGCTATGGGAATGCGAAAGAAAAAAGCTGAAGACGGGGCCCGTGAGAGAAGTCAGAGGTTTCCAAAGACAGAACCTTGAACTGAGTTCTGGATGTTGAATGTGAATTAAGTGAAGGAGGCACAGCTTGTAAAAGTGCAAGCATGGGAGCCATAAAGGACCGTTAGCAGAAATAGGTGCCAGGCTTCAAAGTTTGAGTTCTAACCAGAAGGCAATGGAAAGCCATTAAAATGCATTACAGGTCCACAGACAAGAGATTGTGGTGACTTCTTTCAAATGGTGGGTTTTGGTCACTCTGCCTTTTCCTCCACATAGTGGACACTGTATTTCACCACACACTGGTTTAGTTGCCCAACAGTTCCCAAGGGGTCACTCCACAGTCAATGCATTGATCCAGCGGCTCTATTGGAACCAAATTCCTACCCCTGTTAACGTTCCAGATCCTCAATTCCCCTTGGCAATCTAGTCTTCCAAATAATATATCTTCACAGGCTGAATGGGATAAGCAGTCCTCGGCAAGCAGTATTAAATTCCCTACCATTTCACTCTGTTTTAAATTCTGTTCTCATTCATATGGCCAACTTTAAACTCAAATAAATTATTTTCCCGGTTATTCATTCTGAAGTTGAAGACCCCCGGAAAGTAATAGAAACTCAAGTTCCAAGGTAGTCAAATGACTGACTTACTTTTGTGAAGTATTTTCCCTTTTAAAATGACTTATAACAGTTTGCCGCTATTCAAATCTCTTTTTTATAGCTGAATTTCAAAAAAAAAAAAAAAAAAGATTTTTTTCCTTTAGGAACAGAACTAGGTAAAGCATTGAAAAGACCAAACTCCATAAATGCAAGAAAAGCACCCATTCCCTTATATCTCTCATAATTGAGATTCAATTTCACTTTCTTCTCTGTCTCTGCTTATTAGTCAGAATCCCAGAGTGAAAAGGATGGAGCTGGTGTTTTATTGCTATCAGACTTGGAAAAAGAATGAGCCTTATGGGGTTTTCTGTACCTCCTTTGTGCATGCTCTCTGATTGTCTAGCGTTCTTTTGGTGGATATTTAATACCGGTAGATTGAATCTTGGCAAATAAAACACAATGTTGCATTCAAGTATACATAATACTTTTCGTCTAAGCAAAAAGAATGATAAAGATGTATTTCTCAGTTGTCAAGTTCTAAGATCAATGCAAGGAAAGGGAGCCAGCAGCTCCAGAGATTCCACGTGAAGTTGTTTCTGCAGCTTCCTCTTAGCTTCTAGGTTCTGAATTCCAGCCCTTTTGCTAAGCCTTTAAAATGCTGATTCTACGTGTTCTGCCGGTAACTGAGTGCATGTGAATGTCATGCTTTGCACTCAGGCACACGCACATTTTCACGTATGCCTCCACTCTGAAGAGCTGCTTCAGTGTGATTTAGAGCGCCAAGAGGCATTCTTAGAGCTCTGTTTCAGAGCTGAAATTTTCAGGGGAAGAGCAAATTAGGCTTCTATTTTCTTTGTCACCATTCCGCATCTATCATTTTAACAAATGTATCCAAGAGTGATCACAAACCTTTTCAAGAGCAATAAAAATTAGTCTTTCAAGAAGTTACTCTGGTCTCCAAAGGAAAAAAAACCTTATATTTCTCTGGTCTTTATAAAAATAAAAATATCAAGGATTATATAGGTTTGCCTCCTCACACCTTATTTACCATCCTATGAATATCAGTCTGAAGAATATATTCACTTGCATAAGCACCACCCAACAACACTTGATTTCCTTCCCCCATAGAATTTTTGTATTCCTTAATGCACTTTCTGCATTGTTTCAAACATTCCTTGTTTCCAATTTGATTCTTTTTTTTTTTTTTAATTAATTAATTAATTAATTAATTTATGGCTGTGTTGGGTCTTCGTTTCTGTGCAAGGGCTTTCTCTAGTTGTGGCAAGCGGGGGCCACTCTTCATCGCAGTGCGCGGGCCTCTCACTATCGCGGCCTCTCTTGTTGCAGAGCACAGGCTCCAGACGCGCAGGCTCAGTAATTGTGGCTCACGGGCACAGTTGCTCTGCGGTATGTGGGATCTTCCCAGACCAGGGCTCGAACCCGTGTCCCCTGCATCGGCAGGCAGACTCTCAACCACTGCGCCACCAGGGAAGCCCTCCAATTTGATTCTTGATAAGCAAGGAGGAGAAATTCAGAAACTTCTGCCTGTTAGATTCACAGCAGGGATTTTTTTTTTTTTTTTTTTTTTTTTAATATGGAAACTACGGCAGAGTTTGATTGTGTGTGAACTGGCAACCAGCAGCCCCTTTAAAGCGTAATTTATGAAAAAAACCCCCAAAAAACACATGGCAACAGGGTTCCTTCTTCTTCATTCTCTTGACTCACTGAAAAGTGAGTCTGTGAAAATAAATAGCAAGCCTTGGAAAATCCTGTCTAATAAACGCAAAATGCTGGATTGGGTAAAACATACTTTTAGAAAACTCCTTGACTATTAAGAAAAGAAAAGAAAAGACACAGTATTTTACTCCTAAGGACCCGCAATTCAGAGTTCCATTAACCCAGTGAAGACAAATGATGGAGAAAGAAAATCCCCTTTACCTTCAAATGATATAATTCCTGGATGCATTTTGCAAGCACTTGACTTGCTCTGCAAGACCTAAAGGCAATTTCATTTTCTAGAAACCCTTTTCTACCCTAATTTCCTAAGCAAGTCACTGGTGGATCACTGAGCTGTATGTTCTTGGGCATCTCATCTCCTCCTGGTTTCCTGAGGCTCCTTCTAATAAAGCAGGAGAGATAGAGACCCAGACACACACAAGGAGCCTAATATAATCACTTCTGTCAAACTAAAATTCCGACTCATACTAATTCACTGTGACCTATCATTGGGAATTCAAGAAATAAGCTGGATCTACACTGTTAATTTAAATTATTCCAATGTGCCCCATCTACCAGAAAAGAAATGAACATGAATTTCTTCTCTTTGCCTGTGGGTGTGGACTGAACCGTCTGAGTAAAGAGGGGAGTTAACACTCACTAGGGGTGAGGGCCTTGATGGAAATAGGGCCTGGAGCCCCTGCCCTGATCTATGGTTGTAGCCTTCCTCCAGTGCTTTCCAGGTCTAAAGGAAGTTCTGACTGAGCCAAAATGATTACTGTCAGGACTTCTTTATGGTTTTCTTTTAATCACCAAGCCTGGATAAAATTGCCTATTGATTGACCTTAAATGAAATCTACTTTAACCTGGGAACTCCATTAAAAAGATAATTCAAGAGGCCACCTCCCTACCTGCTAGCTCGTTGTTAAACTGACTGCCCGGGAATTAATGATGCATACCATTTTGGGAGGCTTATAATTCCTTCCCAGTTTAAATATTTATCTGAACTCCTCGAAGCCTTGCTCTATCCTCCTTCGCTACTAGCCTACATTTCGTTTCTTCTTCCCGTCTCAGAGAAATGAATTTTTGGTTTCCCCTCCTTAGAATCAGACTTACTGGTGCTCTCTGGGCCCCCAATTCTACTGAGTCCGTTGTGGGGGCAGTTCCTCGACTTTCTTGCCTCTCCACATCCACCCAGGCTGCCTCTCAATGACCAGAGGGCATCGGAAATGCTACATGCCTCCTGCAGTTTCCTTGAACACTGCACAAAATACATTTCAATATGTATTGGAAGGGGTCATATTTTGGAAGACATTGTCCACTCTGGACTGACTTATTCCAGGAGAGTCCTAGAAATAATGCCTGCTGGAGATTTTGACTTTGCACGGACAACACAGATTTGCTCAGGATGTCAGAGAGCAAGGCATTGGGGGCAGAGAATCTTACCTAATGTCAGCAGAGAGGCACAATAAGAATATCTGACTTTCTATGCTGGAGATTGGATCAGATGCTGTGGACATCCACCTGTCACCTCCCTGGACATCTGAAAGGGGATTTGGATGACACCCAGATGGACAGTGGAAAGAAGTAAGGGGAACTCAACATTCCATCTGTTACTACATAAGAAGTCTGTATCAACCATGACTCATTGAATGTGACTGAAGTAAGGGTGAAAAAACTCAAATGCAACAACATGGGCTGTGAGAAAAAAGCAATATCTCAGAGTAAGAGAAGGTAGCATCATTTCCCTAAGTCCGTTTCTGTACTTGACAAAATTATACACGCCTACCATGTGCCCGGATACCACCCACATGTGTTCTGTCCATGGCATTTGTCATATTATTAAACTTGCTTGCTTAATTGTTTAGTTTCCTCATTCGACTCTACCATCTGTGGGGACAGAGACTTGATGGCTCTCCATCAGCTCCTGGTACCGACTTCAGTGCTATCTCAGCGGAGATAGTCAATACATTTTGTTGCTGAATGAATGACTGAAAACATCCATAATGTTCAGAGGAAATGTATGCTTCTGAAGATGACTTACTCCAGCAACCAGAAGAGAAGTTTAGAAAAGGTTAGAAGACAGTGTAAAGAGACATGTGTGTGGAGAAAAGGAGCAGAAAGTCCTAGGAGAGAAGGAGCCGAGGCTGAAGAATGTCTGAGGCACAAATCTGACCTAGAGACAGGACTGGGTTGACAAGGACGTACTGAAAGGAAACCCATGTTGCAGCAGCAGAATTAAGATTCTCTTTTGAGTTGAAAAAGGACAGAATCAACCCTGCAGAAAACCAAATCAGTGACTTGCATAGGAACTTGAGAAGGTCTCCCAGAATGCAGAACACGATGAAATTCTACAAAGGAATGAGATATAAAAATATAAAATATGAGACACCTTCCTGGAGCCAGAGAAGACCTTTGGCAATGGGTAGAAATGATACAGCATGTTTCAGGCAAAATTAATAAAAAGGGTACCATTTCTAGACACATTCCGGCAAAACTTAAATTACAAGGATAAAGACAAAAGTCATACAAATATGAGTCTGACACAAGAGGAAATGAAATGCATGATGAGGAGAGAGGACTTCTCCCCATTCTTCTTGCCCCACCCCTCTCCCCTCCCCAAGGGTGCAGAGCACCCTGAGGGGTGAGTTTGGGAGATGAATGAGGCTGGAGTAGCTCAGCCCTTTCTCTCTTCCCCCTCTCTTTGGGATCCGTTACCTGCAGAGCACACCCTCCCCGCCATCATTCTCTAGCACCATCACTACCTGCACCATGTACTGCTTTCCTCATTCATTCTTTCAACAAATACTCATTGAATCTCTACTTCATGTTCCCTGTGCGGAGGATTCTACAGAGAAAGATCTTGCCCTCAAGGAGCTCATCACTAGAGAGAGACAGGCAGTAAACAAAGACCCAGATAAATATACACACCACAGGGTCAGGCAGTGCTAAGAGTGATGAGGCAAAACAAAGCAAGGCAAAGGATCAGGGAGATTAGGAGGGAGAAAGGGTACTTGCTGCCTTATGGAGAGGGTGGTCAGAGAAGGTCATATTGATGAAGTGACATTCAACCTGACCTGAAAGAGATGGGGGGCAGCTAAGGGAAAATCTTGGGGAAGAGCATCCAGGCAGAGGGAATACCCAGTACCAAGGCCCAGAGGAAGAAGCATGCCTGGCCTGTTTGAGGAGTGTTGAGACCAGGAGGGTGGAGCTCAGAGACCAAAGCAGAGAGAGGAGTTGCAAAGGCAGGGGGGAGGGGGAGGGTGTCAGTTTACATAGGACAGAAGGGTCATGGGGGAACTTTGGGTTTTCTTCTAAGTGAAATGAGAAGCCATTAGAGGGGTCTTCATTCACGATGCCACCGTTTGAAATTATCTTGTGTTTTCACTTGTCATTGTCCGCTCCCCCCTCTAGAATATAAGCTTTGGGATGGCAACTATTTTTTACACCTTCTTCGCTGTTGATTTCCCAGTCCCTGAATGACACCTGATACACAGAAGGTGCTGAAAACTTATTTGTTGATGGAATGAATGAATGAATGCGTGAGTGAATGAATGAAATAGAAACCATGAATAGGCAGAAACTATAAGGTAGAGAAAAAGACAGAGAGTAGAGGAGAAGCAGCTAATTGCCTGAATTAATGGTGGTGCCCTAGTGTGGGATCCACAAGTTCCATGGGGTCCTGAAGCTGTCTGGGTCCAGAAGAACCCAAATCCCCATTTCCCCCAAGGCCTAGCTGATTGATTCTTCTTGGGTTACCTTGTGTACATAATCATGTGATACACCTCTTGTCAACTCTGAGCAACCTCGCTGGGGCCCCAACTGGGCCAGGCCCTCCTTGGAGCTACTGCTGCCCCTAACCTCCCACAGCAGTGCCCATTTCAGTCTGGGTTGTGGTACATCCCTTCTGGCAGGTTCTCTCTTCTTGGTATCCCAGGGACCTAGTTCAGTGTTTGGCACAAAGCAAGCATGTGGCCCATATTTATTAAGTCTAACTGAAGAAGATACTGAATATCAATGATACAAAGAAATTAAAAATGGAGAGATAGGCAAAAAAATTAACAAATAATACAAGCAAAAAGATTAAAAAGGAAAAGCAGTGGTGGCAGTATCCATTTCAAACAAAGTATAATTCAAGGGGAGGAAAGCATTGTTAAACAGAACAAAAGGGGACATTTATATAGATAAAATGTATAATCACAGCATTTATAAATAGCCAGGCACTGACAATGTATTAGATAACATTCAACACCCACTCCTAATTAAATGGGGGAGAAAACCTCTTTGAGAGCTAGGAATGTAAGTTCACTTAATCAGCATGATAAATAATATCTAGCTTAAACCATCAGGTACCATCATATTTAATGGTGAATACAGAAGTTATTCTCATTAAAATCAGAGGAAAGCCAAGTGTTCATGGTGATATCAAGAGTATCATCTGTAAACCTCTTAGAGTTAATCAGTGTTTGATAAAGTGGATGGATTAAATATAAAACAGAGAAAAAGAAATAGCTTTACTTGTATCAGCAATAACCAGTTAGAATATCTGAAGGGGAAAAAACTCACTTTCCTAATTACGTTAGCAAACCAAAAATACATAGAAAAAAATATTACAGGATCCCATTTTATTCAATACGATGAAAACCAGAAAAATCTTTTTGAGATATACAAAATAAGACACAAACAAATGTGTGAACATATCCTTCTAGAAGGAAAACCTAAAGTTTGTGACTATGCCAATTCTCTTTAAATAAATGTATAAACTTACTATTTTCTCAATCAATCATTTAAAAGGCAAGCTGCAAAAGAAAAGAAATTGTAATGAATGCAGGAAAAGGATAAATTTCTTCCTTATATAAAGAACTCCTAACGATAAAAAAAAAAGGGCTTTCACCCATTAATAGAACAAAAGGCCAGAAGATATGAACAGATAATTCACACAGGAGCTCAACTTGCCTAGTAATCAAAGAATTAACAAATCAAGTCACTGCCTTTTTATGTCAATCAAACTGTCCAGGATGAAAAGACTGAAGGATGCAGAGGTTAAGAATATCTGTCTTCCTCATCATGGCCGCTGGTGACTTAAAGTGCCACACTCTTTCTCAAAAGCAATTTGACAATAGATAGCAAGGATTTAAAATGAGTTCAGTAGAACTATCATACGACCCAGCAATCCCACTACTGGGCATATATCCTGAGAAAACCATAATTCAAAAAGAGTCATGTACCACAGTGTTCATTGCAGCTCTGTTTACAATAGCCAGGACATGGAAGCAACCTAAGTGACCATCGACAGAGGAATGGATAAAGAAGATGTGGCATATATATACAATGGAATATTACTCAGCCATAAAAAGAAACGAAATTGAGTTATTTGTAGTGAAGTGGATGGACCTAGAGTCTGTCATACAGAGTGAAGTAAGTCAGAAAGAGAAAAACAAATACCGTATGCTAACACATATATATGGAATCTTAAAAAAAAAAAGATTCTGAAGAACCTAGGGGCAGGACAGGAATAAAGACGCAGGTGTAGAGAATGAACTTGAGGACACAGGGCGTGGGAAGGGTAAGCTAGGATGAAGTGAGAGAGTGGCATGGACATATATACACTACCAAATGTAAAATAGATAGCTAGTGGGAAGCAGCCACATAGCACAGGGAGATCAGCTCAGTGCTTTGTGACCACCTAGAGGGGTGGGATAGGGAGGGTGGGAGGGAGACGCAAGAGGGAGGAGATATGGGGATATATGTATATGTATAGCTGATTCACTTTGATATAAAGCAGAAACTAACACACCATTGTAAAGCAATTATACTCCAATAAAGATGTTAAAAAAATAATAATAATAAAATAAAATGAGTTCACATCCTCTGACAAAGAAATTCCATTCCCAGGAAGTCTGTCCTAGAGAAACAGTCAGATATGTGGGCAAAGATTCATAAACATAGAAATTTATTCATGGGAGAGATTAATATTAAAATCGTATTTTGAATAATATTTGAATTATGAGAAAATCCTCCTGAAATAATATTAATTGAAAAAGTGATTTCAAAACAGTTTATTTAATTTGATCTCAATCTATATAGATATATAGAATATACATAGGTGTGTAGAATACACACAGATGTATAGACATATAGAATATACACAGATCTATCGAATCCCAAAATATTATCAGTGATTATCTCTAGTGGAATTGTGAGTAATTATTATTTTTGTTATATCGTTTTATATTTTTTCACTTTTCTAAATTTTATACAATTATAGAAATTACCTCAATAATAAGCAAATGCCAATGTTATTTTCAAAAAACAAAGAAAATAAAACATATCAGTACCAACAGTTGCCAAGGTATTTCATTCCTTGAGGTGTGGGATAAAAGTTAACTCTAGCGATATCTGTCCCCCTTATACTCTCTCGGCCGAATTCAGGGAAATTCAATTAAGATAATTGAAATAAACATTTATTGCACCCTTAGTGTGTGTAAGGCACGAGGCTGAGGGCAGTGAAGCAGTGCAAAAATGAACAAGACAGGGGTCTGGTCCACAGGTACAGAATAATCAAGTAACAGGAGATGGACTCTACCTTGGAAGCCCATAAAACATGCTGACTGGGACAAGGGGTGATGGGAAGCCAGAGGCAGATGGAAAGGACCAGTGGCAAAAAATGTCTGGGGCAGAAACATCGCACACCTCTCAGACATCACAGGAAATGCAGTGAGGTGGAGAATATTTTATTTGCTGTGTCTCCTTTCAGGGACAGCATTTTGTGGGGTTGGAAGGAAGAGGTAGCTGATGAAACAAACAGCCAACATTTGGACATTTCTTACCATGGGCTGGGTGCTCTGCTAAATGTTTTAATTGTGCTATTTCATTTAATCCTTACACCAAGCCTATGAGGTCAGTCTATGATAAACCCCATGTCTTAGATGAAGAAACAGAGGCCCATCAGTTACATAATGTACTTATGCTCCCACAGCCAGCACATGGTGGAGCCAGGATTTGAATGCAAGAGGGTTCACCTCTGAGATCTTGCTCTTATTTCTTCCTGCAGAATGGAGCATGCACGTGTGGGCTGGAGCTGAATTGTTCAGGGCCTCAGATGGCATGAAAGGTCACCGTTCTTTCTCAGCATCTAGCTATCCTCCTTCTCTTCCTCTCATCACCTGAAGCAGCTTTGAGCCTTGCCTCCAAACAGGTGACTAGTGAACAGATATTTAAAGAGTAGTGTATTGAAATTTTGCCAAACTATTAGCCTCTACATGATACTGAAGAGCCTTACGTCTGGACCTCTGGAAAGCCTGGAAGAGAGAGAGGTTTCCTTCATGAAGGCTCTTCTATAATCCCTGCTATGAGTTATTAATCTGATAAACACTTTCTGAGCATCTAATATGCAAGAACACTGTGCTAGCTGCTGGGGATACCCTCATGTCTCCTTAGTCAAAATCCTCCAGTCCGTGCCTCTCCTCTGAACCAACAACCCACACGAGCTCTTTCTTGGAAGTCACAAGGAAATTCAGCCTCACACATCCACACTGAATCTGCTCCAATCCTCCTGTACCTTCAGGGAGCTCTTTCCTCCTGATGTAGCACTAGCTACCCAGATGTGCAAGCCAGAAATGGCCTTTTTCCTTACACATCCAATCCATCCTCAAATCTTATCCAGTCTAACTCCAAAATATCTACTGCTCTCCACCTGTACTGCCACCACCTAAGTCCCAGCCACCATCATCTCTCTCCTGGACAATCACAATACCCCCCCTGAAGGTATTCCTGCATCCATTCAGTTGCCACACAGAGAGACCTTATCACCACTCACCCCGCCCTTAAAACCCTCCAGAACTTTCCTTTACGTTTGGACAAAGACAAAATAAAATCTTTGGCTCCAGCTCCCACTTAGTTCATCCTGTCATGTCTCACTCTTCTCTCCTCCACATGTGAGTATGAAGATGGGTGAATGTGTGGACATCTGCATTTGCATTCCAGGCTGTTAACATTGGTCACCTTGGGGCGTGAGGCTGGGGATGAGAAAGGAGGTGGGTGGAGGGAGATTGTCCATTTTATTGAGATACAATTGGCAACGTAACGTTATAGTAGTTTCAGATGTACAACATAATGGTTCAATATTTATATGTTTTGTGAAATGATCACCTCAATAAGTCTAGTTAACATCCATCACCATGCATAGTTACAACCTTTTTTTGGAAGGTGGTCAAAAGATAAAAATGCTCCAGTTATAAGATAAATTAGATCTGGGGATATAAGGTACAGCATGGTGAATATAGCTAATAATACTGTATTATATATTTGAAAGTTTCTAAGAGAGTAGATCTTAAAAGTTCTCAACACAAGAAAAAAATTTTGTAACCATCTCATATATTTTTGAATTGTTTCACTGGTTGCTATGAGCATGAGTTAACTTTATAGAATCAGGAAAGGAAATTAATAAAATATGTTTACATGTTGGCCGTTACTTAAAGAATGGGAGTCATTTAGATAGCTATATGGAAATCTTTATTGTAATGATATTTGCCTTCTCTTTCCCAATAGTATCCCAAAGAACCAGGTCAAACAAAACAGGAAGCAAGGAGCTGGCCTGACCGCTCATGTTGGATCAAGGGCTTTCAACCAAGTGTAAAAGAAAATAGTAACCTTGTTGATTTAGCCCCAGCACCCTGAAGTGCTGTGAGAGAATTCACGACTATAGCTGTTAGCGTTGATTTACGGAGTCTCATCTAGACCATTTTCAGCCCCACCAAAAAAAATTGTTGGTATTCCTGAATATACATGCAGCTGATGGATTCCTCTGTTTCAACTTGGCCACAAGCAAAACCACACTGAATGTGAATAATTGCTTCAGATAAAATGACAGAACCCATAATTTATAGGAAGCTACCAAGGAATTTAGGATCGAGGTGAAACTCATGGCCCTACAAGTATAATATTATGCCCGGTGCTTCCCAGTGGTCAGTACTTTGGAATTCATCCAGGCAGTTTGTGAAGTTCAGCACAACAGACAAAGCACAGAATTCTCCTCCCAAACCAGAAGGTATTAGTGGCATGGTGTCAAATATTATTACCTAGTTAAGAATTGATTATCAAAATGTCTACCGGCTGAGTCTATCTGACTCAACCATCTTCACTGCACATTATCTTTTATGGATCTTAAATGTACAGGCTATTAAAGTGGCTGGCTTCTCTTATAAAACAACACAGAGAAAAAGGAATAATGTTTTCCAGATAGCTTCTACGTGAGAAACAGACAATAGTGAAATAGTCAACTACGATTCTAAATTTTCATCATGGAAATTTTACTTTCCATCTTCACTTTATTTTCCTGGAATCTGCAGTAAGCACCACGATTTCAAGCTGTGATTAGTGGGGACCAAGAGTCCCACAGCATATATCATGTTCTAAATGATTTCATTTATGACCTACCCAGAGGGTCTTAACTGAGAGTTGGTGGAAGGGAAGAGTCAAGGGAGGGTTCTCAAACTTTCATGGCTAAGTTGGAGTCAAATCTATTTGAAATGGGGAGAAATCTTGATTTCTTTAATGTTATTTTTTTGCTTATTTTCACATGGATATGTAATTCCTGGAATAGTAAGGTCTTGGAACAGGATGACTGGAAAATGGTCCTCTGAAGGCATATCTGGATTCATTCAAAGTAGGTGGGACTAGAATTGTTGAGAGAGATTTTAAGATGGTAAAGAGTGAAATGTGAGAATGGTGTTTCTTTGACTATGAAAGGTCTATAAAAGATTTAATACCCTTGTTTAATATCCTCATAGTTGCTTATTTTGCTTCCCTTTCAGTAGATTTGATCTGTCTTATAATTCCTCTCTCTCCTGCAATCAATGTTGGCAAGTTCTTTGCGATATGTGAGAGATTGATTGACTGATGGGCTCAATTCTTTACCCCTTCCTGGACCTAAACCCTTTGCTGTGTAACTTTGCATCACCCCCTCACTGCATGTGTACCCTTTGCTGTGTAACTTTGCATCACCCCCTCACTGTGTGTGTACCCTTTGCTGTGTAACTTTGCATCACCCCTTCACTCTGTGTGTGTGTGTGTGTGTGTGTGTGTGTGTGTGTGTGTGTGTGTAGGTGATATTCTGTTCCTTATCTTGACTTTGGGCTCAGTCATGTGAGTTCTTTTGGCCAAGGAAATGAGAGCAGATGTGAGACAAGCAGAAACTTAACCATGCATTTCTGCATTTCCACTCACTCTCTGCTCTTGCTGTGGAAGTGTGCCTGGGCTAGCCTGCTGGAGGAAGAGGCACATGGAGCAAAGCTGAACAACCCAGCTGAGGCCCTGGACATGTGAGATGGCAAAGCTGCCTGGCTTCCCTGCAGCTGATCATGAACTTGTGGATGAGCCCGGCTGAGCCCAGCCTCAGGATCAGAAGAGCCAGTCAGCCAGCGCACAGACCCATAAACCAAAGCAAATGTTTAATGCATGCCACTGAGGTTTTGAGGTTGGTTGTTATGCAGCATTATTTGGACAATGGATAAGAGATACAAAATGTAAGTTACTTTTCGCTTACACTTGGTTCCAGGAGGAAACACAAGCACAGAACATCTTCCACAAAAAAGTTGTCCTTTTGTTCCTTCTTTGATTGGTTTATGTCAGTGTGTTCTTCCTGTTGCTGTTAGCTCCTAACTTTGGGTAGGAGGCACCCCTGCTCACATTTCTGCTCCTCTCTGAAGCACAAGCGAGAGATATCACATGGGTGCATGGAGGAGTAGGGTCCCACTTCCTATCTTCATGTGGCTATTGGTGGCTTCAATATTCTTATTTTGATGTGACTCTCCCTTGCTGGAAAATGGCCTGGAGTTTAGGAGGGTTTTTGGTTGGAAGAGAAATCAGGTTTGAGATCCTGAGGGATTCTAGCAGCTGAAGTGTAAACTTGGATGGAACAAAATCAGAATAATAATAGCTAATGTTTACAGCGTGCTTCAGCATGCCAGGAAGGAAAGCTTAGAGAAGCTCTTTGAATATGTTCATTAATTTTAAGCTTCAGGAAAACTTTACAAAATAGGAACTATTATTAATTACCACCATTCTACAGATGAGGAAACTAAGGTACAGGGAAGTTATGTAACTTGCCCAAGGACACTTACCCAGCTAGTAAGTAATGTAAATTCAGGCAGTAAGATGCCAGAGCCCATGGCCTTGACCACAAAATTATATTAGCTCAGACCAGCTTGGAGCACATGGGGATCACATACTTGGTACAAACATAAACCCTACTCCTCTGACCCGTCAGCAGGCCAGTGAGGTCCCCGCCGTGTGCCGGCTGTATGAGGGCGTTCTCCTGCATCTTCACCCCCAGAACTAACAACTCCATTAAGATCCCCCACCCTCACCCTTGCCCAAGACTCCTCCCCAATCTTTCCCCTTCTCATGATTCATTAGCCTATGTTTATTGAATACTTAGTATGAAACAACCCCTCTAGGGCTTTACATGTAATTTTTCTATTTAACACATACAACCAATTATGGGGGTATAATATTATGTCCATTTTACAGATGAGCAAAAAGGGTCTAGAAGAAAGTAAATACCTGATCAGCTCACAAGAGGCAGAGCCATGACCAATCTTTTAAGACTCCAAAGAACCCACATTCCTAACCATGAGTTCTATCTACTGTCTCCATACAGGGCTTTCTGATTTAGTGTTCGTTCTGAGTATCTGCAAGAAACATAACTTTGCCTTTCTATACCTGAACCTACTTTTTCTTTGGGCCCTGGTTCCCCTACTGTAGAAATTTCATCTCCGCCTGGAGTTCTCTGCTTTCCTTTCAGTCAGGAGGGATAGAGGGTCAGGTGCTGAGAATCTGTTTCTCAGTTGATGTCATCTGTCCAGGAGGTAACCTCCTTCCTCTCTGGTCTTTGGCCATCCATCCACGCAGCTCACTGCTGCATCCTCCTTGAGCCATCAAGCGTTACATCATGCCTGCTGGCTCTCAGGGCTGCATTTGTGCAGTTCTGGGGAAGTATGACACTGTCCCTGGCCACTCTGGGCTAAGGAAAGTTGTGAGGGTGTCTTGGGCCCATCTGTCTGGATACTCCATGCAGTCATGTAACTTGCTTCTGCACCACTGGACCTGTGTGGCTCTTCAGAGCTGAGACTTCCGGTGCTCTACCTGCGGATGGGAGTTCCAGAACATTCTCCAGGCAGTTGGGGCCCAGGGTGCCTTCACAGGCATCCTCCAGCATCCTCCCTCACTTGTTCCTACATCCCACTTTGAAGCATACCACTCACTTAACGTTCTCTCTCATCATAACTTCTGGCTGCCCTATGTACACATTTCCCATTTTTCCAAGTGGGTAGGATCTTTTTTTTTTTTCCTGAGACTATCAAGAACCACAACAGATGCTCAATAAATTACTAATTTCAAAAAATGAAGAATCTTGCTGTGTGATGCTCCAAGAAAAATCACTTTGCTAGTTCTATTCTCTGCTGTCTGAGAACTTGAGATCAAAAATAAATCTTCTAGGGGCAAACATGATGCAATCACTAACCTCTGAGGTTGAGTAGAGAGAACTTGTAACCTGCCCTCTTACTTAATTGGACTAAGTTCTCATATTTCTTAGAATTTTCTAGAAATTTGGCACTAGCACTGTGCTACTATGTAACAATCTTAAACAATAATGATAACAAAACCATTAATAATAATAGCTAATCTTATTGAGGGCTTATCATGTACCAGGTGCTTTAAAAGCTTTTTCATTTACTAGCTCATTTCACCTTCACAAAATCCTATGATGTAAGGACTTTTATCATCCCCGATTTTACAGATATGGAAAATAAACGGGCAGGTAAATTGCCTAAGATGACACAACACGTAAGAGGCAGAGGATATGAATATATAGATGGTTGGGCACTGAAGCGCTCCCTCTTAAACATTTGAGATTGACCTAGTCATTATAGGCTTACTCAACTGGATTAAAAAGAAAAGAAGAGAAGAGGAGAGAAAAGAAAAGGAAGTAAAGCTGTGTTTATAGAATAAAAGACAGGAAATACATACAGGATGGAAACGCAACTGACCAAGTGCACATTCATTTATCCTAGGATATGTTGTCAATGTAAAATCCTCCTAGAGCTTCCCTTATCCCTTGCACATCTGTGCAACCTCTGTACATAGTATGCCTTATATTATTGTGGTCATGACACCACCCTGCCCTTGTGTTCCTGGATGCCTATCTCCCCTGCTAGAGCTAAAGGAACTGAGGGCAGGGATGGTGCCTCTGTGAGCACAGTGGCAGCATGTGCCAGGGGCTCAGTAAAAAACTGCTGTGGGCTGTAACCACCTGCCTGTGGTGTAGGACCTGCCCTGCCTGTAATGGTCTCCTTTCCAGATTACAGGTGAATGGCTCAGTTGGCTGCCCTTGCCCCACGGTGGGCACCTGCCTGTGAGCACAGAGGGTGGATACCCTCTGTGACATGTGACGGCTGGCCGTCTGGATAGTCTCATCTTGACTCGCCTGCTTCTGTCCTTGTGTGTGACTCCCCAGCGCTGGTCACAGAGATGCCCTAGGGCGTGCCAGTTATTTTTATCTCATCTTCTTATCTTGTGTCTAAAGCAGTGACTCAGCTCTTTAACTGTCCAACAAATGTTTGTTGAATTGAATTTACTGTCAGAGCTGTCAACTTCTTGATGGACACTTGGAAAAATGGTTATGTGTCCTTAAACAATGGTGAACAGATGGTCCAGACTATTTGGATCGGGATCTAGTGAGATATCAAATCAAGATGTCCTTCATCATGTGGGCTCTGCTTCCCCTTGAAGACACAATCCTTTCTAAGTAGCCATCATCGCTTTCTGCTGAGTAAATCTAAAATAAAGCCCAACCCCCTTTGGAATTCCCTGGCTGTTCAGTGGTTAGAACTCAGTGCTTTCACAGCTGGAGCCCGGGTGCAATCCCTGGTTGGGGAACTAAGATCCCGCAAGCCACGCGGCAAGGCCAAAAAAAAAAAAAAAAAAAAAAAAATAATAATAATAAAATAAAGCCCCAAGCTTTTGTGCATGTGTCCAACCAGCCATCTATTCAGCAACAGTCCCTATGTCCCAGATCTCCTCTGGGAATTGGGGAAACCAAGATGAAGAGGGCCCTGCCACTGCTCTCTATGAGCTCACCATCTAAGTGGTGGGGGAGGGGAAGGGAACGCTCTAACAATGATGTCTCCCGAACTGGAGATAATTATAAAAAATGCAGTAGGGGCAATGCTAGAAATATGTATAGGGTGTCTAACTCTGCCTGGGATTGTCAGGAAAGAAATCTTGAGAAGTAGTCTAGAAAAGGAATGCAAATGGGAAGGGAATTCCAGGCAGAGGGAACAGCACAGGCAAAATCATGAGGTGAGAACCGTGAATGATATGGAAAGCAAACCAGGAGCAGGGAGTGGCCACAAAGGAGGTTGCAGCAGAGGCTGGGTTGGATGATAGAAGATCTTATCAACTCCATCAAGAAAGCAGGACATTTCTCTCCAGGCTTAGGGGAGACATCAGGGAGTCTTAACCACTGGGAAACATAGTTGCATGTGCATTTCAGAGATCACCTGTAGGAGACAGCTCTGGTGTTCTGTGTCACACACATCCCTCAGTCTGCTTCTGATTTCATCTGTAGCTGCAGTGGACAGTTTCTCAGAAGCTCAGACTCACCTATGGCCTGTGTGTCCTTTTAACTTTCTATCCCAGGGCCTCTTCCACCACCAAAGGGGCCTACTTGGCCTGAACACAGGTCTGGAAGAGTAGGGCAGTTAATGCCATCAAGGGCAAACCTGAGCCGATGGAGTGCAGGCTGGTGGATAAATGCTCCAACTTCCCATCCTTCAGGTGGGCAATTGTTAGAGGCATTCTGGGTGCTTCCCCGGAGGTCCCAGTGGACCTCCATAGCAGCAACCTTGACAGTATACCCTATATTGATTGGATTTTCCTTCTTACCTGATTCTTTTCCCTGCTTCTCCACTCCTGTTTTCTAGGATCTCCTCCCAATGAACCACCTGTAACCAAGCCCTTGCCTCAGGCTCTGCTTTCATGAGAACCAAAGTCAAGACACATTCTGACCATGGCTGAGCCTGGACATGGCAGGGAGGCCAGCTGGGTGCCTGGGGTACCGGTCATGTGAGATACTACAGAGGCCTGAGCCAGGGCAGTAGCTGTGGAGCACAGGGTATGGATGGAGCCTTACGACACATGGGAAATAATAAAGTGGGAAAGATGTGCTGGCAGATTGGATGAGGATGAGTGAGAAAGTGTCTATGGCTTGGGAAGAAAGAGTAAGAAGGTAAAATGCTAAGGAAAAGGATGGTCATTTTAGTTTTGGATATGTTGAGCTTGTGACATATTTAAGAATAGGTTGTCCTATGGAGAGGGACAAAAAGAGTGACCTTTAAAATTTTTCATTCATCTTACTGGCCCTCAAGTGCCTGAAACTGCCATCCATCCATCCATCTGTCCATCTGTCCATTCATTCGTTCGTCCATCTGTCCATCCAATGATCCATCCATCCATCCATCCATCCATCTCATATCTATATTGATTGAGTGCTTTGTAAGTACCAGGAAGTGTTCCCAGTACTGGGGATTGTCTTGGCCTGGATTGTCCAGAAAACAGAGCCTGAGGCAGAGATTAAAATACTAATGCTTCATTTTCGAAGTGCAAGCCCAGGGCAGTGAGAATGAGGGAAAGGAAGTGAGCTGAGTAAGAATGTAAATGATGTGTTATTGTGTTGACTTTTACTTAATGACAAGCTGTGGAGAGACAAGGCTAGTTGCTCAGCAGATGCATCCATTTGCCATACAGAATTCTCCAGATGGCATGCAAGGAGAGTAGTTCCTGGGGGCAAGAAAGGAGAGGTGATCTATCTGCTGACTCCCCTGCCTCATTCATTTCTTATTTCTTATTGGTTGTAGTTTCTCCCATGGAGAGTCAGCTCTGCTGGACATCTAGTCCTTCAGGTGGGCTGCCTTTTGATGGTTTCTCAGGAAGCCAGATCCCATGCTCTGCACCATGTGCTTCTTTCACATTTGGAAGTAGCAGAAATGCTGGGCATGTGACTGGTTGGTCTTCCGCAGAAGGCAGAACCAAGTGGACTTGAGTGGGCTCAGTAGGGCATGGTGTGAACCAAGTGACTGGCAGCTCCAAGGGAATCAGAGGAGATGCAAAAGATTTGTGTTGAATGCAAGGGAGAGCAGAAACAAGACAGGATTTTGCCCCGATGAAAAGTAAATTTAAGAGAGACAGAGAGGAAAAAGGATTACCTAGGTGGATAAGATATCTTAGGTAGTCCTTTCCAGGTTGGCGACATTTGCATTGAGACATGAGTGATGAAAAGGAGATGGCCAGACACAGGTCTTCAGAAAGATCATTCTAGGCAGAGGGGACGGGAGGTGCAAAGGCCTTGAGGTGGGAACAAGTTTGGTACAGTTGAAGAACAAAAAGAATGGCACCATAGTTAGAGAAAACTGAACAAGGGAGAGAGTGGAAGGAAGTAGGCAGGAATTGGGTCACGTAGATCAAAGAGCCTGGAACCCCACTGCTGGTGCCATCATCATATGTCCACACATTCCTGACCATCTTTCATCCAAAAGGGGGTTGATGGGGTTTTAGATAGGAATTAGGTTTCGTTTGGAAGTGGAATGGCGATGGCGATGGCAGCATTTGAGAGTCAAGTCATCGTGGTGAGGAGCTTTTAAGCAAACTGAATACATAATATCTGAATTGCATTGATATATTAACTGTTACAATTTATAGGAAATTGTTATTATCAGTAATTATAACTATATCAAGAAAAGTAATTACTGATAAAAGTTTGAGAAGTTCTTGGCTACATACTGCTTATTCCCTGCTGTCTGCTCTCTGATAGCAATTCCACGATGCCACAGAGCACTGGGTGGGAAAAACATATTTAATCTAATAAAGGTCACCCTCACATCGCTCCTGTTCTGTGACCTGACATTTACTGAATCATCTATTATTGCCCAAAGAACAAAGACGAGGTTCACTAAGCAAAGGGATGATAAAGTTCACTTGAAAATTGGGGAAGAAATTGCAAAACTGCTTGAGGCCAAGGGCACAATTACACAGAGAAATCAATAGCTGTTAGCCAACGAGGAGGAGGAGAATGAATAAACACAGTAAATAATGCTGAGAAATGACTCTGCCAAGCAGCCAATCAAGTAGGAGTCTAGGAGCATAGCTAAGAGCTCCTGCACTGGAATCAGATGGGTCTGAGTGTGAATCTCTGCTTTGCTAGGTGGGCATCTCCTGTATCCTTTGAAATCCTCAGTTGATGCATCCGCACAATGGAAAGAGTAATACTACCTGCTTCCCAGGTTGCTGGGAGCACCACAGGACAGAGTGAATATGAGCTCTTCACGTGTGTGTATAGTAAATGCTCTAACAATGATATCATCATCACCATTGTCTCAGTCTTCCTTCTCCGCTTTCTCCTTTAATCAAGGTTTATCAGAATAACACAAAAGATTGGCTAGTGCAGTGAGGACTCTTCCAAAGCCTTACTTTCTCAGACTGTTTGAGAAGAGAGGAATAATTTTTTAAAATCCCACACAATTATTTATTGTAAAAAAGATGTCCATCAGACTTTCCTTTGCCTCACATCACTGACAGTTAAATGAGCTTATTCCAACTCATGTTCAAACTCAAAAAAGTTTAATTATTCACACATACTCACAAGAGCCCTCCCTATATTAAAAACCATCAAAGGGAATTCTGGATTGTGAATAAAAAAATTGAAATACTGAATAGTTTATAACCCTTCCTACACTGCATCGTTTCTCCCTTTCATTAAAAAAAAAAACTTTAAACATTTGATGTAAATGTTTTCGTTTGTGCTGGGTTTTGGTGCAGGCTGGGAGTCTGAACAACATGAAACTAAGTGGTAGTGAAAGTGATGAAAAGACAACTTGATTGTTCCAAACTGATATGCAAGATACTAGAGGTAAATAAAAATAACTACTGTGTCCTGGCACTGGCATAATGAAACAGTAGACATTATCACTTTTATGCCTCATATCTTTTTGATAAAGCATGTATTACTATGCCCTTTTTTTCAGATAAAGAAAGTGAGGCTACTTAAAGTTGAGCTACTTCTTCAAGGTTGCCCTGCTAGTAATGTATCAGACTCAAAAGGCGATTGGTTGGAATTCAGAGCCTGGGCTTTTAATCAGTATTTCTACTTCCTCATCCATCTACCATCCATCCATCCATCCATCCAATATCCAACCACTATCTCTCTACCCTTCCACTCACTCGTGCATTCTTCCATTAATTAATTGAGCAATTTATGATGATGATGCCTCACAATTATATCTTAAATCTATCCCCTTCTCTTTCCCTTGCCAATGCTAAAGCCTAGACAAACCCATCGTCTTCTCCTGCCTGGACAACTGCACTGGCCTCCTATCTGGTCTCCATGTCTCTGTACTTTTTTCTCTACAGTCCATTTTCATCTCAGCTACCAAAGTGATCTTCTCGGAGGGACATATCCCACCTCTCTCACTGGCTGCTTTCTGGCTGATGCCATTCCAGCCATGCTGGTCCACTGTCTACTCCTCAAACAAGCCAAGGCTATTCTTGCCTCAGGAACTCTCCAATTACCGCTATGCTCTGAATGTTCTTCCCTTGGGTTGCTCCTTCCTTTTCATATATAGAACTCAGCTCACACCACCTCTTCAGAGATGCTTTTCCTAATCACTTGAATGAAAGTAGAGCCCATCTCACTTGGCATCCTAGTTGGTCTTCAGTCCATTGTTCCACTTTTTTTTTTTTTTTTTTTTACCACATTTACCCCTATCATAAATTGCATCATTTGGTTGTCTAATCCCCCTTTCTTTATGTCCCCTGCCCCCTGCCCCGGGTATAGAAACAAACTAGCAGACAGGAGCCTTGAGAAAACAAAATGCTTATTGCTCACCTACAATCCATGCTTATTGCCCTGTTGTGAGTGGCAGGATATAGTGAAGAACAAGACAGACATAGCTCCTGCTCCCATGGAGGTTACATTATAGGGAAGGGAGACATACACACAATGAGACTAGGATAATTGCAGAGATGGCAACTGCTATAAATACAGTGATGTGATAGAGAGTATGAAGGCAGGGCAAGAGGCTTAGGCTTTACATCATCTGATCAGAGAGGTCTCTCTGAGGTGGTGGCATTTGAACTGAGCAGAAAGAAGAGGAGGAGTCAGCCTCTCAAGGAACCATGCAGAGGGAAACACATGCAAAGGCTCTGAGGTCAACTCATACTAGGTGTGTTAAAGGAACAGAAATGAGGTCAGTGTGTCTGGTGTGGCACAGTGGTGTGGTGGTGGCAGGGGAGTGGTACAGAATGAGATTAAAGGGGGTTGGTGCTTCCATGATGATGAGGGATTTTTAAGATAGGGTTGCCAGATTTAGCAAATGAAAAATACATGATGCCTAGTTAGTTACCCTTGAATTTCAGATAAACAACAAAAAACATTTTAGTAGAGGTATGTCCCAAATATTGCATGAGACATTCTTAGACTACAAATTATTATTTGTTAATCTGAAATTCTAATTTAACTAGGCATCTTGTACTTTATCCGGCAACCTTGGTTGAAGACAACATTCCATGTCTAATCAAGGTGTGGCATATCCCAGAATCTTGTACCATGTTGCTATCCCTGATCATGGAAATGAATTCAGAGAAGAGATCAGAACTGGCAATTAATTGAATTATCGCTCATTCCCATCTACTGGGGGAAAAAAGATAGTAGGAAATTGAAAAGTGTATTTATCTCTGGAACATATTAAATGATGATTATTCCAGGCAATTTACTCTCATAATTGTGTTAAAATGAAGAGGCCATCTGCTTCCTTTAAGAGAAGGACCATACCTAATTGACTTTGTACCTCTTCTACAGCACCCAGCACAGTACCTTGTATATCCATAGGTCCTTAGTGAATAAGTGTTAATTCATTGAGAATAAGGTACACCTAGACGGACTCGCCTCACTTTATTTCTATCTCATTGAGAGACAAAGATCTCAGGGGATCAAACTGTGATCTTGACTTTCTTCTTACTCTCTCATTAAATTATGAAGAAGAAAAAAAAAGCTTCCTTGTTGTAGGCATTACTGATACTTGTCAATATTCTGTTCTATTCTACTTCCAGGTATGTGTACAATAACACTTTCTCACCTCCTGGAAGATGGTGTTGCCATGTGACTCGTTTGGGCCAATGATATGTAAGGAGAAATGCCTTGTGCCACTCTTAGGCCAAAGCATTTAATCCAAGTCCTCTTTTCTCTGCTGCAGCAGACCAGAAGCCTCATGTTAGTGGTGTCACAGGATGGTAGAACCTCCGTCAGCTAGGGAACCGGAGTGATTATGATAAGCAGAGGCTCCTCCACCCCGAACTGGACACGTAGCATGAGCAAGAATGAAACTTTATTGTTTTAAGCACTGAGCTTTGGGGGTTGTTTGTTGCCCGGGCATAACTGACTGATACAGTCCTAAACCTTCTGAGAGTCTATAATGCTGTAACATTTCTAATGGATCTTCAGGCCTAAGTTAGGCAGTCTCAGAGCCAAGAGACAGAATGGTTATAGCTTTTCTGAACATTTGCCAGTAAGCAGAATGCTCTGATATTCTCCCTAGTTTTCTTTACCTATTTGAGGATAAACTCTAAGGCACAGACCAAAGGGAAAGGAGGAGTAATAGTTTTCCTGCTGCAGTTTAATGTAAATGAGCCTGGAAATACCTTGAGGACAGAGGGAGAGATTCCCTGGCACTTACTTGGATACACAATACTCTGGGGACATACACTGTCTTCTGTACACATCAATTGGGTTATGTCTCTCCTCTGCTAGAGATCCTCCAATGGCTTTTCCATCTTACTCAGAGCCATAGTCTATACAATGTCCTATTAGGCCTTATATGTGATATAGCTTTAGACCTTCAGATGAAATTGCACACATAGGATACTGTTTTATCTAGTCCTTATTGTATAGGATAATATATTAGGAGATGGAATTTTACCCCATTTATACCTAAATTTATGTTGCTTGTTCTATTATCTTTTCATACGAAAGTTTGTAATGCTTTTTTTTTTTTTTTTGTCTGCACGGCATACGGGATCTTAGTTCCCCTACCAGGGCTCAAATCTGTGCCCCCAATGGGGGCACAGAGTCTTAACCACTGGACCGCCAGGGAAGTCCCTGAAATACTTCTAAATTACAATTATAGAAGCAAATCCCAAATCAAGAATTACAGTCAGTTGTATTAGTTAGCTCTTTCTACATAGCAAATTACCCTAAAATTCAGTGGCTTAAAACAAGCAAACAAAAATTATCTCACAGCTCCTGTGGGTCGGGAATTTGGAAGTGGCTTAGCTGAGGAGCTCTGACTCAGAGTGTGCCATAAGTTTACTGTTATGATGTTGGCTGGGGTTGCAGTCATCCAAAAGCTATACTGGATATGGAGGATCCACTTCCAAGATGGCACACTTACATGGCTATTGGTAGGAGGCCTCAGTACCTCACCACGTGGGCCTCTCTAAAGGGTTGCTTTAATGTCCTCACAACATGGCAACTGGCTACCCCCAGAACAAATGATCCAGGAGTGCAGGATGGAAGCCACAATGTCTTTTCTGACCTAACCTCAAAAGTCACACTCTATCATTCATGCAATGTTTTATCAGTTATACAAGCCATCCCTATTCAGTGAGGGTGGGGACCACACAGGACATAAATAACTGGAGGTGAGAGTCACTGAGAGCCACCTTAGAGACTTACTATGTTTAGTGGATCGTGGTGCAATGGAGAAGCACAAAGGAACTCCTGAAAATAGAGCTTCCCCATACTCTCCATATTCACCTATAATTTCCTTTGCCTACAAAGTAAACTCTGGCAAGTTGTTCACCTACATAGATGTTCCAAGAAGAAAAACACTCTCTCTCCTCTCACTATAGGGCTGCTAATTGTTGACCAATATGGCTCTTCCACCTAAATAAACAAACCTACATTCAGTCCAACATTCTCTCCCAAGAAAATTGCCCACCGTAATTGGCAGGTCTGGATTGCCCAATGGTAGATGTGGCATGCCATCTCGGTGCTTTGGCATAAGAAAATTGCTGGTTTTCCTTCTTTTTGTCTTCTTACTTGTACTCTGGCCCATTTCCACGGCCACACCTCTTTCTACCTTTCCCAACAATTTATTGCTGTCACCAAGTACTAACTAAATATTTACAGAGGGGACTATGGACACACCTCTCCTTCTGAGGAGGCTGCTTTGTGTTTCATCCATCTAGCTAACATAGTATTCTGCCTGTATCTATTTTTCATAACAGGACTTTCAAACTGGGCTATCTGTCTTAACTCAGCGTTCATTCTTATTCTATTACTTGTACCTTGCTGGACATTTCTCAAGCACATTGTTTATGAAATATGTAAGCACACAGCCCTATAAAGAACCTGTTCCTATAAAATGGTCAATAATGATAGCTTTGGTGTTCAACATTATCACCAGCCAGACTCACTTATCCCCTCCAAATAGTGTTCGCCATATCAACGCAACAGCATCCAGTTTGCTCCCAATCATGACACTATTTCCGGGTGTTTTACAAAACAAGAACATTATTCAAAGCCAAAAACCTACACGGAATACCGATAAGGAAGAGCTAATCCAGCAAGGATAGAGAAAATAGTCACTTAATCCTGACTCTTAGTCCCAAATCATCCAGGGAGATTTGTAGTGTAAGGTACAGAGATTTTTTTCAAACAACCCATCACTAATGCTAATAAGAATCTGACATCATGGCCTTTTTTCTAGAAAACTCTGGTGTCCACCAGGACATGCTCAGGGGAAAACACAGCCACCATCTACCTTTCTGTCTAGGGGACAAAAATTCATTATTGCCATCCTGGAACCTAGAATTATTTTTTAACTTGTTAATGCTGCTGAGGATGGCAAAATAATGCCTCTGGCAACCCTGTATATTTGCTGTTGCCATCTTCACTGATAAATAGTCCAATTTTCTTAGTAAATTCAGCAACAATAACAGTTTTCTGCTAACAAAATAACCTTTCATTTCATAGAAAAGAAATGGCATGGAATGGAAACGAGTGAGAGAGGTTTCATGTCTCCTATAAAGCCAAGTTTCTAATTTTCAGTTTTCACTAGCCATGGGTGGGGACTAGTTTTTTATTCCTGATAAATGAAAGTGCTACATTTTACATTCAGACTATTGCTGTCCTTGAACTGCTGGCCAGATAATTTTAGAAAAGATCTAACTGTAATACTTTATAAATTCATAGGGAATATAGTGGATGCTTTTTTTTTTTTTTGGTCTGCCTGACATACAGCTCCCCCACAGTCTGATGGTAGCACCCTACTTTTTTATGGCTGAGATTTTTGGTAACTGTGTTCAGCAGAACATATTATAGGAATTGCTGCCTTAATCCATCAAAAAGGAGAGAAGCGTTTTCAAAGAAAGATCTGGATGAAGAGAACTATCTGATTTCAACATTGGTTACCCACCTCTGCCAAAGAGGAGGCAGGAGGATGAAAAGAGAAAGAAAAAGTAACTGTGACAATTCCAGTTTCCATCACAACTCATCTGTGATAACTAGATGAAGCCAAAGACTGAAAATTTGATGTGATATGGACTGGATCCAAGACACAAATAAAAGCAAGAATCACAAGCCATGCCATGAGGAGACCATCTTGCAAACTGCTGACAATGCCTTCCTTCAGACATGCCTGGGCAGGCAGAATATGAACATGTAAGTTATACAAACCACCAAAAACCCGACATTGATGGTGAAATAATTTTCCAGTAAAGTGAAAGCCAAGAAATCCTGACTTTGTGCTTCACTGGTACTCAATCTTCAATCCTGCTGATTTAGCTTTAATCCTAATGTTCAAACACAGATTTGCAGTGAAGCCAAACTCTACCCTGGGCATGTCTGTGGCTACTTCCTAGTTCTCACTTGAACATGGAACATGTAGGAAGACACACAGCTAAGGCACCTTGCACAATATGGTGCAGGCAATGAAGTACAGGGAAAAGAACTCCAGGCTCTGGGGCTGGGTTGACTTGGATAGTAATCCAGACTCTACCACTTGCCCAATGGGCACATTGACCAAATTACTGATCTCCTTGTGCCCCAGTTTTCTCATCTCCAAAAGGCTGAGAATTCCATCTAGTTAGGAGAGTTTCACATAGCTTGAGTGAGATTAAGTGTGTAAAGGGGCCTGGTGCAGAGCAGGTGGTTAAAAATATGGGATTCCATCTTCTCTTTTCCTAATATCTTAGAACTCCACTCAAGTATGTTCCATATATCAAGGCTACTAAACAGGCTTTTAAAATTAATGGTGAAACTCTTTTGTACAAATTAAAACATGAATATAAAGACATAGTTTAAACTCCCCAGAGTTTACTTAGCTTTGCTCTTTTCCACAGTCAAAGAACATCCCTCCAACTCCAGTTGCCCCAGTGAATGTGTGGTGGGCACCTGCTGTTCAGTGGCCAGCTGAGTGTTCACTCTCCCTTATTCTGGTTATAGCCCCCCGGCCTTCATTGTTGAAGCATCCCTTACCTACTCTCAGGTATATTGCCCTGAAGAGGCTAAGCCAGATTGCCTCTGAATCCAGGTAAGGGCACATGACTCATGCTTGGTCATGGAAACTGGCTTAGGTGTGGACATTTGACACAAGCAGGCCAGTGAAACTCAAACCAGGAAGTTTGCTGTTACAGTAGAGAAAGAGAAGTTCACTTTCCACTGGAGCTGCTAGGCTTGAATTTTCTGAGGGGCTACCAGGAAAGGCTGAATTACCCAAAAGTGAAGTTTACACAGAAGGAAGCTTAAACGAGTGAGACTGAGTCCTGACCACATCATTTGAACTCCTAGATCTAGCTAAGGTTGGTGTAAGATCTACATGAGCCTTTTTGGATACATGAGACAATCATTTATTTTTCACACTTTTACCTTCAACCTAATTGTGTCTTTGAATCGAAAGTGTGTCTCTTGTAGACAATATATAGTTGGATCATATTTTTTAATCCACTCTGTTAATCTCTCTACCTTTTGATTGGAATGTTTAATCCATTTATATTTAATGTAATTAAATATAAGGTAGGAGTTACATCTGCCACTTAATTACTTGTTTTCTGTATGTCTCATGTCTTTTTTGTTCTTCCATTTCTCCATTAATGACTTGTTTCGTGTTAAACCTATATTTCCTATTTACCAGTTTACTTCCTGTGTTTTTGCTTTTACAGTATAGCTTAAGTTATTTTTCTTAGTGGTTGCCCTGGGGATTGCAATTAGCATCTTAACCTAAAAGAATCTAATTTCGATAAATGCTAACTTAATTTTAATAGTATACAGAAACTTTGCTTCAAATAAAGCACAATTCCCTCCCTCCTCCATGCAATTTTTATCATATAAATTACATTTTTATGCATTATAAGGCATTGACTCACTTTTATAATTAATGGTTTATGTGGTTGTCTTTAAAATCAGATAGGAGAAGAGAAGAATTACCAAAAAACACATTTATACCCTCTTTCATATTCACCTATGTATTACTTTTACTGGAATGAATCAGTAATTTCTTCTCTCTTTTTTTCTTTTTTCTTACAAAAGCTTGAAGTTCAATTCCTTATATTCTAAAGTGTTCTGTGTGATATTGCGTGTCATGAGTAACATCTAACAGGGAAGTGGGCACAGTATCTCCTATACAAACCTATCTTTCTGTTTTAGGGGTCAGGGGTATTATGTTTATGAAATATAGTGAATTATTATGACACATTTATTTAGCCTAATCAGTATTTCTAATTGAGGAGAGCAGAATTTTAATAATAAACATGTAGATTAAAGATGCTGTAAATTCTTTTCTATTCTTTCAATTGAGTTTAATTCCCATCCTCATGACCAGGCTTGCCTTAGTGACTTGCTTGACCAATAGAAGGTGGCAGAAGTAACTAGGTCTCAAGAGGTGTTATGGCTTCTGCCTGGGACTCCTGGAATGCTCATCCTGGGATCCCTGAGCCATCACATGAGTGCTACTACCTCGGTCCTATGCTGTGCTGGGGAAACCACATAAAGGTGCTCCAGGTGACAGACCCAGGAAAGCCTAGACTTCCAGCTGTCCGTGCCAAGGCACTAGATGTTTGAGTGGAGTCAGTCTGGCCTCTCTATACCAGCTCATTCACCATCTGAATAGCAATCAGTAACTTCTGCTGACATCATACAAAACAGGAGACATGTCCATCCAAGCCCTGTTGAATTTCTGAATCACAAGATATCATAAAATAGTGGTTGTTTCAAGTCACTGTGTGTTGGGGCAGTTTGTTATGCAGCAATAGACTATGTAACAAGGCGATATTACCTGGTTCATCTGACCAGACGACTACAATCATTTAGACTCAGGGTCTCAAACTCAAGTGCCAATAAGGACCATCCAGGCAGGTAATATAAATGAACAGATGATCTGAGGGAAGGGGTAGGATTTATATAAACTAGCGAGCATAAGTCATGTCTGAAGAGGAAAGTCAATTGTTGCCCTGAGGGAACACAAGCCTAGTGTTGCCAGACTTTTCAAGAGCTGTCAGATCTCTTAATGTAAAAATCTTAATTTTTAACTGTTGGGAACTAATTTTAAAAAATTATAATGTTACCTTGCAAGCCAAGTAACACACACCTGCAGGCTTCACTTTCTCCCCAGCTACCAGTTTGTAATCTGACTCAACCCCCTCAGGTACATGAGAAAACAGTAGTCCAGACAGGGGACATGACATGCTAACAGTTCCACTATGTGTTAACATCCTAAAAAAGCCTGGAGCCCAGGTCTTCACTGCATGGTCCAGGGCTCTTGTCACTGCTCCACAGTGCTTGGTCAAGACAGAGAATTCTCAGATAGGTGGCACTTCCAAGAATTAGCAGAATCATAGCTCACATCTCCTAGGAATGCAAGATAGCATGGACCCCACACCAGGGTTTTCACTCAGAGCAATGAGACTTCTGTCTCATATATTTGTGCTTGCCAGTAACAGTTGTTTTGTACCACAAATTTTTATGGTAAAGGAAAGTATATAAACTGATGTCTTGGTTCATCAGAACATGTTGGGGTGGCACCCTCTATAATTTACTTAATTTGTCTCCCAGTAACTGAAGATATCTGTATTAATTAAGGTAGGTTCACTTCTATAACCAAGAATCCCGAATTTTAAGTACCCTAACATAATTTAAAAAATTGCTCTTGCCCATACAATAGTTCAGTGTGGGCAAGTAGGTTGGACAGCCCTTTGTGGCTTTTTAAACAGAGATTTGGGGGCCAAGCTCCTTCCATCTCATGCCTTGGTTGTCACCTTGGGCGTTGGAGTACTTCACTTCCAGCCTCATGGATGGGGAAGGCTCAAACATGGAGGGTTGCCTTGAAGAGTTGTTTGAAAAATAGGCTAGGCCTGGACGTCCATGCCGGTCAGTTCTGTTCACATCTCATTGGCCAGAATGCAGTCATGTGGTTCCACTACACTGAAAGGGGGACTGGGAAATGTAGTCCAGCTCTGTGTCCAGAAGGAAAGGGAATGGGGTCCTTGCAGAATCATTATTTTCAAGCTTCTTCAGCATTTCAGAGATTGTACAGCAGCCTGCTGCTTCTACCATAGAAAGATTCCTGAGATGGGGACTGCATCCAGATTTTACCTTGCTATTGAGATTAGATGCAATAGTAATTAATTATAGAACATTGTCTGGAAATTGTCTTACTGTATATTAAAAGCTCAAGGGGAACATATGCTGCTGATTCTAAGGACCATATTGCTAATAATAATCACTTGCACTTATTGAGAGCTTACTATGTGCCAGGAACTGCTATAGAAAAGCACTTTACAGGAACAAACTAATATTAATAGAAAGATTCAAATAAGGTAAAGTAGGGGCTGGTCAAGGAAGCGTCATGCAGAGGAAGGTATTTAGGTGGGATTAAAGGACTTCAGGATCAGGGTTAGAATGGAGGTCCTCAGACAGTGTTCTAGGTCTTGATAGAGTGAGATTCATATCAGTGGGGTTGATAAATATGTTGATCTCCATTACCTTTGAAATATACAAATGCAATAACAATTGGCAAATAGGTTGCACAAAATCTGCCCCATGCATAGTAAAGCATCCTGGACCCAGAGTTGTCTGGATAATAGGGCCCCCTTGCCTAAGTTGTAGACATTCTCCACTCTCAGCTCCTTGCCCTGGTGGCCAGGAGTTTGCGAGAAAAAGAAGGGAAACCAGTGCAGTTTAATTCTCTCCCTTGCAAAGATAAAAAGAGCATTGCGGTCTAGCCTTGGGTGGAACTGTGGGAGAACAAAAATATTCAAAGCCAGAAGTCTCCTCTTGCTTTCTTTGGGAAGAGCATCTCAGGTTGATGATCAAAGAGTCAGGCAGGTCGCTTCCAGGAATGTTTTCCGTTTCTGTTTTTGCTTTATTTTAACCCCTTCCTGGCTTCATGCAGAACTTGCATGTTTCTGGATGGGCAAGGTCACAAAGGTGGTGGGCGTCATTCCTGCCCTCCATCCCCATTCAGCATCCTTCTCTGCTTGTGTTAACTTCAGTCATGTCCTGATGCCTCAGTTCAGAATAGGGTGTCATATAAACTAATTTCAATTGTAGTTATTTGAACGTCTTATCTCTCCTAGGAATATTTGAACCCTGGAAAAAAGGAATGACAGATGGGAGAGGGTAATTTCTCTGTTGCTGGATTCCAGGTACAATGAAGGAATTAAGTCTCTGTGGGGCTAAGAAGCAGTGACAACTTCATAAGACACAAAAACCTGCCCTAGGAATGACTTTTACAGCCACTGTAGCTGCAGATGAAAAGTTAGGCCACACAGCCTACTTGTGGGGGGAAGACCAAGTGTGGAGTCCGAATAGGCTGGATTTAAGCCCTAGCTCTGCCACTGACACATTGCATGGCCTTGGGCAAGTTATTTTACTTTTCTGAGACTCAGCCATAAACTACCCATCTCAGAAGTGTTTTGTGTCTTAATGAGATCAAATTAATGATGAAATCACATTTGCCAGAATGCTCTTGAACTGTAAAATGCTGTATCAAAGTGAGGTATCTCTTTTCCTAAGGAGGCTCTATTTCTGATTTCTCAGTGGGGACTCTTAATGAGAAAGAGACTCAGCATCTTCCTCAGCTACTGGGGGGACTCATGCTTGGTGTGTGGGGCATGGAGGCGTGTCCTGGGCAGGAATTTAAAGGAAATTAGGGAAAAGAATGTCAGAGAGGAGGGGAGGGGCATTCCAGGCCTGCAGTAAAAGCTGATGGACCATCTGGCCAGCAGAGGTCAGAACATGGGGTCACAGAACATGGCCTGGGGACCCCATTCAGGGTCTAAGTTGGTGCTGGTGCCCTTTGAAGGGCGAGCAGAGCCAGAGAAAGAGAAGCAAATATCCCCAGAAAATAAACAGCCCCAAAGCTGGACTCTCATTGCCACGCTGGACCTTCTGGCTGCTGCCAGGCTATGCGGGGCCCGCCAGCTGGGCTGAGCACATTTGCCTGCATGAATGAGTGAGGCCCCAGATAGTACCAAGTGTTTGGGGGCAGCTTCGCGGGGTTTTGTTGGGCCTGGGTATCCAGCATGGGGGGGTTGGTTCAAAAAGGCAGAGGGGGACTATATGTCCCTGTATGCTTGGTTGGATGTTGTCTTGTGGATTGTTGATGATCTTGTACCCTGTCAGAGAGGCAGTGCCGCACAAGTGCACAGACACATGGTGTTAGCTAACAGCCCCTGGGCTCAGACACCCAAGTACCTTCCAGGCTCAGAGATTCAGGAGCTTGATAGCAGCCCCCATCAATGGATTTGCACTGGTGGGTAAGAGGAAACTGATTTGCTGTTCTTTCTAAGTGCATCACCTGCCTAACACTTACGCCACTTGTTGAGTATTAATTACACATGTGGCTCTGGTTTCCATGGGATCATACGAATGCAAGAAAGAAAAAAGAAAGAAAGGAAAAAAAAAATACCAAAGAAATTAGAACATGGGTGACAGCAGCTCAAATCTTGCTTTTCTACCCTTCCTCCCCTTTCTATTTGTGCAAACACAGCTTAATTATTCCCTGAAGCTATTTAGGTATGTGTTTATGCTGCAATAAACAAGGACCTTTGTTTTCCCTGGGAGGCCAGAATATTCTAGCTCTTCCCTTGCCCTGAGGGTAGAGGACCAGCATCTCCCGCTGTGGCTTATATATGGCTTGTGAGTTGCCACTCACCCTTCCTGTGCCCGTGGAAGATATTATTAATTGATCGTGTTATGCTTTTCTGCTGAGCTGGAACCCAGGCTCAGAATCCCTCATGACACAGCAATCCAGGCAGCCGATACCAATTGATTGGAATTGGAATAAGAGATAAAATGATGTGTCATCCTTGATTTAATTCCCCCTACCCTATGTTAATCTGATTAGGGAAAGAATACAGAAGCCCACTGCCTTTCCCCACCCCCCCCCCCCCCCCCACCCCCGTCCCTTGACCACAATGTCTGCTTCCCTTTTATCAAAGAGCTTTGGCTCGAGAGGGGGCAAGATGGCGGAAGAGTAAGACGCGGAGATCACCTTCCTTCCCACAGATACAGCAGAAATACATCTACACGTGGAACTGCTCCTACAGAACACCCACTGAACGCTGGCAGAAGACGTCAGACCTCCCAAAAGGCAAGAAAATCCCCACGTACTTGGGTAGGGTAAAAAGAAAAAAGAAATAACAGAGACAAAAGAATAGGGACGGGACCTGCGCCAGTGGGAGGGAGTCGTGAAGGAGGAAAGGTTTCCAGGCACTAGGAAGCCCCTTTGCGGGCAGAGACTGCGGGTGGCAGAGGGGGGAAGCTTCGGAGCCGCGGAGGAGAGCGCAGCCACAGGGGTGCGGAGGGCAAAGCGGAGAGACTCCCGCACAGAGGCTCGGCGCCAACCAGGACTCACCAGCCCGAGAGGCTTGTCTGCTCACTCGCCAGGGCGGGCGGGGGCTGGGAGCTGAGGCTCGGGCTTTGGTGCTAGCCGGGAGGGAGTCCGGGAAAAAGTCTGCAGCTGCCGAAGAGGCAAGAGACTTTTTCTTGCCTCTTTGTTTCGCGGCGCGCAAGGAGAGGGGATTCAGAGCGCTGCCTAAACGAAATCCAGAGACGGGTGCGAGCCGCGCGGCTATCAGCGCGGATCCCACAGTAACAGGGGCGCAGAGGGAAAAACGGAGAGATTCCCGCACAGAGGCTCAGCGCCGAGCAGCGCTCACCAGCCCGAGAGGCTTGTCTGCTCACCCGCCGGGGCAGGCGGGGCTGGGAGCTGAGGTGCGGGCTTTGGTCGGATCGCAGGGAGAGGACTGGGGATGGCGGCGTGAACACAGCCTGAAGGGGTTGGCGTGCCGCGGCGAGCCGGGAGGGAGCCGGAGAGGAGGTCTGCAGCCGCCGAAGAGGCAAGAGACTTTTTCTTGCCTCTTTGTTTCGTGGCGCGCAAGGAGAGGGGATTCAGAGCGCTGCCTAGACGAACTCCAGAGGTGGGCGCGAGCCGCGGCTAACAGCGCGGACCCCAGAGACTGGTAGGAAACGCTAAGGCTGCTGCTGCCGCCACCAAGAAGCCTGTGTGCGAGCCCAGGTCACTCTCCACACCGCCCCTCCCGGGAGCCGGTGCAGCTCGCCACTGCCAGGCTCCCGTGATCCAGGGACAACTTCCCCGGGAGAACACACGGCGCGCCTCAGGCTGCTGCAACGTCACGACGCCTCTGACGCCGCAGGCTCGCCCCGCCTCCTCCGTACCGCTCCCTCCCCTGGCCTGAGTGAGCCAGAGCCCCCGAAGCAGCTGCTCCTTTAACCCCGTTCTGTCTGGGCGGGGAACGGACGCCCTCAGGCAACGTACATGCAGAGGCGGGTCCAAATCCAAAGCTGAACGCTGGGAGCTGTAAGAACAAAGAAGAGAAAGGGAAATCTCCCCCAGCAGCCTCAGAAGCAGCTGATTAAAGCTCCACAAACAACTTGATGTGCCTGCATCTGTTGAATACCTGAATAGACAACGAATCATCCCAAATTCAAAAGGTGGACTTTAGGAGCAGGATATATTAATTTCCCCTTTTCCTTTTTTTGTGAGTGTATATGTGTATGCTTCTGGGTGAGATTTTGTCTGTATACCTTTGCTTTCACCATCAGTCCTAGGGTTAGGTCCGTCCATTTTTTTTTTTTTTTTTTTTTTACTTAAAAAATTTTTTTTTCCTAATATATGCTTTCTTAATAAGTTTTTCCGTATTTTCTATTTTTAGAATTTAAAAATTTTTTTAATAAGTTTTTTCATATTTTTTATTTTAAAAAATTAAAAATTTTTTTTAATAAATTTTTTTCTTAAAAATCTTTTTCTTATTTTTTACTATAAAAAAATTAATAAATCTATTTTTAAAAATTAAAAAAAAATTTTTCTGAATACATTTACTCTTAATAATTTTTTTTCTTATTTTTTATTATAATAGCTTTATTTTATTTTATTTTATCCTCTTTTTATCTTTCTATTTTTTTCTCCCTTATATTCTGAGCTGTGTGGATGAAAGGCTCTTGGTGCTCCAGCCAGGCATCAGGGCTGTGCCTCTGAGGTGGGAGAGCCAACCTCAGGACACTGGTCCACATGAGACCTACCAGCTCCACGTAATACCAAACGGCAAAAATCTCTCAGAGATCTCCATCTCAACATCAAGACCCAGCTTCACTCAACGACCAGCAAGCTACAGGGCTGGACACCCTATGCCAAACAACTAGCAAGACAGGAACACAGCCCCATCCATTAGCAGGGAGGCTGCCTAAAATCATAAGGCCACAGACACCCCAAAACACACCACCAGACGTGGACGTGCCCACCAGAAAGACAAGATTCAACCTCATCCACCAGAACACAGGCAATAGTCCCCTCCACCAGGAAGCCTACACAACCCACTGAACCAACCTTACCCACTGGGGACAGATACCAAAAACAACGGGAACTACGAACCTGCAGCCTGTGAAAAGGAGACCCCAAACACAGTAAGATAAGCAAAATGAGACGACAGAAAAACACACAGCAGATGAAGGAGCAGGGTCAAAACACACCAGACCTAACAAATGAAGAGGAAATAGGTAGTCTACCTGAAAAAGAATTCAGAATAATGATAGTAAGGATGATCCAAAATCTTGGAAATAGAATAGACAAAATGCAAGAAACATTTAACAAGGACGTAGAAGAACTAAAGAGGAACCAAGCAACGATGAAAAACACAATAAATGAAATTAAAAATACTCTAGATGGGATCAATAGCAGAATAACTGAGGCAGAAGAAAGGATAAGTGACCTGGAAGATAAAATGGTGGAAATAACTACTGCAGAGCAGGATAAAGAAAAAAGAATGAAAAGAACTGAGGACAGTCTCAGAGACCTCTGGGACAACATTAAACGCACCAACCTTCGAATTATAGGGGTCCCAGAAGAAGAAGAGAAAAAGAAAGGGACTGAGAAAATATTTGAAGAGATTATAGTTGAAAACTTCCCTAATATGGGAAAGGAAATAGTTAATCAAGTCCAGGAAGCACAGAGAGTCCCATACAGGATAAACCCAAGGAGAAACACGCCAAGACACATATTAATCAAACTGTCAAAAATTAAATATAAAGAAAACATATTAAAAGCAGCAAGGGAAAAACAACAAATAACACACAAGGGAATCCCCATAAGGTTAACATCTGATCTTTCAGCAGAAACTCTGCAAGCCAGAAGGGAGTGGCAGGATATACTTAAAGTGATGAAGGAGAAAAACCTACAACCAAGGTTACTCTCCCCAGCAAGGATCTCATTCAGATTTGATGGAGAAATTAAAACCTTTACAGACAAGCAAAAGCTGAGAGAGTTCAGCACCACCAAACCAGCTTTACAACAAATGCTAAAGGAACTTCTCTAGGCAAGAAACACAAGAGAAGGAAAACACCTACAATAACAAACCCAAAACATTTAAGAAAATGGGAATGGGAACATACATATCGATAATTACCTTGAATGTAAATGGATTAAATGCTCCCACCAAAAGACACAGACTGGCTGAATGGATACAAAAACAAGACCCATATATATGCTGTCTACAAGAGACCCACTTCAGACCTAGAGACACATACAGACTGAAAGTGAGGGGATGGAAAAAGATATTCCATGCAAATGGAAATCAAAAGAAAGCTGGAGTAGCAATTCTCATATCAGACAAAATAGACTTTAAAATAAAGAATATTATAAGAGACAAAGAAGGACACTATATAATGATCAAGGGATCGATCCAAGAGGAAGGTATAACAATTGTAAATATTTATGCACCCAACATAGGAGCACCTCAATACATAAGGCAAACACTAACAGCCATAAAAGGGGAAATTGACAGCAACACAATCATAGTAGGGGACTTTAACACCCCACTTTCATCAATGGACAGATCATCCAAAATGAAAATAAATAAGGAAACACAAGCTTTAAATGATACATTAAACAAGATGGACTTAATTGATATTTATAGGACATTCCACCCAAAAACAACAGAATACACATTTTTCTCAAGTGCGCATGGAACATTCTCCAGGATAGATCATATCTTGGGTCACAAATCAAGCCTTGGTAAATTTAAGAAAATTGAAATCGTATCAAGTATCTTTTCCGACCACAACGCTATGAGACTAGATATCAATTACAGGAAAAGATCTGTAAAAAATACAAACACATGGAGGCTACACAATACACTACTTAATAATGAAGTGATCACTGAAGAAATCAAAGGGGAAATCAAAAAATACCTAGAAACAAATGACAATGGAGATACGACGACCCAAAACCTATGGGACGCAGCAAAAGCAGTGCTAAGAGGGAAGTTTATAGCAATACAAGCCTACCTCAAGAAACAGGAAACATCTCGAATAAACAACCTAACCTTGCACCTAAAGCAATTAGAGAAAGAAGAACAAAAAAACCCCAAAGCTAGCAGAAGGAAAGAAATCATAAAGATCAGGTCAGAAATAAATGAAAAAGAAATGAAGGAAACAATAGCAAAAATCAATAAAACTAAAAGCTGGTTCTTTGAGAAGATAAACAAAATTGATAAACCATTAGCCAGACTCATCAAGAGAAAAAGGGAGAAGACTCAAATCAATAGAATTAGAAATGAAAAAGGAGAAGTAACCACTGACACTGCAGAAATACAAAAGATCATGAGAGATTACTACAAGCAACTCTACGCCAATAAAATGGACAACCTGGAAGAAATGGACAGATTCTTAGAAATGCACAAACTGCCGAGACTGAACCAGGAAGAAATAGAAAATATGAACAGACCAATCACAAGCACTGAAATTGAAACTGTGATTAAAAATCTTCCAACAAACAAAAGCCCAGGACCAGATGGCTTCACAGGTGAATTCTATCAAACATTTAGAGAAGAGCTAACACCTATCCTTCTCAAACTCTTCCAAAATATTGCAGAGGGAGGAACACTCCCAAACTCATTCTACGAGGCCACCATCACCCTGATACCAAAACCAGACAAAGAAGTCACAAAGAAAGAAAACTACAGGCCAATATCACTGATGAACATAGATGCAAAAATCCTCAACAAAATACTCGCAAACAGAATCCAACAGCACATTAAAAGGATCATACACCATGATCAAGTGGGGTTTATCCCAGGAATGCAAGGATTCTTCAATATACGTAAATCAATCAATGTGATACACCATATTAACAAATTGAAGGAGAAAAACCATATGATCATCTCAATAGATGCAGAGAAAGCTTTCGACAAAATTCAACACCCATTTATGATAAAAGTCCTGCAGAAAGTAGGCATAGAGGGAACTTTCCTCAACATAATAAAGGCCATATATGACAAACCCACAGCCAACATTGTCCTCAATGGTGAAAAACTGAAACCATTTCCACTAAGATCAGGAACAAGACAAGGTTGCCCACTCTCACCACTATTATTCAACATAGTTTTGGAAGTGTTAGCCACAGCAATCAGAGAAGACAAAGAAATAAAAGGAATCCAAATCGGAAAAGAAGAAGTAAAGCTGTCACTGTTTGCAGATGACATGATACTATACATAGAGAATCCTAAAGAGGCTACCAGAAAACTCCTAGAGCTAATCAATGAATTTGGTAAAGTAGCAGGATACAAAATTAATGCACAGAAATCTCTTGCATTTCTATACACTAATGATGAAAAATCTGAAAGTGAAATTAAGAAAACACTCCCGTTTACCATTGCAACAAAAAGAATAAAATATCTAGGAATAAACCTACCTAAGGAGACAAAAGACCTGTATGCAGAAAATTATAAGACACTGATGAAAGAAATTAAAGATGATACAAATAGGTGGAAAGATATACCATGTTCCTGGATTGGAAGAATCAACATTGTGAAAATGACTCTACTACCCAAAGCAATCTACAGATTCAATGCAATCCCTATCAAACTACCACTGGCATTTTTCACAGAACTAGAACAAAAACTTTCACAATTTGTATGGAAACACAAAAGACCCCGAATAGCCAAAGCAATCTTGAGAACGAAAAATGGAGCTGGGGGAATCAGGCTCCCTGACTTCAGACTATATTACAAAGCTACAGTAATCAAGACAGTTTGGTACTGGCACAAAAACAGAAATATAGATCAATGGAACAGGATAGAAAGCCCAGAGATAAACCCACGCACATATGGTCACCTTATCTTTGATAAAGGAGGCAAGCATATACAGTGGAGAAAAGACAGCCTCTTCAATAAGTGGTGCTGGGAAAATTGGACAGATACATGTAAAAGTATGAAATTAGAACACTCCCTGACACCATGCACAAAAATAAACTCAAAATGGATTAAAGACCTAAGTGTAAGACCAGACACTATCAAACTCTTAGAGGAAAACATAGGCAGAACATTCTATGACATACATCACAGCAAGATTCTTTTTGACCCAGCTCCCAGAGAAATGGAAATAAGAACACAAATAAACAAATGGGACCTAATGAAACTTAAAAGCTTTTGCACAGCAAAGGAAACCATAAACAAGACCAAAAGACAACCATCAGAATGGGAGAAAATATTTGCAAATGAAGCAACTGACAAAGGATTAATCTCCAAGATTTACAAGCAGCTCATGCAGCTCAATAACAAAAAAACGAACAACCCAATCCAAAAATGGGCAGAAGACCTAAATAGACATTTCTCCAAAGAAGATATACAGATGGCCAACAGACACATGAAAGAATGCTCAACATCATTAATCATTAGAGAAATGCAAATCAAAACTACAATGAGATATCATCTCACACCAGTCAGAATGGCCATCATCAAAAAATCTAGAAACAATAAATGCTGGAGAGGGTGTGGAGGAAAGGGAACTCTCTTGCACTGTTGGTGGGAATGTAAATTGATACAGCCACTATGGAGAACAGTATGGAGGTTCCTTAAAAAACTACAAATAGAACTACCATACGATCCAGCAATCCCACTACTGGGCATATACCCTGAGAAAACCATAGGTCAAAAAGAGTCATGTACCAAAATGTTCATTGCAGCTCTATTTACAATAGCCAGGACATGGAAGCAACCTAAATGTCCATCGACAGATGAATGGATAAAGAAGATGTGGCACATATATACAATGGAATATTACTCAGCCATAAAAAGAAATGAAATGGAGGTATTTGTAATGAGGTGGATGGAGTTAGAGTCTGTCATACAGAGTGAAGTAAGTCAGAAAGAGAAAAACAAATACAGTATGCTAACACATATATACGGAATCTAAGGGAAAAAAAAAGCCATGAAGAACCTAGTGGCAAGACGGAAATAAAGACACAGACCTACTAGAGAATGGACTTGAGGATATGGGGAGGGGGTGGGGTGAGATGTGACAGGGTGAGAGAGTGTCATGGACATATATACACTACCAAATGTAAAATAGATAGCTAGTGGGAAGCAGCCGCATAGCACAGGGAGATCAGCTCGGTGCTTTGTGACCACCTAGAGGGGTGGGATGGGGAGGGTGGGAGGGAGGGAGATGCAAGAGGGAAGAGATATGGGAACATATTGTATATGTATAACTGATTCACTTTGTTATAAAGCAGAAGCTAACAAAAAAAAAAAAAGAAAAAAAAAAAAACAAACCACAAAATCTTTCCATTCGAGTTTTCAGCAAATAATAATGAATATTTAAATGATTCAGGGTGCAAAAAAAAAAAAAAAAAAAAAAAAAAAAAAAAAAAAAAGAAAAAAAAAAAAGAGCTTTGGCTCCATGAGGAGTGATGCAGAGGTAGGAGAAAAAAAATTGGGAAACCGTGCACAGAAGTCCACATGCTTCATTTCTCTCAATCTCTCTCTTAATATCTTTATCCCTGAATCTTAACTCCCAGGGCAGCAGGAGGTCTGGGATAATAGGGTGGAGAGAAATACAAAGTATAAGAAAGAGCCCACTAGTGGGAGAGGGAGCTAGAGGGCTCAGTAGTGTCTATTTCTCCCTGAATTTAAGCGAAGGAAATGGGCCAAAGCTTGGGGGGGGTCCAATCACTGAAGCTGCCAGGCAGGAAGCATGTAATGGGCCACCCAGTTTGAAGAACAAAAAGGAAACAAGGGTTGCCATAGCTTCCCTCTTCTGCAAGTTTGCATTTTTCCAGAGTTGGCTGACTTATGACCCTTCAAAGACTGAGTCCCCTCTTAAGTTAGATGTGTTTCTAGGATTGCTTCCTCATTCATTCATTCAGCAATATTTATTGAAGACCCACTAAGAGCCCTGTTCTATACTAGTTACTGAGGATACTTCTGTAAACCAGAGAGAGCCACTCCTGCCTTCAGGGACCCTATAGGCAATCAGGAAAGACTGATATAAATGTGAAAATGTCGTAAAGTCTGATTAAGTCCACAGCAAGGAAAGTGTGGGCAACGGCAGGCGCGTATTTATCTAAACATACACGTATGCATTGGCATAAAGTATTTCAAACCCATGACTTGCCTTGAAATCATGGTAATATTCATTTTTAACTCTGCCCTTGGGAGCCAGGACCAAAACAACATCAGAGAGTTTGGTCTGTTGAGATAGAATCCGACTGTGGTCTCTTGTGCCTTGAACAATAATGCATTAAGCACCCACTCTAATGGACTTTCTTTTTCAATAAAACCTGTATTCAGAGAATTCACAGAGAATGACCATTTTGCATTTATAGCCAAACCCCCTGTGAGCCAGAGGAGCATAAACAGGACACACAGTCCAGGCCCTGGAGGAACTGGTCCAGCAGAATTCCTCTGGCTTGAGGAACTGCTCAAGTTTGTGTGTCAAGCTCAGTTCTGAAAGCACAATTAGACACAAGAGCTTTACGCTAGCCCCGTGAGGCTGGGAGGACAGAGATTATCATCCCGATGCTTTTTCTGGAGCAGCACAGGCCAGATCAACTTACAGAATCGTTCTTTCTTTTGGATCACTGTTCAGATTCACTCAAATAAGCTAATATTCCCAATTCCTCCATAGAGAAGTCAATTTTACTCTTTGCCTGTGCAAAGAGAAGAGGAAGAGCCACAGATAGGGGAGCTGCAGAAAAGAGAATTTTATATAGTTTTCCAAGATAGGAGTCCCCAAGCCTCTTTGAAAACAACACTGATTATTGAATATACCCTTTTAACAAATGCAGCCCCCAATGATCCCAGCCTCCTGCTATTCCTGCCCTTGTACAATTCTCTCCTACTTTGGTCTGTGATTCCTGAGAACAGGTTATTAAAGACTTCTTTAGTGCTGTCTTGGACACTCTTTTCCTTTTTTCACTCGGATCTCTCTCTGGGGAAACCCCCTGCTAAGTAGCGAGCCGATCTCTGGAGAGGCTCACGTGGTGAGGAACTGAGGCCTCCCACCTCCAGCCTGTTAAACCTTTGGGTGACTGTAGCCCTGGCCGGCAATAGCTTAACTGCAACCCCTCATGAGAGACCCTGAGTCAGAAGCATCCAGCTAAGCTGCTATCAGGTTCCTGATCCCCAGAAACTGAGATAATAAAGGCTTAATTGTTTCACGCTGCTACAGTTTGGGGGTAATTTGTGATAACAGCAATAGATAACCCATACACAACTCCTATATTTTTCTATAACCAAGAGTAGCCAACACCTCCACAGTTCAGAGGAGACAACACCTCTCTCATTTTCTACCTCAAAATACAGTAACAACCGAATAGGTGATCTATTTGTCAGTGAATATTTTTGTATATCCTCAAAAATGGTGAATGTCCCACAGTCAGTGGAATTCCGTTACTGCATTCAGTCAGCAAACATTTACTGGAGTCCTACTGTGGGTAAGGCAGTACCTGTGGGCTGGGATACAGAGATGAGTAAACATGTCCTCTCTCAAGGGGGGAGATCTTACACTTGTGATCATAATGCAAAGTAGAACGTTCCATATGATCTGGGAATTTGGAATGAGACATGGTATCTCTGTCCTCAAGTAGCTTACTGGATTCCAGTGGGGAAGATAAAACTTCTAAATCAGAAACAAGCAGACATGATACTCTCAGCACATAGTTGGAACTTGATATTTTAATCACAACTGAGTGGATGTATAGTTGCTAATAAATAAACATTAAATGATGAGAGATTTATGTAAGTATGAAATATTTGCCAGATTCTTATCTTTTCTTTTGAGTTCCCTAGGTTTCAACAACTTAATGGAGAAAAAAATCAAAAAAACAAAACAAAATAACAACAACAAAAGAAAACCCTCCATTTCTATCCCTGGGCAAAGCTACACCTCTCTCCCCTAACTCCCTACTGCATGTAGAGAAAATTAATCCAAAATGTCTCAGTTCTGTAAAGCTCCATGGAGAATTTCCTATATTGGCTTATGCCACCCTATTGTTCAGTTGAAGGAAAGGGCTCATTGCATGTGAAATATACCAGAACCTCACTATAATACTGTCCTAAAAATACATGTTGTAAAAGTTCTTTGTTGCAAGGTCCTTTTATGTCTTTGTTGAATATGGTAATAGAAGAAGATACCTTAGAAGTTTTATGTGTTTTTTTCACCTATACTTATATTCTTGGTTTGGGCTTATGATAGATTATTGAATGTAGAGTGCACGTGGTGGGTCAGGCTTTACATCCATGGTAGACCAGATGCCTTAAATTAGTACTTTTTTTTAAAGACTAAATTTGGCCTGCATGGTGTGGTTGTTATTGATGTTATTACTTTTAATTAAACAATAATTGAAAATTTATGTTCTCAATTATTACCCTTATACCATGGCTCAGAAGTACTTAAAAAAAACCTCTTATAATAGAGAAACATTTGCCTCTACCCGTGTTTCTATCAAAATGGGAAAATTAAAAGCAGACTAAAAAAGGTGCATATTTCAAGAAGAATGGGAATTGTAAAACATTAATTTCTGGCCTGCTTTACTCATTACCTTCACTTGCCTGGTCCTTGTAGGCATTTAAGCCTATGACCCCATCATCATAGCTCGAGATGGCTACTTCCTAATACTCTTGGGAATCCCTTGATGCTTGGTCCTCACTGTAGCATATAATGTCTCCCATAAAATGCAGTCAAGGGTAACTTAACCAGAGTGACTTAACCAGACTGTAAATGTGAATAGAGAACTCAGGGGTGGGGCTATTATGCTGGGCTGTCGGCTGTCGGCACTGACTTCACAGTGCCCACCATTCAAGGTCCTGCTTCCACCAAATGGCCGCTTGCTACACCTGGAGGACCTGATTAATGGTTACACACCCAAATCCTGAAGGTCTATTGTGACTGTGTCCTGGAACTGTGTGCCCTTTTCCTGTCCTTGCTACCTAGATCCACCACACTCTGATAAATAAATTGCCTTGGGTAAAAGCCAGAGAAACTTTTTGTTAAAAAATGGCATTCACTCTGTAGTGACTAAGCTGTATAACCACATGCCAGTGCTTTCTGAAGGTCCAGGAAAGTCTCTTCAAATAGAGGAGAAATGGAAACTCAGAGAGTGTGTGCCACAGGACATGCATTTCAAGGTTGTCCAGCCGGAAGGACAGAGATACATGTGAGGACTGCTTCCACATCTCACTTGGGGCAGAGCCCAATAGTATGTATATAGAGCTTTCTGTAATTATTAAAAATGGATCTGCCTGATTTTACTTATCAAAGTCTGAGTCTCAAATCTTTCTTATCCACCAACCAATATAATTTAATATAAAGAGGGAAGACTTAAGGAGAAAGAAAAAGGGAACTGACATTGGCCAATTCCTTATTATACGGGTCAAGCCTAATACCAGGAACTTTTCATACCTAATCCTAGCCTGTGAGGTAGGAATTATGTGCCCCATCCTTTAGATAACATAAGACCCAAAATGTTAAGCAGATTGTTCAGTCTCATGGTGGTAGATAAAGATTCAGAACCAGGACAGCCTGGCTCTATAGTACAATTTTCTCAGGAAAAGTGACAAGAATTCTGGTGCATTCAGCCATGCTGTTTCCCTTTTCCCTCAGCTTAGAATTTTCTCATCTGTCTACTTCCTACATTCTATCCACTGTTCATCTTTCCAGATCTACATCAATTTGGCGTTCTGGTGAAACTGCCCTGAAACATCAGCCCACCTTGGCATCTCCTTTCCCAAACCATTCTGTCTTTGAAGAAGTTCCCACTGGGTAAATGTCTGTTCTGCATAATGTAGCACTTTATTATATTGGTAGAAAATGCTGTAATGTATGGTACTACCTTATTTTTTAATCATTTCGTGCTTGATACTGTGCCTCTTCAGCTCCTTGTGGGCAGGGAATTTATTTTATTTTTGTCCTATGCTTTATTTTTTGTGTTGTGTGTTTATGTGTGCGTGTGTGTACATGGACTTCTTAGCAAACATCTCTCCTTCCTAAAGCACCCCAGTTTCCCTCTGGGGAATTACCAACTCCCCACTGTGCATGGTTTTAGAGAGAAGATCATTACAGACAATGGCTTTGCACTAGGGAAGCTGAGGAAGCCAGATCCTCTTTCTCAGTACCCCAGTACAGCCAGAGGTGAGTACATGACCTAACTCAGTGAATCAGACGCTCCTTCTGAGGACGGAAGGTCTAACTAGTCACCACTCATCTCAACGGTGACATGCCCATCAGGCTGTCCTGCTGTGAGACCAGGGCTGGGCTTCCTGCTACCCGATTCTCACTGCTGCTTTTGTTCTTGCTCGGTTCTAGTCCTGGTCCTCTGGCTTCCCACCAGTTCCGTGGGCCCTGAGACCTTCCAAAAATGTTCCATTTGCTTTTAGCTTGTTTCGGTTATTTGTAACCATAGGCTCCCACAGAAACTCAGCCCTGGGCTGGGCTCAGATAAGCAATGTAAGTATAGATTCTTGCCGATTGCCTTTTTGAGGTCACAATATAATTTCCACCCAACATATGTGATGAATAATGGGCATTTGACTCCGTTTCAAAGCCTAAGCTTCTGAGGGGGGGCTGGGAATGAGTTCTGGATAATAATTGGGTGCTCTGTATGCAGCCAACTCCCTTCTTCCCAGGCCCTCCTTTGCAAATCCAAACAGCCTACCCTGTTTTCCCTGCACTTCATTCCTGGGGTGTGTATGACTTTCCAAAGTGGTGGTGGAGACCATTTCTTCTACTTCCTACCATTATTGCAATGGCACTGCCACACGGCAGCTCTGTTAAGTCAAGTGTGCCCTGTGCTAGTTTATCATGAAACCACATCCTGTTCCTCAAGTCAGTCAGAGCCTGGGGAAAATAGAAATTAAATGTGAAGCAAGAGGGATGGAGACTGGCCAGGAAACGAGAGGCCAGGTGTGGATGGATGACAGGCAGAGGGAGGCTGCAGGTGGGGGGCACCACTCTCCCTAGCATCTCCTGTATCCAAAAATACAGTTAGAATGACCATATAAACAATGTAGATTCATCTCAGGGATAGAGGAGGCATTCCAGGTCTTTCCTGGTTAACACAGACATAGGAAGTATCAGAACACGTGTCTCATATGTGCATGAGAGTACTCGCCCAGGAAGAGCAAACTGTAACACCAAATTGGAGCCAGACACAAAACTGTAAACTTCTCCCCAGAGAGGCCATTAGGAGTTAAACTGGGCAAAATTCTCTTCACCACAGTTTCACTTGGAGCTGGGAATGTATACCATCATTTTTTTCTCAAACTGAGAGTCAGAGGGGGCTCATTAAAGTCACTTACACATTCTCCAAGTGCATTTGAAATAACAGAGATGAAGTCAAGGAGGAATCAATTCCTTGTAGGAGCCTGATGCTCAGAAAACAGCAGCCTGGATGGTCCCTGACCTTGCAGACATCCCTTGTTTCCAGGTAATTATGGTTGAAGACTACAATATTCAAAATTCAACCCTTATCCCAAGTGAAATTCTCCAGATAACGCCAAAGGAAGTTTTAGTTTTGTTGGTTCTCTACCCCTTGGAGAACACATGACCCCACCCTCCAAAACACATCCATATGGACGGGCACACCTGACTTTGCATCGAGTTACATTTAGGCCAATATCCCTATCCTTGCAGCCGAGGGTAGCATAGGCTCTCCCCACCTCCACCCCAATTAAGAACCTCTGAGCTAGGAGCCAGTGTGAGAACATCATCTAAGTTTCTGAGGGTGATTGTGAAAGAGTCCTATAGACTGGTATTCTGTTTTGTAAAAACCCTCAGTCTCTAGGAAGAGATGCAACAACTCAAGAGAAGGGGGTGATGTGGATAAGGCTGAGATGCAAGAAGATGAGTCCAGGGCTGCCAGCACCCATTTAAACTACTCGTGGGGCAGCTTACTTGGTAATGAAGCCAATGGATGAAGCCAAACCAGAAGAAATTAGAGAAAAGAGGCAGAGGGACCAAGTCCTCGTGGCATGGTCTAAGATCCTAAATCCAGCTATTTGTGAAGCCATCATCCCTTGATCTTTCCAGTTATGGGAGACAATAAATCCCCTTCAGCTTAGCCAATCAGAGTTAGATTTCTGTTACTCACAGCCCATTCAGTCACCAATATTTTATCATGGTGTATCATGATACAGGTCAGGAGCCCCAAAGCCTCCAACGTAAACTGGCTTTTGCCACTGGACCCACTTTGGGCAAGTGTTTTCTCTGGGTCTCTGTTTCCCCATCTGTATAATGAGGAGGTTGGGTGAGATGCCAGTTTGGCATTCTGGTTTCCACGTTCTTCCTCCAGTTTTCAAGCTCTGTGATGAGGGGCAGAACTGTGACCTTGTCCGTCAGCCACTTGTGAATGACACAGGAGGGGAAGAGGAAAAAGTGTGCTTGTATGTACAGGAAAGGAGAGGTAAAGGAATCACCATCTCATTTGGGTTGGCTAGAGGACACCTGGGGTCGTTAGCACCTGCCTCCACCAGCTCTGAGTTGGACCCTTTGGTGGCCTGCTGTTCTGTGCAGGACCACTCTTGTGCCAACAACCTCTTACTTTCTCTCCAGGCTGGTGTCAAGTCAAGAGTTGTTGGGAATGCTTGAGAGGTGACTGAAGTTTGGAACGTGTGTTTGGTAGATTTGCTAAGACAGTGGTGTCCAGATCCCTTGCACTGGTCTCTCTTTGCCTGTGTTTTTATTTTATTTATCTATTTATTTATCTATTTGCCATGCTGTGCAGCATGCAGGATCTTACTTTCCCCACCAGGGATCAAACCCGCACCCCCTGCAGTGGAAGTGTGGAGTCTTAACCACTGGATCGCCAGGGAAGTACCCTCTTTGCCTGTGTTTTTAAAGTTAGGTTTCCAAAAATACAGTTAGAACGACCATGTAAACAATGTAGATTCATCTCAGGGATAGAGGATGCATTCCAGGTCTTTCCTTGTTAACACAGACATAGGAAGTATCAGAACACGTCCTTCTGTTCACTGCTCCCCACTCTCCCTCTTGTTCTCTGCCACCTCCTGATCCCATAGGTGTGGGGATGGCACAGTCTGGTGCTTTACACTCTGGGCTTTGGACCAGAAAGATCTGAGTTCATGTCCCTGTTCTGCCACTTACCAGTGGTATAATCTTGAGCTAATGACCTAAATCTCCTTGGGTCTCAGTTTCCTCATCTATAAGATGGACTATTCTGTTGATGGAGTGTTATATTGTAGGGGGGCAATCAATGACCAGAGTGCTTAGCACAGACCTTAGCACATTGTTATTATGCAATCAGTGCTACCAGGGGCTGTTGAGAATGATCTAATCACAGTTTGTCCTGTGGACAAGCTTCTGAGTGGGTATCACACGTATTCACCTTCCAAAGCTCACATCATAGGTCCTCTATTCGCCCCTGTCACCCAGCTGCACTTGGCTGTACCTCTGTTCTAGGTTTTATGTTATAATGTGATAGTGACCAAGATGGGTTCTAATATCTCCTGGTCTACTTCCTAGCTGGATGACCTTGAGCAAGTTATTTAGCTTCTTTTAACCTCTTTTTTTTTTTCAGCTTCAAAATGCAAATCCAATTGACCTTGTAGTGACGTTGTGAGATTTGAAGTGGAAGATGCATCCAGAGTACTTAGCACAGTGCCTGATCCAAGAAGGAGAGATCCACACATGGCCGAGGAGGTGAGTAGAATTTCTGAGCCAGAATCTAGGCTTTACAATGACAAACTGTAGCCTGCAAACATGGCAGACAAAAATGAAAAGTGAGGAACAACAGAGGAAAATGAAGCCCAGGGTGTATATTCCATTCCATACATTCTGTCTCAACATTCCAAAGTTGAGACAGAAAAGCAAAGATTCTAAATGTCTGGGGCCTGCTCAGAATTAAAGCATCAGCACAGACATTTGAAGAATTAAGTTAGACATTTTAATAGATGTAGCCAAAGAAGTAGGCACATGGTACACCGTTAACTGGAAGATTCACTACCTTATAACATTTGAGGAATTTAGGAGGGAAAATTCTCTACTTCCCTCCCTTGACAATTATCTTAATGAGTGTTGGGACAGTCTCAAAATCAATTTTAATTAAAAAGATGAATTTAGTTTACTTTGGAGATGGGAGAGGAGGAGGGCAGGTGACCCCAAAGAAACCATACTGTAAGGATCGTTGCTGTTCCAATGAATTTTGACATCATTTTCCTTAAAAGGTGTATATCCGATAAAGGTTTTCACTGAAAACTTTTACAACTCAAAGTTTGAGAGTTTCATATTCCATGAAATCTGTCAAGAAACTCTTACTCTTAACATCTAAGTACACTCAAAAAAGAAAAATTATACTCTGCAGTTAGTAAAGGAGTTGAGGTGACCAGATGCCTTCAGTTTCACAACTTTACATTTACCTGTCTCTAAGTTCAGCAAAATCTTATGATTTCTTGGGAGGGGGTTGTGCTTATTTAAAAAATTTTTTGAAACTCAAAGGACAGTTGAAGCCCTGGGAACTCTTATATTTAAAGTACAGGAAGGGGGAGCAATTCTGCTGTAAAATTAGCAAGAGAAACACACCATTTTGGCAACAGGAAGACCACAGAATGTAATTAGAATTCTAACAGAAGCAGCAAAATACATAGGTCATAGGAATAAACAATGCACCTCCAGTGCTTCCACATCCCCGTGGGAGGCTCAGAAGGAATGAGCCACTGGGGAATAGCTTCTGGAATTGAGAAGACATGCTTCTCTCCATTAATGACATCTCACCTTATCTTCCCATCCGCGTTAATACCATAAGCGCACTCCATCAGAGCCCCGGAGGGTGGTCGAAAGGCCAGCAGCCTCCCATCCAATGGCAAATGTTCCTTGTTCTTTCAGAGGACTGCAGGACCCCTGTTAGAATGATTTCTATTTGCAAATGGGACGGGCTGCTCCTGATTTATTTCATCACATTTGCAAAGCCCCGCCCTTCATCTCTGGATGTGTCTTGTGTCTTATCTTCCAGGAGCCCCCCCACCCCCACCCCGGCCAGCAGAGGTAGTCTGCTGGCTGGAACCTAATTAGGCAGCATTTGAAGATCCGGTGGCCCTCTGGCAGCCAGCTATCTTATCTCCCAGTGCAGAAATCCCTCGGGGAGCTGCTCCTGCCGAGCACTGGGGCCCAATCAGGAGGGGCTAGAGATGTATTTTTGATTTGCCAAACAAAACGACACAAAATAAAACCTATTTCTTAATATATTACCTGGGAAGCCCAACTCACCTTTGGGAAAACCAAAACATTTCTGGGTTGCAGGGAATCTAAAGGTTATATAATTCAACGGGTTGGGGTGGGGTGGAAGGAAAGGTGGGGGCCGAAGGGAGACCTAACTGATTGGCCAAGTTCACCCTGATTATCCAGATATCTCAGTGACACAGGCTAATGGCTCTTTGGTCCCTCAAAAGGGAGACTAGGCAAAATAAAACACAGGAGGCATTCCTAAGGAAGGGAGATTCTACAAATGTCCCAGGTGCCCAGAAAGCAGGTGTCCCGTCACCCTAGCTGATGCTATAGCGCTGAGCTGCCACCAGGTGGCAATAAGCAAGACCACTCTTACTTTTCTAAAAAAAGTGCTTTTGGTGCTTGATTTTAGGTACTGATACTTATGAAATCAGGTTAAAGGGAATTCTGTGGTGTCCTAACAAGGAAATTTGGGTTCTCAATGCAAATATCAGAAAGAGTCTCCTTTTGTCTTAAGCACACAATAAACAGAAGCCCAGGCTTGGCTCACCTCCAAGGGTCTGCTGACCTGAGCCTTTGCGTTCTCGGGCATATGGTTCACTCCTACCAGGTAGCTCAGGCCCAACAAGCTGAGTCCCTAAGAGTCTGCCACCAAGTACTCAGACCTATTGGTTGAGAAAATTCAGCTACAGCATCTTACAGACCTTCAGAGGCCTCAGCCAGTCCTTTGTGATTGTCTCATAAAGTGGCAAAACCTGCAGGGTGTAGAAGGACTACTACAAGAGTCCCTTTTCCTGAGACTAACAAGTCTTGCCGGTTTCTCAAGTGTGACAGTGAGAGCTTTGGTAGTGATTTGTGTTCAATTAGCATATCAGGCATTTGGTCAGCCTGGCTGAGTGAAACCGTCAAAATATAAGCAACCGTTTCAGCAACGATCAAAATAATGTCCTATCTTTTATTTATAAAACACCTTGTAGTTTTTAAATTGCTCTCTCACTCATTTTTTCTTTTGATCCTCACAACTCGAGCAGGCAGGCAGAGACAGGTATTATCAGAGCCTCACCTGGTTCATAGGGTGCCTCTGGGTGAAACAGACACAGAGGCCCCTTCCTCTGGTGGGGGAGGGTGGCAAAGCCTGGCTCAGCTGGACATCAGCTCCCACTGACCCCTCAGCTGCATCCTCCTGTGTAGGGCACAAACTACCCAACCATACATGGCAGCCCGAGATATTATCTCCATTTTTAGGTGAAAAAATTAAGACTCAAAGAGTGTAATTGACTTGTGAAAGGTCACGTATCTTGTAGATCTTCTGGCTACTGGTCCAGTGGTCCCTTTACCATATACCTCTATCCTCCTAACTCACCTTCTAGCTTTACATCAACAAATAGCACTTCAAGAAAAACACTGAATATGAGCATTCACCTTTCGTCTCTTATCCTCATCAAAATGTCCTACATCCTGAGTCAAATAAATGCCTATATCAAGAGCCAGTCTTATAGGATTTTGACTCATTATGTAAAATTCTACCACAAAATTTAATCCTTTGAGATGTTTAAGGCTGCAGCTGTAAACAATTAATTTATGTTAAAAATCCAAATGGAACTGGACGTGCATTCCATTAAGTCACTGCTTTCCAAACTGTCTTCCTTAGAACACTCGTACTCTTAGACGAGGGGTATCAGAATCACCTGGAGGGCTTGTGAAAACCCAGATCCCTGGGCCCCAACTCCTGAGTTTCTGATTCAGTAGGTTTGGGTTTGGGCCTGAGAATTTAATACAAATTTTCACTTCTAACAAGTTCCCAAATGGGGCTGATGCCACCTCTTCCAGAACCAAATGTTGGGAAGTAAGTTTCCAGAGGATGCTAATAGGAGTTCAACGCGACTTTAGTTTTTTTAAAAAATACACTTATTAGTGTACTCATGGAAATTAATTCAGAAGGTAGTTTGAAAAATCCTAACACAGGCCATAAGAAGCCAACATTGTCATCTGGACTTAATTTATTAATTTATCCCCCAGTTGTTTAGACAAACATTAATTAAGTGCTGAAAATGTTCCAGAGTCTGTTTACATCCCTGGGGGCACAAAGATCTGGTCCTTGTCCTCCTGGTAATTTCAATCCATCTGGGCACGGAGACACAGACAGACCATTACAACCCAATAGGTTACCGACTCTGCCCAAGTCAGGTGTATGCTAGTTGGCTGGGGGCGGTTGGTGATTTGTGAGCCAACAGCAGGAAAGAGGAAAGTGGACATCAGCCCTCAAGAACCTTGTCTGAGTCACTCTTTGCCTCAAAGGCAACTGCTTTTATGCTACCTGGGGTCCCCTCCTTTATAGGTTTAGGCTATAAACCTATTCCCCAAGGAATTCACAGAACATCAACGGTGGCCAGGGCCAGCTCCATGCATGTGCAGCCGATGTGCACCCACAGACCCCACACACAGGAGAGCCCCAAGCTGGGTTTAATGCTCTGCTATTGCCATCTTGAAAGTCTTAGTAATGTTTGAACAAGGGGCCCTACATTTTCACTCTGCACTGGGCCCTGCAAATTATGAAGCTGGTTCTGATGGTGCCTACATTAGCCATTCCACAAAATCTTTTTGAGCACCTACTAAGTGTCATTTGCTGAATCGGGCATTAGGGGGTTTTGATTTAGTAGGATAGGGTTCCTGACGGAGGAGCTATAAGCTGAATACAGAAGACAGACGCATGAATAGGAACTGACAATCCCGTGTGGGAAGTTAGAAGACAGCAACACACGCCCCATCCTTCATGCCCACAGGAGAGAATCTGTCTCTGCCAAACCATGTCGGGCTCTCAGCAGAAAGCTCTGCATCTCCTATCGCAGCCATGGAGGACTGGAGTCCTTGCCCAGGTAATTTACGGAGGGAGGAGAGGGGGCGTCTCCGTCATAGAGAACATCACCTCACGCCAGGTTTAGCATTCGTCAAAGTAATGTCATTAATGTGCGTTTTCCCCAGAGGCTCGTCCAACAAGCCAGGTAGTCCTGATATGGTAACGGCTTCATTTTTAAGTGAAAAGTCAACTTCCTATCTTCACCCTTGAATTGTAGTGAATCTCCCTAGCTGTTTGAAATATGTCAGCAAATACCCACCTCTGAAATGGAGCTAAAATCTAGATGATTTCAAGTCACAGGTGGTTTGCTTGTCCTTCAAGACAGTGTTTTGCAAAGAGTGGTTCATAGACCACTTGCATGAGGATCACCTTGGGTGCTTGTTAAAAAGGCAGATTCCTAAGCTCCAGTCCATTCTGGGATCTGCATTTTTAAATTTTTACTGCTCTCCAGGAAATTCTTAAACACGTGGAAGTTTGAGAAGGTTCCTAGAAGCCTTGACAGGAGTGGGACAGCAGACCACTGGAGTTTACTAGTAAATCAGGATATTTACTGCACTCTCCAAAATACTCAGCACTCCAAGAGGCCCTATTAGGGGATTTCAGAGGTGAAATCCCACACCAGAAAGTTGACTTCTGTGGAAACAAGCTTCGCACGTGGGCACAGACCAGAGGGGAGCAGAGCTGAGCTCCCTGACATGAGTGCTGCAGGCAAAGGGGCTTCAAACAAAAGCACCTGGAATGTTTGGGGTTCATGAAGGTTCCCCAGGGGCCATCAGAGGACCTGAGAATTAGCAGAAAAGGTGGGGCTCCAGGCCTCCAACCTGGCTCTTATTACGACTTCTCATTCATTTCACAAGGTTAAGAGAATATGTCAGAGTGAAAGCTTCAGTCCTTACAGAGGCTGGCAACGTTCTACATGGCCAGAACCCCAGTACCCTCACTTCTCCCACCTGACCTCCTAAGATGCTCCAAATGTGCTCACTGTGCTCCAGCCACACCCTGGCCTCCTTGCAGCCCTTCTAACACACCAGGCCACTCTGCCCCAGGGACTTTGCACTGGCTGTTTCCTCTATCTAGAACGCCCGGGGCTTACTTCCTCACCTCAAACGTCTTTCTGGACTACCCACACTCCCTGTCCCCTCACTGTGCTTTATCTTTCCCTGCCAGACTTGCCTGCATCTGGTAGACTAGACATCTTCTTTCTTTATTTACTGACTGTCTCCACTCAATAGAAAGATAGCCCCTTGAGGGCAAGAATTTTTGTTTAGTCTAGTTTTGCCCGTTAAGGTATCTCTGGCATAGGAAACAGTGCCTGGCATGTGGGAGGCCCTCAGTAAATATCTTTGTTGAATAAATCAACATTAGACAGTGCTCATAGGACCGTAAAAAAACGCCCACTAAGGGACAAATACAGACAGGGAAGCAGGGTACACTGTGTCTCTCCAGTTTTTCTCAGCCTCAGGGAAATATGGACTTTCGACTTCTCTCAGAGTTTAAACTGGGGGCAAGGAGGATGAAAAGAGCAACAAAGAAGGGAGGAAAATCTGGGATAAGAGCTAACTTGTTGCTTTCAGAAGAGTTCGCATCACACCACCACCTTTCAGAGGACATGAGAAAGTGGGAACGTGTCAGCCCATCTCCGGAGATGACACTGGCTCCTCCTCCTCCGTCTCTACCTCCTCTTTCTTCCTCATCTCCTTTTTTGCTGTCACTTCAAACGCTGCCCTCGTTGGCTTCTTTTAAATAGCCAGGGTAGGAAATATACAGGGGGGAGGTATCAGGGTTCCCTTTGAAACCTGGCCCAGCAACTGCTGCCCACAAACATCTCTTAGCGGGAGAAGCACCGGCTTCTCATGTCTGACGGTGGCGGCTGGTGGGAGGTCTTCAGGGCACTCAGCTCATGGCAGGTGCCTTTACTTTGACACAGATCCTGAGAGGTGGGGGCAGGGCAGGGGGAGAAGAGATGTGGCTTGACAGGGGCCCCCTCCTTTTCTTTCTTTTAAAAAATTACACCAAATCGATCATGTGGGAAAAATTGGACAATTATTTTTACAACGCCTTGTTTCTGATGGCCAGGGGTGAGGTGAGGAAGGGAGAGAATAAAGGTGCAGGTCTCCCTACCTAATTCTCTTTGTCCAACATAAAACATCATTTCTCCCGATTGTTGAAAATGACTCTCCTGCCTCAACAAGGACTTTGAAGGGAAGACGAGGCCCTTAAACATGCACATTTCACGGGCTTTGTTCTGAAAATTATCCTCATCACTGCAAAGATGTTCAAGTCTTAGGGGTTAAGGAGCACGAATAGACTGGGAGCAGCTCCAGTTTCTGGCTGCAGGCTGTGGGCTGAGTGGGAGTCGGGATGCCTTAGAACAATGGGGGAGTGATTCTCAGATCAGAAGCTGACATGGTTTTACCTAGAAGAGACACATGGCTCTCTGACTCACCACATATCCATGCAGGCTCGAACTGGGACACATCAAGGGAACATGAGTGTTTTTAGAACCAGCCTCACGGAGGAGGAGAATGAGACATGCTTTTTACCAAATTCCCCTGGAGGACAAAAGGTCTTGATCCAGGGTAGCTGGTGAAAGAAGGTAAAGTGTCAGGTAGGGAGATAGGACTGAAAAATAATGATAATAAAAATCAAAGTAAAAACAGCTAGGTATACTGGTGGTGTTCATGCATACCATCTTGGTTGTGAAGTACAGTCTGGAATCAGACCTGAGTTAAATCCTATTTCCTCTACTGACCATCTGTCCAACCTCAGGGCTTCCGTTCTCCTCTCTGTAAAATGGGTAAAATAATAGCACCTACCTTTCAGGATCGTTTTAAGATTTAAACAAGAATGTGTGTACAGGGGCCTGACAAAAAGAAAGCCCTCCATAAATGTTAGTTGCTACCATCACCACCACCATCATCACTACCTTCCTCCTCCTCCTCCTCTTCATCATCATCATCATCATCATCATCATCATCATCACCGAATTTAATCCTGTCTCTACTTCTTGTTTCCTGGGTGGCTCTGATAGACCATCTAATTGTATATGTGTGTGTGTGTGTGTGTGTGTGTGTGTGTGCGCGCGCGGCGCGCGCGCGCATGTGCGCACGCAGACACATTAGTTTCTCATTCGTAAAATGGAGATCACAGTAGTATTTGATGCAGGTAAAATGACATAATTCTCGCTAAGGACATGGCTCAGTGGCTGCAGGCAGTAATGCTCCAGGCATAGGCACCATCATTGTTAGGCCCTGCAACTACCCTCATTCTAAGGTGAAGTAGCTGACGTCTAAAGAGCTTGCTGAAGATCAAAGATTCAAGCAGGGCTCTTAACTGCTGCTCCCAGAAGCAGCCCTGAAGACCAGGATCTGGGCGCAAGTGGGTCCCAGGTAGCAGTGGTGGAGGTGGGGAAGGGAGACAGGGGAGTGGAGAGAGCCGGCAGAGGGTCCGTGGAGGAGCAGGATATAACTGCAGGCACCTGGGGTCAGTTCCACTGGGAAACTCTGAGAAGTGGTGTGGGTCACGCCTCTGAGCTGTCCCTCCGCAGTGTCAAGGAGCCTGGGGTATCTATCCTCCTCCTTGTATTTGCCACTGGCTGAGGGTGACTCCATGTCACCCCTAGTCTGTCCCATGCGTGGGCCCAGGGAGAGCCCTCAAGTCTTCAATCTGATCTTCAGCAAGTGCTAGAATGGTGAACTTTGAGGGGGTGTGGAGGGACCCTGATAGCACCCCCTATAGCCAACACGATGAAAGTCAGGGCACCAGTGGATCTGAACTCTTCAGACAAATAAGAACCAGGAGCCTGATCCCTGAGGGGCGGAGAAGACTGAGGACTGAGAAAAGGGTAAGGGCTCAAGGGACCTGGTCTGGCAGGATAATAGACTTGAATTGAATTAAGCAAACACTGGCTGAGGTTCTGTCATGTGTAGGGCTTGTGTTAGGAATGGTGGGACGGCTGTCTTCCAAGGACTTACAACCTAATACCCACCTGTGTTTGCGGAGTTGGGATGGAACCTGCTCTGTGCCAGAGCTCCATACCAGGTGCTTCAGAGGCACAGGAGGAGGAGGTTTCATTTGAGTCACTTGAGCCAGACCATGAGTGATGACTGGGGGATTAAGAGAGATTCATAAAGAGATGGGAGGGACAAGCGCTACAGGTGGGTCAAGGTTTGAGGGTGGGCAAGTTCAGAGCATGTTCAGGATATGGGGGTCTTCTGTGTGGTTGGAGAGCAGGTGGGCCCAGTGCGCAATGTGAGAACTTTCTAGAAAGATCAGTTGAGGACTGCATGATGGAGGACACTGAATGTCATGATGCGCAGGGGGCAGAAGCTAAAGACCTTGGTTCCTGAAGAAAACCTGTGCCTTATATAGGGCACTTTAATAAGCTTCCTCTGCAGGCACAGTGAGTGGAGTAACTGAGAGCAAAGGCTGGTGCAGAAGGTCCCACCCCACCTCTAGTCCCCGATATAGGGGGAGGGGCATCGGGGCAGGACCCTCATGTCACACCTGAGGCACAGCCTGCTCCATGTGTTGAAGCCATCTCTCCTATAGCCTGGCATCCTTAAAACCCCAATCCACACTAAGGTTCCCCAAAGAAGTCCTACTTCCTGTGCCCCAGGGACCCCAGAGTTCTCAGCCAGCTCTGTTATCTATAATGATACAGCCAGGGCCCGCCAAGGGGTCTGGTTGGCCCTATAGCAGACCTGGTCTTGCAGGAGGGTACATAATCCACTAGTTTTGATGAGGGGAAAGTTCTTCCCCCAAATGCCAAAGTAAATCCGCTGTCCCTATTTTTGTTTTTCATGAGAATTCCTAGCACTAGGCTACCAAGGAGATGTGAAATATGGCACCGGCTGATTCTCCTGGACTCTATTGACTACTGGAACATAAATTTACCCTGGTCTTTCTGCCAAATGGATCCTCAGTCTGGGAACTCTCCTGGAGAACAGCCAAGAGTCAGTTGGTCTTTCTCAAAGAGGCTCACTCTCTTTGAGACAAGACCTCAGGGAAGAGGCCTGGGTCACCCCTCAAGCAAACTTTGCAAAATTCCACTTCCCTGAGAGCTTTTCAGAGCCATGGCCAGAGTCCAGGAAAGCCCCGAGGCCTTGTCATGTGCCTCTCTCCTCTTCGATCTGGCCATGGATGTCTCAGGATAAGAAAACCTACCAGATGTTGATCACAGAGGTACAGGCATATCTCAGATACCATACCAGCTCGTCTGGTGGAGCGAGCCATGTGCCCCCAGGGCAGGCTGAGGAACAGGCTGCATTGGACAGCAGCTGGAATTTTAGCTCCAGCAATGGAAGGGCTGAGTATCCAGGCACTTATCCTGTGAATCAATTATTTTAATACGTTTGAACTCAGTGCTAGCTGTTTTATGTTATACTGTGTTTATTTTTACTTTAAAGTGCTATCTATGCATGAGTGAGTTTTCTCCTGTACATTCCTTACTATTTGATTCAGCCCCAAAATATTGCCTTCATTTGAAATATTAGCTGGCCACACCTCTTCTCTTCTTTGCCTTTTCTCTGCCCACCCCGCTTCCTCCCCTCATCTTTGCCTCTGAGATCCATAAGACAATGTCAGAGTGCATTCTACCCAGTGGATATTCATTAAGGGCCATAAACAGCCATAACCTTAACGGATGTGGCTAGTTAGCTGAGTCTGGAGGAAGGGCAGTGGTGAAATTGCAGGAGTGCAGACATCTATGAGTCCCTGGTGACAGGCTTCAGCCCCTGGAGGGGTGATGGGGTGAGGAGTTTGTGCCCTGGCAACTTCCCTTCCTGACTTTCCCCCTTCTCATTTTGTGCTCTCTATTCCCCTATCTCTAGAAATGCAGACTTGAATGGTTGGGGAGAGATTTGTATGTAATGCAGCTAAAATCTTTGATGGGTGGGCAGTAGGGGTGGGATGGTGCAGAAGAGCACACCTGGTGACAAGTACACCTGGGCCTGAGCATCCTTCTAAGACACATCCTTGTGAAGACATCAGGGGGCTCCAGGCAAATTCAAACACAAATTCTCAACCAGTAAGAGGAGGGGCAATGTGGGAGAGAACAGAGAGGGAAAATCAAACAGTACAAGATTGTTCATAGCAGCTTGATTCATGATAGCCCCAAACTGGAAATAACCCAAATGCCCGTTAACAGGAGAATAGATAAACAGATTGCAGTATGCTCCTGCAATGGATTGAAATGGAAATAAAAAGAACAAATGTACTAGTCTACCTGGGCTGCCATAACAAAACACCATAGACATGGTGGCTTCAACAATAGATGCTGATTTTCTCACAGTTCTGGAGGCTGGAAGCCTCAGATCAGGCTGCTGGTAGGGCAGGATTCAGGTGAGGGCTCTCTTCCTGGCTTGCAGACAGCTACCTTCTCACCGTCCTCACATGGCCTTTCCTGGTGCATGTGTGCAGAGAGAGAGAGCAAGCTCTCTGGTTATCTCTTCTTATAATGGCACTAATCCCATCCTGAGGGCCCCATCTCCACAACCTCATCTAACTCCAATCATCTCCCTAAGACCCCATCTCCAAATACCATCACATTTCGGGGTCAGGGCTTTGACATATGAATTTTGGAGAGACACATTCAGTCCATAACAGTGAACTTTGGATAAAAGGAACTACATGCATGAATCTCAAAAAATATTTTGCCAAGTGAAAAAGGGGGCACAAAAGAGTGAATACTCTGTCATTTTAAAATAAATTTTTAGAATAGGCAAAATCTGTGATGATAGAAATCGGAAGAGAGGCTGGCTCTGTGGAGGTGTGGAGGGTGGGTATTGACTGGAAAAGGGCATGAGGGGACTTTCTGGGAAGATGGAACTGTTCTAGATTTTGACTGTTACGGCAGTCTACCCGGGCTGCCGTAATGAAACACCATAGACATGGTGTTTCGTTATGGCAGCCCGGGTAGACTAATACATTTGTTCTTTTTATTTCCGTTTCAATCCATTGCAGGAGCATACTGCAATCTGTTTATCTATTCTCCTGTTCACGGGCATTTGGGTTATTTCCAGTTGGGGGCTATCACGAGTCAAGCTGCTATGAACAATCTTGTATTGTTTGACAGAGGGAGTGGTCCCACTGTATATATGTTCAAAGCTCATTGAACTGCACACTAAGACCTGTGCAGTTTAAGTAAATTATGCCTCGATAAAAACCAGCATTAAAAATAAATAAATAGGGCTATAGGAGGAGTGTTGTGAGGCCCAGGGATAACAGAGAGAGAGACTTTTGTTTGTGTGTATGTGCAGGCATGTGTGTGAATGTGCGTACACATGTATGTATGTGCATATCCACGTATACATGCACATACATATACACACAGTTAACAAGAAAGAAACTAAAACCAATCACAACAATGTAACAAAGAACCAAAGGCGAGCACGCCCCACGCCCCCAGTAGGAAGCCCATACATCTCTGTACCAAGAGGGGAAACGGTGCAGGTGTTGCCCCGAGCAGACACATTCATGAACCTGGGCGAACTGAATTCAGCCTGGACGACTGGTGTGATTAAAGTGCCATCACCCATTGAGTTATATATGAGAGCGCCTCACTTTGCTTTTCCATATTGATGAAAAAACTTGCAATTTTTCACTGCTGCAGAACTGAACTGTGATTTAATGTTTCACAATTTACAGAGCTGATTTCATGTACTTTTGGCAGTTCCACCACATTTTCAGTAGTTACTAGAAAAAGTTGTTCCTCTAGGAAGTCAAAGAGGTGTCTATTCTGCTTCCCAATCCCTCCCCGCCGCCACTAGGCTCATGAGGAGAAATTCAGAGTTGAGGATGAGAGGTGTGAAAGTTACAGAGTCTTTGATTCCAGCGTGACTCTGGGAGACGATACTCTTCATGCTAGCATTTGGGCGTGAAGCATTTGGGTCCCTGTTATCTGCTCACATTTTTCCCTATTAGCCAAGCAGACACTTGGAATGTCCCCAACGCTCAATTAAAAACATTGCCTCCACTATTCATTAGCAGTTTGGCCTTCGATAAGTTAATTAATTTCACCATTCGTGAAATGGATCCCAAAATGCCCCTCTCCAATGGATACTCTGAGGAGTCAATGAGAAATTGTCTAGCACCATGGCCAGTGCCAAGTGGATGCTGGAGGCCGAGAGCTTCTCTTTATACCCACCTTTCAATATGATCACCTAATTCAGATGCACTGGCCTATCATTATATACTTTCTTCTTTAATGTGCCCATTTATTTATTCACCCACTGATTCATTGATTCATTCAGTCACTCAGTAAATATTTATTGAACACTTATCATTACAGACTGTGACAAGTTCCCTGAAGCAAAGGAACATAATCGTCTGGTTGTGTAACAGCAGAGCTCAATTGAGATTGAAGGGTCAGAGGGAGCTTCCCCAAGAAGGGGACTGAATTCCAAGCCTGAGCCGAGGTCTGAGGATGGGGAGGTTAAACTTCCCACACATCTGCCCATTCCAGCCTTTATGGCTTTGTCCAGACAGTTCCTCATTCAGGAATGGGCTTTTCTCTCTATTCCGCCAATTTCAATCTCTTAAAGGCCCAGCTCAATTCCCGTCTCTTTCATGAAGTCGCTTCCCAATGAGGCTTTCCTGTGCTCAGCACCCTGGTGTGGGTTCCTGGAGGACTTAGAGTCTGCCCTACACAGCCCACAAGTGAACAGAATGTGTTATCCTCTGCCTGAGTTGTGTGTCTTATCTCCCCAGCCAACTATAAGCCCTGGAGAACAGTGGTCATCCTGGCCACCTCTCATATAATCTCTATGATGCTGGAGGTTGAGAGGTTACAAAAGAACTACTTGCTGCCTGGACTTCTGTAGGGACAAATGTCACATCATGAATGAAAGATGTCAGCACCAGCTGTGCACAGAGGTGGTTGATATGCTTAAGACCTTGAGAGCCCGATCATTCATTGACTAATTTGTTCTTTCCACAAATCTTCATAAGCTTCAATAGATCAGGTGCTGTTTCAGGTGTAGGGGATATATCAGCAAGTCAAAGGTCTCTTCTCTGGAAGAACTTCCTATTTAGTAGAGCCCAACACATATACAATAAACATATAAATAAGTTAATTCTATAGTAGGTTAGAAGGTGATAAGAGCAAAAGGAAAAACAACCGGCCAGGATAAAGGAGTTTGGGAGGTCCCAGGCCAGAACCTTAAATAGGGAAGTCACAATAAGTTTCTTTGAGGAGATGGCATTTGAGCACATTCTTGGAGTTAGCCATATGGCCACTGGGGGAAAGTGTTCCAGGGCCCATGCTGGGGGAAAGTGTTCCAGGGCCCATGCTGGGGGAAAGTGTTCCAGGGCCCATGCAAAGGCCCCGAGGCAGGAGTCTGCCTGGTGTGGATTCCATGGAACGGTCACATGAGTGTGGCTGGAACTGAGTGATCAGGAGAGCAATGGGGGTGAAGGTCAAGGAAACAAGGAAGACAGGATTGTGGAGGTCCTGTGGGCATCAAAAGGAACTCAGCTTTTACTCCGAGTGAAATGGATTTGTGTCTTAGCTCTGTTGCTCTGTTAGCTGTGAGAACTGGGGAAATCAGTTTACTTCTCCAAGGCTCGGTGTTCTTATTTGCAAATTGAAATGCTGCTGCTGCTGCTAATACCTCCCTATAGGTGGCTGTGGTGAGGATTACAGGAGGTACAGCTCCCAGCCTGACTGGTACCCTGTAGTTCCCCAAATGCAGGCAATCGTTTTTTCCATGGTTGCGTTGCGATTACTATTACCTCTATTCATTTTGGAAAGAGAAAGCTTCTACCCTTTAGTGAACACTTTCTGCTTGTCAGAGATTGTGTCTTCCATTGGATCCCATCTAAGCCACTTCCTATGCTAACCCTGTCAGAAGAGAGGTCCTACTCCTCTCTTAATTGTTGAGGACACTGAGGTTTCGGAAAAGCGAAGAGGCTTTGCTGAGTGTCCAACAGCTAGTTTGCAGTTAAGGAGGACTTCGAACCCAGGCCTATCTGACTTGATAGATTAACTGCTTTCTACTTGAGCGGAACAAGAGAAAAGGGAGCAGAACATAACTGCAGTGTTGGAATGTTTCTGCAGGTGATGCTCTCACTCCTTTGTGTGAACAGAGCACAGAGACCCAGGAGGGCCGTGTGGGGCCTCATTTCTCAGAGATGCTGAAGGGATTTCACACTGCTGTTCTTAGGAGGTGACCATCTCCTCTATTCTGTTTATAACTTAAAATCCAATTTTCTAGAGCTTTGCTGAAAGATCATAAGACTATATGACACTGTCCCCTCCTTGAATTTGATGGGAGAATAAAAGCCATCATGAATTCCAAGTATCAACAGTGACCTAAATATTTAGATATTTCCTGAAACTATTCTGGCCGCTTCATGGAAAGGAAAAGGGATGTCTTGGGCCTGGGTCCGGTAGTTCTGTCTTTGTTCAGAAGGAAGAAATGTTGGCACATAAATGTAACAAATAAAGGCTTTGCAGAATTTAGAAAAGATCTGCATGGAGTCCAATTTGAGCTCAATAATAATTAACTGTTTGTTCTGAATTCTTGTTTGATCTGATGGAACGTATGTATTTCTTTCATGTCACTCCTGTACTTTTTTATGTCAAGAAATTGCAGTGACCCTCTAGAAAGAATTATGGTTTCTGTTTAGAAAAAAAATTTTAATTTGGGGGTTGTGCCCTGCAGAATGTCTGTAAGTAAGTTATCAGTATAAGTTCTCTCAATGGAAAGCATGGGCCTTTCTGAGCTCATTTATTTTTTTTTAACATTTATTTATTTATTTGGTTGCACCGGGTCTTAGTTGTGGCAGGCGGGCTCCTTAGTTGTGGCTCACGGGCTCCTTAGTTGCAGCATGCGAACTCTTAGTTCTGGCAGGCATGTGGGATCTAGTTCCCTGACCAGGGATCGAACCCGGGCCCCCTGCATTGGGAGCGCAGAGTCTTATCCACTGCACCACCAGGGAAGTCCCTGTGAGCTCATTTATTAACCTAAACTCCTGAGCTAGCACCTTGAAGAGTCAGGGAATATTCGGAAATTAAGAGCAGAGAATGTGCTAACTTTGTCTCACTGAATGAGTTCATTCCTCCTGACAGTCTTTAATTAAGATAAGCTATCATATAGGGCATGTTAGACTTGACATAAATCAGAACATGATAGTTTGTTCTGAACCCTTCTTCAAACTTGATAGATTCCAGGTCAAGAAAGCCAGCCAAATGCTTATTGAATCCACCGAGTAGGGCTATTGCCAACAGTTAACTTGATAGAAATCCATTCTGAAGATCTTGAGCCGCAGTCTACTGCAGTAGAATGCATTAGAGAGAACATAGTCTGAAGTTCATTTACAGGTACTCCATTATGAATTTTAGTAATCATTTATATCACTGAGGACCTCGAAACTTGAGCACAACCATGGTGCAAAGCAACTTTCATAATTTTGCCTTGTAGTGGGCATGGGCTCCCTTGGTGGGCAGCAAACACACACCCAAACACATTCTTCCTGAATTGTAAATCTCAATAGTGACCATCAATTCTATGCAGACCACACTTTGTACTTATACTAACAAATATATATGCACCCATACAACATATACACATGCGCGTATACTAAAGACTTTGCTACTTATGTTTTCCTCTTCTTTCCAGCTGGTTGAAATGCTGGGTGAATTGGGACAACCTCTACAAAAAATAGTTATAATAATGCCTACTCTGTGTTCTAAAAGTTTTATGTATACTCAGCACCATAACAACACAAGGAGGCAGGAACTATTATTATCCCCAGGTCACAGAGGAGGAAGAGAGCTTAGGTAATTTACTGTAGTCATGTAACAATGACTGGGGAAGCCAGAGGGAAGGGTGACCGGCACCATGAACCCCAAACTTGAGGACACTCACACACACTAGAGGTTCTACCTGAAATGTCCCCTCATTAAGGGAGCATCTTCTGACCCCTGCAGTCTGTCAGTTCCACTTCAGGACTTCCCTTTACGGCCCTCATGAAAGTTAATGATTCTGCATTTACTTGTGGGATTGGTAGGTTAATATTGGTCTCCCCAGTAAGGGGATACTGGAGACACATGCTCACCATTGCATGTCCAGTACCTAGCTCTATGCCTGGCACACAGTAGGTACTTTATCCAGAACTGTTGAATGAATGAAAGAATAATCCAGAGAATAGGAAAGAGAGAAAAATTAAAGGAAAAAAAGGGACAGAAGGCATCACAACAGCAGTCCCTGAAGTTATGGTTAGTGCAATTAGAAGCAGCCAAGGCATTCTCAGGGGCTGACTTCCTTTTCCTGAATTAGCTCTGAACATCGTAGCCTGGAAGGCACTGGGCTAGAGCCAGTGGGGTTGGACACAAGGCTCTCTACTTCCTTTGTCTCCCTCCTGACCATCCTGGGCCCTGCAGGCCCAAGCAGAGGTCTTTGTGCAACACTGGCCTTTGGAGTATATCGGCTCAGCATTACCGACGAGCTGATTCTTGAGAAATTGAACATCACTGTTATTCCATGGAAAAGGGCAAACCACAGTTGGGTCAGCCTGGGGTCTCAGAGCATCATTCATTCATTCATTCATTCAGTCATGAACACTCATAGAGCGATTCCATGTACAAGGCACTGTTCTGAAGTCCAGGCATATGGCTGTGAATTAATCAGAAGAAGTCCCTGCCTTCATGAAGCACTGAGAAGAGAAGACAGACAATAAACACAAAACATAGGTAAGTCTGGCGCTGATACATACTATGCTGGAAAGCGAGGTGGGTAAGGGCCTCAGAGTCAAGGTAGAGCAGGGACAGTGTGAAGATCTGTTGTTTTAGATAAAGGCATCAGGGCAGGCTGCTCTGAGGAGGTGGCATTTGAGCAGAGCCCTGAAGGACGTCAGTGTGGGAGCCATGCAGATGTCTGGGGGGAAGGATGCTCCAGAAAGAAATAACAGAAGATGCAGAAGCCCTGAAGTGGGAGGGTTTTTGGCATGTTTGAGGAGGAGTCAGGAAGCTGGCATGGCCAGAGCATAGTGAGGAAGAATGAGAAGAAGGGGATGAGGTCACGGAGGTTGGGGGCTGTAAGGACCTTTAGTCTGAGTAAACTGGGGAACCGTGTTCAGAACAATGTCTCAAATTAGGCTTCAATTGCAAAGAGCTGTCTTCCTTCCACATCCAGATAGAAGAACTTTCCAGAGATTTGGGGGATGGGCAAGGGGTGGGCAGTACAGCATGTTGGCTAAGGACATGGAACCAGACAAAGTGATTTGAATTCCAGCTCTGCCACCTACTAGCCAGGTATCCTGAGACAAGCCATATAATCTTTCAGAGTCTAGGTTTTGTTACTTATAAAATAGGACCCATAAAGCCTCCCTCATCAGGGCCATTGGGAGGACCAAAGTAGATAGTGAATGCGTAGCACTTGGCCCAGGGCCCCAGGGCTCAATAGATGTCACAGTCTTACTGCACTGTTCTGGAGAAGATTCTGCAAATCTTCTGGAAATTTGACTCCAGTCTCCAGCACCTCAGTTGGGGCTTGTGATGTTATGGCAGGGCCTTTCCTGGGACTCTGTGGGACCGAGATCTAATGGTGACTCTTGAGTTCACCATGAACCTCTTCATGGTGAACTGGCTCCCGGGGCAGCAAGAGAACATCACAGTTGGAGCGCTGACTCAGGAGATGAAGAAGACTGACCAGCCTTCCCGATGTCCCCAGGTACGGCAGAGCTTCCTGGGGCTTGGGAAGATATTGTGCACGTTCCACCTTCTGTGGCCTGACCCTAAAGACAGGCATTGCAAATGCAAGATGAGGGGATGGACCTGCCTTGGCCAACCCTTGCCCAGCTGGGTTCAGGCTGGCTTCTGATGAAGCCATAGACCCAGAAATGACCCCCTTTGACCTCACTTCAGCCCTGAACAGTGCACCTTCAATGAGTGCCAGAAATCCATCTGGTCAGATATCTTTGAGGGCCAGAAGGAGCTTTGTTTTGTTAAAGTGACTTATAGTTTTTCATGATGTGCTTCTGCATAACTTTCTTTCCTGCTGGAGAAAGTAAAAAATAGAGGGTGATTTATCTGTGATATCAGAATTGCTTACACTAAACCAAAGCATATTTGCCAGCCCACAGACCAGGTTGGCAGTAGCTCAGCAAGCAGTGGGACCTGGGAATCTATCTGCCCTTCTTTTCTCTGGCAATGCAGCTTAGGAGCCTTTAGTAGGACCAGTTGGAGGCTTGTGCCAAACCTATAGGAAATGGGGAGGTGTTGGGATGTGGTTTAGATGAACAAATGTGTCCTTTGTAGTGTAAACATCCTGAATATGTCCCTGGAGGTTGTCCTTACAAGGTCCCCTGTGTGTCTGTGGCTTTTAGGACTATCATGTACAGGACAAGTTGTGCACAGCACAACTCTAGAGGGCACTATTTATGTCAGTGTCTATGTGAATGGCCCTCAGTCAGACTGTGCAGCGTGGCTCTGACCAGTGTGGGTGAACTTAGCCTTGCAGGAGGTAGGGCTTGCTCGCTGGGGAGCAGTGTGCCTTGGTGAAAAGTGCCTGGACTATGGCATCAGATAGACCTGAGCTTAAATCCCAACCCTGTTACTTGCTATAGACTCTAGATGAAGGGCCTCATTTCTCTCTACTGTAGTCATCTGATGTGTGAAATGAAGATAATTCACCTCGGAGATCAGCTATGGAGAGGATTAGATGAACAGCATATGCGAATATAATGATCTTGAAAGCACTATTTGTTGGGTGTGATCTTTGTGCCATTACCTCCTCTAATCTTCACAACAGCCTGTGAGGTGTATACCCTCATTTTCCAGAAAAGAAATTCAAGGCTTAGGGAGGTTAAACATATCACATTTGTTGGGACTCTTTTGATCGTGTCCAGGACTCAACTCACACTAGCTCCAGCCAAAGAGTGGAGTTCGTTGTGTCGGGTAACAGAAGTATCCAGAGTTGGTTTCAGGCATATCTGTATCCAGGGGCTCAAGTTATGTACCTAGCACTCTGTCTCTCCCATCTACTTTTGTTGTTGTTATTGTTGTTGGCTTAGTTCTCTCCCTGTGTAGGTAAGTCTGGCATGGATAATTCTAGGCTTACTTGTTCTTCAGTGCCTGCCTTCTCTGAAAGAGAAAGTGTCTCTTTCCCAACAATTCCAGCAAACGTCCCAGGAGAGAGCTTTGACTGGCCAGGCCTGGGTCATAGATCCACCCCTGGAGCCAGGCCATTAGGAGGCAGGCCATCTGAACCACAGGGGTCAAAAATGAGAGAGGGATTAGGTTCCAAAGTTATATGGTTACGGGGTGAATATGTGTTAGAAAGGGTATTTGAGTCCAGCAGCACCTGTCTGTCAATAAATGGCATCTAATAGACCTCTTTTTATTATCATTGGTATTGCATGCATTTTAGGTAGCTGAAGTCTTCAGAAGCTTGATTTCTGTATATCACTTGAACTTTTTCCAAGACATTTCATATTTACTAGTATTTGCCCTATTGCTGTTTCAGGGATGTTTTAACAAGAAAGCAAATTAACAGATGTGAAAGTACATTGAAAAGCATAACTGGACCATGATGCCAACTATTTCATTATATTTGAATATATCCAGTACATCACAATGACCCTGTGAAATAAAAAGAGGGCACCTGCCGTTCTATTCCATTTTACAGAGAGGAAAATAGAGGGACTGAGAGTTCAAATAATTGGGTCAACTTCAGCCTGAGGTCAGTGGTCAAACTAGGATAAAACCCATGTTTCCTGACTCTCAGTCCAGAAGTCCTCTCGCCAGACAACGTTTCTCAAATTCTATTCCAAGGAACAACAGGGTTCCAAAGAAACACATTGTGGGGGGCAGGTGCTAAGTAAGCAGATGAGACCTTAGGATCTTCGAAAGTTTCCATGAGACCAGCTCCCTGCCTTCTCTGTTTATAGAAATAATAACTTGAGCAAGGTTTTATATGAAAAAGGTTGCATTATTCTTAAAAGTTCTAAAACCATTGCTACAAACCAAGTAAGCCCTTAGGCAAAGAAATCTCAACCTGAGTTTCATAGTCAGAAGTCAAGCAGAATTGCAGAATACAATCAAATCAGGCTCCATAGGGGAAAATTTTCTTCTACTAGAATCATAAGGAAAACCTAAGGGATTAGAATCTGAGATGTAGACAATGTTCTCATAATGTTCACATTGCCCACAGATTAGCTGCCATCTCTTAGAAACGCATGTCCCTGCAGGACCACACAACAGAAGGTCACAAGTGATGAGGCTTTCTGTATGTTATACCTTCTGGGTGTAAGGATGCTACATAGATACCACATAACTGAACTTGAATTTAGGCATCATCTGTTTTTAACCCTTTGGGGGGCATCTGGACCAAATACAGCCACCAGTAGGATTTTTCTTTTTGTTTCCTTCCCTTGTATGTGCAAAGGGAGAGATAGTAAGAGATAAAATACAAAGAACTGCTTAATGTACATCACTCAAGCTTAAGAATCTCCTCTAGACTCTGGATGGTGCGGCTTGACCCCATGTCATAGGTACTATGTGGCTCTTTGTTCCAGGCCAGGCTAATAGTTTAAGTTGTCTGCCTGTGCTGTTGAAGGAAAAAGGGAAGTTCTTCCCCATTGGGCTTGTTATAGTGATTTAATTCATGCCCTCACGCTGACTGGGCAAGTGTTCTCGGGGCAGTTAGCTGAGTAAACACAGAAGCTCGCAGATGTTCTTTGAAGCACACTCAGATCACATCTCATCAGAACCCAGAATGTGAAAGTCACCAGCCAAAGCCAAAACACAGACTACAATTTAAGTTTAAAATAACAAGGGTAGAATACTGGCTTGCCTATTTTCTTCTTTTTCACTATGGTTGACTGGGTTCTTTTACGGGTGAAATTTCTCAGAGTCTTTACTATGTCAAAGCACAGTGGGAATATCCGAGACAGGCCTTCCAAATCCCAGTGACTGGGGTTAACAAAATTCACTTTGCAAAATAATGACATTGATTTCGGAGGATTAGCCTGACAGCCTACGCACCACACAACATATTTATTACTTTGTTATATATAAAATCTCATTGGGTGGTCATTACCTGCTTAACAGAAAACTACTCTGGAAACAGGTGGATGTTTATAAATTTATTGTACCTGTTTATTTAGACCTTGGAAAGTAGTGTCCCCTGGAACTAATGCTATACATAGGAGTTGGAGGGCTCAAGGCCTATGTCAGAATTTCAAAAAGTGAGTTTTGCCAAATATGAGAGAGATACATAGGAATTCTATGGCTAGAAGAGTTTAGGAGACTCTTCTGAGAGTCACAATGCCCACTAGCACAATAAAGGTTCTGAGAAGTTTTGAATAGAGACAACTGTTCAACAATATTTAACCTAGAATTTTTCAAACTTATTGATATAATCTGCTTATGATCTAAAGACTGCGATTTGGGAAACATGGTTTTTAAACATATAATGTCTCACAATTGCAATTTGTTCACTGTCCGACGGTAGCACTAAAGAAAACAATCATCTGTGCTTAGTAGGGTCTTTATGAGAAAGTACGTTCCAGGTCCTAATTAGGGATACGTAAATGTGTCATCTCTCAATGATGTTCTCCTTGTGTCCCCGTAGGACAGAGATTTCAAAGCCACTCTTAGCAGATAGATTGTAACACCCCAATAAAACCCTATAACGAGAGAAGAACAGAAGATGATACATGATCAATACCCAAGCGCTGAATACGATGTTAGCGGTGCCCGTGCTATACGAGAACCAGGCCACTGATTAGTCCAATTAATGTTTTCAAACTCACTGAGAGCTTTTCCTGGAATAATGTGAGAAAACACTTATTTATAATTGATATAAGTTGATTACATACAATTTACATCCTTTTAACTGGAGTAGTAGCTTGGCCTTAACCCCAGGCACGTTGTGTAAGACTGATCCTTACACAGAGAGAACAAGTCCAACCCTCCTACAAGTCCAGGAGAAAGGTAAATACTTCATGGAGTGGCTTGGACAGAGCCACCTGGGCACTCATGTCTTGTGACAAGAGAGGTGCTGGGAGGGGTGTGGCTTCACAGGCAATGACATGGGAGTTGGCAGGGCAGGGTGAAAAGAACACAGACACCAGACCAAATAAGGTTCAGATCTTGCCTTTCCACTGTGTGACTTTGAGAAAATCACTGACCTTCTCTGAGCCTAATTCACTTATCTGTGGAAGTTTACTTATGTTACCGCATAGCAACAGAGAGCTACCAAGAGACAAACTTCTTCCTGTTGAAGATGCTCAATAAAACTCACATAGGAATGAAAAACATAGGCTCAGTTGTCCTTTATATGCTTACTGAGCACTCAATATGGACAGTTGCCTCTGAATGGCAGGCTGGGGGTTGCAGACAAGAATTCACAGGGGGACAGTTCCTAGATGGGGAGGGGGTCACCACAAATCTCCATCTGTCCATCATTTCTGCACATGCAGAAGCCTGATTTTTATTTGTACTCAGAAGTTTCCTGGTTACCAACTCATCAAGCTCACAAGACACTGAGGGATGGGCCAGAAGCTAATTTCATGACTTCCAGTGGGTGAAAGGCCTGGTTTCAGAGTTGGGGACAGCCATTTGGCCTGCCTTCCTTAGATCGAGTCACAGACTAGAAAGTTGCTTGGGGAGTATACAATTAAAAGACAGGAGTTAGATCGCCTGAAAAATTTCTCCCTCTAGCCAGGAAAGTCAGATTAACTGTTTAAAGAGCAAGGCTTGCTGTCTAGAGAGTCTCATTTTCCTTGCTTGATGCTGATAAATTCTGACAAATTCCTAAACTCCAATTTCATTTTCTTTTTCTTCGTACCAAGAGTGCCAGAAAATTTACAATATACTTATGTGGGTAGAGTTTTCTACAGAATTCCCTATAGGTAGAGTTTTCTTTCCATTGGTTATATTCTTTTTTTTTTTTTTTTGGCTGTGTCGGTTCTTAGTTGCCACACACGGAACCTTCGTTGAGGCATGTGGGATATTATTTTGTTGTGGTGCGTGGGCTTCTCTCTAGTTGTGGCGTGTGGGTTTTCTCTCTCTAGTTGTGGCGCGTGGGCTCCAGGGAGCGTGGGCTCTGTAGTTTGAGGCACATGGGCTTTCTTGTTGAGGCGTGCGAGCTCAGTTCTTGTGTCACATAGGCTTAGTTCCTCCCTGGCATGTGGGATCTTAGTTCCCCAACCAGGGATCGAACCCATGTCCCCTGCATTGGAAGGCAGATTCTTTACCACTGGACCACCGGGGAAGTCCCTCCATTGGTTACATTCTGACGGTAATAATAACAGTAGCAGCCACCGTCTACTGAGTACTTACTATGTGCCAGGCATATGTTAAAATACTTTAACATATATTATCTCCTTTAAACATTGCTTCAAGTCTGTGTGGCTTGAGAGTGTACTGATGAGGAAACCGAGACTTGACTCAGAGAGCTTAAATAACATACAGCCATGAAGATGTGGAATTGAAATCTGAACTTGGATCTTCCTGACATTGAGCTCCTAACTTCTAGACCTTGCCTTTGGTAAGATCTCTCCAAGGTTTTATAACCTTACAAAGGCTTACGTCCATTGGACCCATAGATTCTTCGAATGTTTGTGGGCTATACCCTGGTTCCATGGGTAACTCTATGGACCATCTCCTGCTATGGGCACGTCTAGAGGTGGCAAATCTTTATATGGAGTTCTCTTGTAGTTTCCATTTCAGATGATAAGATTTTCTGATGGCCCTGAAGAGCAGCCTGTGCCTACAGTGGCCACCGGCTTCTCCGCTTTTACTCCAGCCAGCAGGGAAAAGACAAGATCTCAGACTCCCTTCTGATGGTCATTTGAACTGAAGTGTTTCACTGACTCCACAGCACTGTTTAAATACATTGTACACTGAGAAGCCCAAGCTTGTTTCCCTAGGGATTTCTTTATTCACCTTTGTGAGAAGGTGAAGTTAAGCATCTTTCCCACCAAATCAGCAGCCAGAGAAATGCCAAGAACCTTACTGCAATGTTTTTGCTGTTAACAGTCAGAGTGTCTCAGTAGCCAGGTAGAATGGATTCAGAGTTAGAAAAAAATCACTCTGCTTCATATATACAATGGAATATGGCTCAGCCATAAAAAGAAACAAAATTGAGTTATTTGTAGTGAGGTGGATGGACCTAGAGACTGTCATACAGAGTGAAGTAAGTCAGAAAGAGAAAAACAAATACCGTATGCTAACACATATATATGGAATCTAAAAAAAAAAAAATGGTTCTGAAGAACCTAGGGGCAGGACAGGAATAAAGACGCAGATGTAGAGAATGGACTTTAGGACACGGGGAGGGGGAAGGGTAAGCTGGGAAGAAGTGAGAGAGTGGCATGGACATATATACACTACCAAATGTAAAATAGTTAGCTAATGGGAAGCAGCTGCATAGCACAGGGAGATCAGCTCGGTGCTTTGTGACCATCTAGGGGGTGGGAAAGGGAGGGTGGGAGGGAGAAGCAAGAGGGAGGAGATATGGGGATATATGTATATGTATAGCTGATTCACCTTGTTATAAAGCAGAAACTAATACACCATTGTAAAGCAATTATACTCCAATAAAGATGTTAAAAAAAAAGATCACTCTGCTTAAAGGTGAAGTGTTATCTGCAGAATAATACATGATGAGAAGATCTAGGGGCCATTGTTTATTTGTTTGTTTCTGTACATATAATACAATTTATAATTTGAGTAATCATTTTTTATATTACTGTCAAGGCAAATGTTTTCTAATTCACTGCTGAAAGCTCCACTTTGGGGAAACTGGACTGTTATGTGATGCTTTATCAGGAAGTCACTCTCTAGTGACATTCAATAATATTTTCTATCAAAGCAGAATCCATCAGCACCAAATTCTGCTCTGCAGACATGTCTGGAATGTGAATGCGAATAAGTTACATTACAGAGGGATTAGACATAGGATATAGCATGTAATAAAGTGGTTAAACTCCTGATTCTGTCCAAGGAATTCCCAAATGAGGCACTACTGCAAAGGCTAGCACAGGTCCAGAGCTGCTGTCATTAGAATTTCACTTATTTCCATGATGCAGGAAGGCATCATCATTTCTCAGCAAATTCTTTTTTTTTTTTTTTAATAAATTTATTTATTTATTTATTTTTGGCTGCATTGTGTTTTCGTTGCTGCGTGCGGGCTTTCTCTATATGCGGTGAGCAGGGGCTACTCTTCGTTGCGGTGCACGGGCTTCTCGTTGCGGTGGCTTCTCTTGTTGCAGAGCATGGGCTCTAGGTGCACAGGTTTCAGTAGTTGTGGCACATGGGCTCAGTAGTTGTGGCTCGTGGGCTCTAGAGCTCAGGTTCAGTAGTTGTGGCACACGGGCTTAGTTGCTCCGTGGCATGTGGGATCTTCCCGGACCACGGCTCGAACCCGTGTCCCCTGCATTGGCAGGCAGATTCTTAACCACTGTGCCACCAAGGAAGTCCCTGAAAATTCTTAAGCAGCCTATTTTCTCTTCTGCTATGTTTTCCATCTCTTGAATGTGGCATACCACCCATCTGCCTGCCCATAGCCCTTAGAATCTTTGGGGTTTTTCCCCCTCTCCTTGCTAGACTGGGAGTGACATCACGGTGCTTGGTGGCATGTTGGCATGCTTTGGAAGTGGACACACTTTGGAAGTATGCCTACTGCCTTAGTGTAGGTTCTCCCACAAGTAGAAACCAGACAAAGACACAAATAAAAATAGTTCATTGGGAGAAGTGGGGCTAACACCGATAGGGAAGAGGAGAAGGAATATAGGGAAGGGAAGATAGCCAAAAAGTGTATACTATTAAATCCGCTAACTTGGAGGGTACCTAAAGCTTAATTCTATGGGGAAGCTTTGGGAAATGGTGTGAAGCAGAAGCCTCAGAATTACCCCAGCTGAGAGGTGTGGGAGCTGGGGTGTTTACACTCCAACTTCTGAGGACCATTGGTTGATGGCTGCATTCCTTAGCACCACCTGGGGGCAGTGCAGCTTTTGACAGTTGGAGATGGGTGTGGAGAGAGCCCTCAGCACAGAGACGCAGACACTAGCAGTTGGGAGTCAACAGGATCACCCAGGCAGGTCAACAGAACATGGACAGGGCAGTGACTGTGCCCGTTATACCTGCTATTTCTGAGACAGCAAATTTACCCAAGACCATCAATTTTACCTCCAAAACATATCTTGGTTCTATCCATTTCTCTATCTTCTATTTGCCCCCTGGTCCTAGTGAGTGTTATCTCCTTATTGTCTGACTTAAAACCAGCCTCTGGTTTTCCTACTTCAACTTTTAAAAGTCAAATCATTTTTCAAATTAATTCAAAATATTTTATTATAAAAGTATCCCATGCATACAGGAAAAATAAAGAGAATAGTGTGTATCCACCATCTCAACACGTTATCTAATTGCTTTAGTTACTTATTCACTTAATAGCATTAAACTTTTATAGATACAATTGAAGCTCCCTGCATGTTCCTTCTTTTATTTATTATTTTTTAAAGTATTTATTTATTTATTTTTGGCTGTGTTGGGTCTTCGTTTCTGTGCGAGGGCTTTCTCTAGCTGTGGCAAGCGGGGGCCACTCTTCATCACAGTGCGAGGGCCTCTCACTATCGCGGCCTCTCTTGTTGCGGAGCACAGGCTCCAGACGCGCAGGCTCAGTAATTGTGGCTCACGGGCCCAGCTGCTCCACGGCATGTGGGATCTTCCCAGACCAGGGCTCGAACCCGTGTGCCCTGCATTGGCATGCAGACTCTCAACCACTGCACCACCAGGGAAGCCTCATGCATGTTCCTTCTTGATCTCATTCTACTTCAATCCTCCCAGAGGGATTGATGCTCATCATTGACATGCTTGTTTTTCTACTTTTGCTCCATATGTATATATCCTATGCACACAGGTATAGTATTGTATATAAGATTGTTTTACATTTTTTCAATGTAAAACAATTGACATCATGCTGATAAATCATAAATCATTCTGAATTTTTTCCCCTTCATTGTGTTTTTACAGTTGTATCCTTGTTGGTGCATGTAGCCCTGGTTCAATCATTTTAACTGTTGTATAATATTACATTGTACAAATATACTACAACATTCATTAGTTTTCTATTAGGGGATTATAGGCTTCCCCTCTTCCCAACCACAACAAAAAGGTCTTTTTTTTTTTTTCTATTACAAATAGTGCTCTAATCAGTACTCTTTGGCTTTACCAGTTTTCCTTATGAACACATGCGAGTATTTTTGGGGTATATTCCTAGAAATGGAAATGCTGAATCCTCCAGTGTTACTAAAGATTGCCAAATTCCTCTCTAAATTGAACTAATTTGCTCTTCCATGGACAGGATAGAAAGATTCCTATTTCTCTGCACCCTCTCCAACTCTTGATGTGGTCATTATAATTCTTGCCAATCTAGTCTAAAACATGTCATGAGCCTTGGACATTTCTCTGTCATGGCTTTCTGCCCCTCCTGTAGCATCTGGGCAGAAGTGCCTGCCAGGGCTGATAGGGGTGGAAAAGATCTCCCTGCCTTACTTTGCATTTCCCTGATTACTAGTGAGGTTGAACATGCTTTTTAATATGCTTTGCCTTTTTCGAATGTTCTATTCATACCCTTTATCTTTTATACTATTGGGCTGTCTTGTTCTCACTGAATTGTAGGTATCCTTTATATACTCTGGATGCTGACTTTTTGGTTTTATGCATAAGAATCTACTCCATTCTGAATTGTAGGTATCCTTGATATATTCTGGATGCTAACTTTTGTGTTTTCATTTTGTTTGCAGTGACTTTGTTTTCTAGATATATATATATATATATATATATATATATATATATATATATATATATATATATATACACACAGTCAGATTTATCAGATTTTCTTTCTTTCTTTCTTTTTTGTTTTGGTTAAGCTGCATGGCTTGCAGGATCTTAGTTCCCCGACCAGAGATTGAACCCGTGCCCTCGTCAGTGAAAGCACGGAGTCCTAACCACCGGACAACCAGGGAATTCCCCATATTTTCTTAATCATGTGTGTATTTTAAAGAAATTATCTACCAAGAAGTCATAAAGATATTTTCCCTTAAATGTGTTAAAGCTTTGGCCTTTTTATTTAGGTTTTATCCACATGGGATTGATTTTTGTGAATTGACGTAAGAATCTAATGATTTTTTTTCCCATATGGAGGAATGGCAATCCCAGTACTACTTAGTCAGTTCATCCTTTTTCTCACTGATTTATAACACCACACATATTATAGATTAAGTTCTCGTACACATATGGGATTAAATCTGAGCACTCTATTTCATTCCATCGATCTGTCTCTGAGTCAATATCATACTGTCTTTATTACTACAACTTTATATTGTCTTGATACCTAGGAAGCAAACCCCTTCCCCATATTGTTCTTTCTAAAAATCATTTGCCTCTTTGATTTTCCTTATATAATTTCCATGGAAAATTCTGTTGGGGTCATGATTAGAATTATATTAACTTTATACACCGATTTGGGAGAATTTCCATTTTATAATATTGATTCTTTCACTAATGAACATGGCCTATCACTTCCACTTCTATTCCTCCATTTCTCTAGGTCTTCTTTTCTGTCTTTCAATAAAGTTAGAAATTTCTCCATAAAGGTTTATTCCTAGGTATCTTTAAGCTTTTATTGCTAGTGTATATGATATCTTTTTAAAACTACATTTTCTAATTGTTGTGGCTGATGTATAGAATTGATTTTTGTATATTTGAGCTTGTTCTCAGCAAAAGTGTCAAATTCTCGACTTAGTTTTATTAGCTGGTATGTAAATTCTTTGAGTTTTCTATGTAGATAATTTTGTCTTTAAATAATGAAAATTTTGGATTTTTTCTTTCCAATTTTTAAGGTATTTGAGTTCTTTTAGGTGTTTCCTTATAAAAACATAGAGCATATAGATTTTGTTTATTCACCAAAGAGAGTTCTTTATACCTTTTGTGATTCTTGATAAAGTTAGATTTATTTACTGCTACAGAGATTTATTTTGCACTTGCTGTTTGTTGTGTGTTTTCATTGTACTCTTGCCACCTCTTTCCTATTACCTATTGTGTTGGTTAAACTTCTTTATTATATGTATATTTTTCTTAATAAAATCTGGACCTAATCAGTATCCCTCCTTTACTCCTGAACAATGCAGTGACTTTAGAACTTTTAAACTCAAACACTTCCCTTATATCTAACATATTATTACTGTTTGGTATTTTAATTTCACCTTCTGTTTCATAGTCTCTAAGTCATAATTTTATTATTGTTGTTGCTATTTTATACATTTGATGCTTGTCTATATTTTATCAAATATTTTCCAATTTCATTGCTTAGTGTACATTTTGCGTCTCGCTATGTCTTTCTGGGTTTACCGCCGTTCTTTCTGAAGTTCACCTCTTAGCAATTCTTTCGATAAGATTCTATTAGTGGTAAACTCAGCCTTGCTTGCCTGAAAATGTCTGTATTTCACCCTCACTTTTGAATGATAATTTGTCTTTGTAGGAAATTTAAAGATAACATTCCATTTTCTTCTGGATTATATTAACACTTTGAAAAATATACTGTCTCTCTGGTCATTGCTCCCCTGTACTTTTCTCTCTGGGTGCTTTCAAAGTCTTTTCTCTGTATTTGGTATTTGGTATTCTCCAGTTTCACTATTGTGTGTCTAGTTATAGATTTATTTTTGTTTATCCTTCCTGTAACTTGCTGTACGTTCTCAGTCTATACATACATGTTGCATTGTTTTGTAGGGTTGCTGACCCAAATTACTACAAACTTGGTGACTTAAAATGACCTAAATTTATTCTTTCTAGTTCTTGAGGCCAAAAGTAAAAAAAAAAACAGTGTCCTGGGCCAAAATCCAGATCTTGGCAAAGCCATCCTCCCTCCAGAGGCTCTGGGGGCCAATCTGTTCCTTGTCTCTTCCAGCTGTCTCTGGCTGCTGGCATTCCTCAGTTATTGGCTATTCCACTCCATCTTCAAGGCCAGCATCTTTGAATCTCTCTCCATTCTATCCTCGCATTGCCTTCTCTGTGTGTGCCTGTATGACACTTCCTTCTGCCCCCTTCTTAAAAGGACACATGTGATTTTATTTAGGGCCCTGGGTAATCCAGAATAACATTTCCATCTCAAGATCCTTAACTTAATCATACCTGCAAAGACCCTTTTTCCTATAAGGTAACAATTAAGGGTTCCAGGGATTAGAACTTGATATCTTTGGGTGGCCATTATTCAGCTTACTATACCTGTCTATCATTTAAATTCTGAAAATTGTCAGTCATAATAACTTTGAATATTGCCTTTTCCCAGTTCTCTTTATTCTCACATTCTGGGACTCTTATTAAAAGTAAATTGGACCTTTTCATTTAATCTTCTCTTTCATTTAACATTTCTTTCATGCCTTTCGCCTTTTAACTCTATGCAATACATTCTGAGTAGTTTCCTCACATCTTTTAGTTTATTTTCTTTTCATATTTGACTAATCCATCATCTGAAAATTTTTATTTAATTATTATTTTAAATCTAGAAATTCTATTAAGTTATTTAAAAAATCTGCTCTTTTATATCTTTAGAATGTCTGTCACATTTTATATTTAATGGCCTTTCTATGACTTTAATCATTTTAAGTACATTATATAGCTTTTTAGATAGCTTTTAAAACTGGAGTTCCTAGGGAAGAGTATATAGCCTTCAGTTTATTGTACTCTCTGACTCTTGTACATGGTGAAAATTTTTCTTGTGCATTTGTAATTTGTGATTGAGAGCTCATTCTCAGCAGGCCCTTATCTGATCTATGGGAATTTTGTGTGTCCTGGATTGAAGGTATGTCTCTCTCTGGAAGTTTTGTGTCTGCTTCTTCTAGATTCTCCATGGGTATTCCTGTTTGGTACTGGTGTTTGAGTTCCCACTCAACTTGGGGATTCTGGGGAGACGTGGGTAGTATAAATTTTGAACCCCAAACCTTTGTGATGGCAAGTTCTTGGTATTGATTTTCAGAGAATTATTTTCTTTTAACAGGACCTACACCAAGTAACACAAGCTGTCGATATCTACCTGGGTGCACAGGTGGTTTCCCTCCATCTACCCTTTCATGGAGCAGGGGATGCTACCCTCTCAGAGTCCTACCTTCATAGGGAGGCTCTCCTTTCCCATGACTCACTTCTCTTGAGTCCAAGACCTCAATCTCTGTACCTTTCTAGGCATTAAAAACTCTAACACCTGTGTCATCAAGATAACTTTTCATTTCCTTTTTTGTTTTTGGTCCCTTGAAACACTTTTACTTTCTTGGGAGCTTATCTATACATTTAAAATGATGCTTGCTATATTTGTGAAGCATTTCTAAGTGTTTGTGTGGGAGAGTTGCCTCCTCAATCACTATGCCCTAGCCATGCTAGTCTTTCTGACAGTTCTTAGTACGCATTGTGATCTTCCTTGAATCAAGGCTCTGCATTTTAAAAAGTTCCCTCTGCCTGAAATGTTTCCCCATGACTGGCTCTTCCACATCCTTCTGATCTCAGCTTAAATGTCATCTCCTCTGTAAGGTCCTTCCTGATCTCATCTCCATAAACAATTTCCATTATCCTCCATCACACCCTCTGCACTTCCTTCATGGAAGTGATCAGGATCTTTAACTGCCTTATTTATTTATGTACCTGTTCATGATCATCATGCCTCCTAGAATAGATGATGAAGGAATCTTATTTGATTCGTCCCACTCTGTATCTCCAGCATCTACAATAATGTCCAACACACGGTAAATTTCCAATAAACATCTACTGGGTGAATAAAGGAATGTACCAAAGCTGCAGGCTCTCAAGAGACTCCACCCATGTCCAGAGCACACTCACAATAGGGCCATCATGTTCTACAGAGCTAGGAAATGTACATCCCCATGGCCTGTGTGCCTAAACTCTTTCCTCGTTCCCCTGCCCCAATTCTAATACTCAGAAAATCCAGGCCCAAGAAAAAAATTTAGGCCCCAGCAAAAAGAAAAGTGGAATTTGCATACAACTTTTAATTATAATCAAACCATTAGATTTCTCTCCTTGATAGGTCTCCAGCGGAGATTATTCTCACTTTGTGCAAGGCTTGGCCCTAGATACAGGCTCTCAGGAACCAGGTACCTGCCTGCATTAACTGAAGTCCGACAAATCTGTGTCCCAGCTCCCCATGGAGGGGATGCATTGAGCTAAGAGGTATGTGAGTAAATAAAAGTAGCACACGGAATCCACATGAAGTAGCAAATAATGGAATCTTTAAAAAACAAATTAATTTCCCTATTTTGAAAGCAATATAATCACTTTCCAGGAGCTCTAAATACAGAAAAAAGAAACCACTCATAATTTAAGACCTACCATAAGCCTCAGTAATCATTCTAGTGCATATTTGTCTGGTGTTTGGAATTATGTTTGGCTTTTTTTTTGGCCATCATTACTGAGTACTTACTATATGCATGAGTTCAGGGTATACAGTGCTCTGAAGTAGGTGTGATTTCTTACTCCAGTTTTTAAATGCGATCACAAGGGCATAGACAGGTCAAGAAACTGGCTCCAGGTCTCAGGCAGGCAGTGGGCAAGTGAAAGTTTGACCCCAGGTCTGTCTGATTCCAGACCCCGTTCAAGCCTTTTCTTGCAACTCTGATATTATACTGCCTCTTTTCTATGGACCTGTGATCACATTTAACTTTGTAGTTCTTTTTTTTCCCCCACTTATTTTCATAAGCTGTTTTTGTCCATTCTTAGATAGTCTTTATAAGCACCACTTTTAATGACCAGCAGGAGAATATCTGATCACGATTTCCTCATTCAACAAGGGCAAACAGACCACCTTGGGGAACAATTTAGCCTGATCTTGTAAAATGGAACACTTGCCAATCTATGACTCAGCAGTTCCTCTCCTAGGAGCACATCCTAAAGAAGATCTTAGATGTAGGTCTCACTTCCTATAGACAAGACTGTTCACAGGAGCATTGTTCATAATGGAAAAACTAGGAAAGACCCACAAATCCATCAACAGGATGGATACTCTCAGTAGTATCTGAATACCTACAGCTACATGCAATGACATGGGTGAATGTTGCTAATATCATACTGAGTGAGCAAAACAAGTCTCCGAAGCACAAAAAGAAGCAAATCTAAGCAATCTATTCTTTGGACACTCATACTTGACTAGTAAAACTGTATAAAAAAGGCAAGACAGTGAGAAACACAAAATTCAGAACGTATTCCACTCTGAGTTCAATGTACTAACTCATTTGGTAAATATCTATTGAGCAGCTACTAAGTCCCAGCTCCTCTGCTTGCCCTTCATAGACAACAATTTATTTACTCCTCACTTCAACTCTATGAGCTATTTACTAATATTAGTAGCCTTTTACACATGAGGCAACCAGGGCTCAGAAAAGGTAAGTGTGATGCTTAATTGTATGTGTCAACTGGACTGAGCCATGGGATGCCCAAAACATTTGGTCAAACATTATTTTGTGTGTTTCTACGAGGGCATTTTTGCATGAGACTAATATTTGAATCAGTAGACTGAATAAAGCAGAATGCCAACCCTAATGTAGTTAGGCCTTAGCCGATCAGTTGAAGGCCTGAATAGAACAAAAAGGCAGACCCTCCCCCTGAGTAACAGAAAATTCCTCTTGTCTAACTGCCTTTGAACTGAAACATCAGCTCTTCCTGGGTCTCTAGCTTACCCACTCACTCTGCAGATGTTGGGACTTGCCAGTCTCCATCATCACATGAGCCAGTTCCTTGTAATAAATCGCTTTCTGTGGATATATACATATATCTCATTGGTTCTGTGTCTCTGGAGAACCGGACTAAGAGAGTAAATAATTTGCCCAAGTGCCACATGGCTAGGAAGTAGTGAAGCAGGTCTGCTGGATTCCAGAGCCAGAATGCTTATCCATTCTACCCTACTGCCTCTCCAACACAGCACAGAACTAGTCTTATAGGACTCCTAAGATTCAAAGAGAATTTTAAGCGTCAAAACTTTATAATCTGAATGGACAGGCTTTCCTGAAAACCTGTATGATTCTTAGTTTAGATGCTTCACAAATCATACACTTTCTTCTCTGCTGGGCATACAACCAATTTCTAACATCACATTTGGACTTTAACAGGCTCATATCCAATACAAAGTATCCTGCATTCCTCACTGGTTTCCATCAGAGTAAAAGAGGAAGAATCTGCATTTCAAATCACTGTGTTTGTTGTTATGACAACACACAGCCTGGATCTGTTCTGAGAAGCAGTATGCAAAGTCCTAAGTTTGAAAGCATTTCGATTATGTGATTCAGAAGGTTTCTCAAAGAGGTGAGTCTATTCACATACACTGCCCGCCCCCCGCCATCATGCACAAAGATGAAAATGTTTCTTAGCTACCTTAATGCAATGTAGAAAACATAAAGAATGCGCAAAATCGTATAAAAAAAGAAGCTCTCCCAGCAGGGAGGCTGAGCATTTGCTCTTTCTTCCTCGCTCATCTTTACAATAATGTGACAAAATGTCAGGCACCAGATAGAACAGTGAAACCTGATTGCTTCTATAAGAAGTTACTGAGTGTCCTTCAAGTCAACTTTCCTTATTCTTTTACATACATACCCGTCAGTGACAGTATATGTTTTTCATTTGCGTATATGTGTTTCATTCCATAGTTTGGGGTGTTTGTTGTTATTGGTCACTCATGTTTTTGAGAACTTTTGATTCATTCCTTTAACTGTGTTAAGTAATCATCTTATGAATAGAGCCCATTGTTTCTCTCCTATTTATAGAATTTAAATTGTTTCTATGTTTTTATTTTCCTTCCCAGAGTAAACAATACTGCAGTGAACATCTTCATGGACGCCTCTTTAGCCTTTTTTTTTCAGTTTAACTAGATATTAACTAGATCCTGCCCATCAAGGAAGTTGTTCCAGCATACTCTTCCAACAGCAGTGTATGCAAGTTCCTGTTTCCCCATCCCTCACAGATGCTTGATATTATCAGATTTAAAATTTTCCTCAATGGGTGGCTGTGAAATGATATCTTGTTGCAGTTCCCATACTGCCAGAGAGGTTGAGCCTCGCCTTCTGTGTATGCTGGCTTGGCCAATTCACATTCCTTTTCTGTTCTGTTTTGTTTTTTTTTTTTTTTTTCTTTTGCTCTTGGTTGTTAGTCTTTTTCTTATTGATGACTTGAAAATTGTTTATATATTCCAGATACTAAATTTAATTATAGATTGCAAATATCTACTGCCAGTCTGTAGACTGTCTTTTAACTTTGCTCACAAAAAGCTTGTATTTGGAATGAACAAAATTTATTAATGTTTCATTTGCTGATTTTTTTGGGGGGGTGGTGGATGAGGGGTCTTTACTAAGAACTCCTTCCCTTGCCTGAAGACTTAAATATATTTTGTTCCATTTTCTTCTAATAGATTTAAAGATTTATCTTTTGCATCTGGGTCTTTGATCAATCTGGGTTTTATTTTGTGTATGGGGTGAGGTAGGGATATAGTTTCACTTTTTCGTTCATATGGAAAGTTAATTCTCAACATCATTTATAAAAGTATTTAATGGATCATATTTTCCCTACTAGTCTGCAATGTCAATTCTATCATGTATTACATTTATATATTTGTTTGTGTCAATCTGTGAGATCTTTATTCTCTTCCATTAATCTATTAATCTGTTTCTGTATTACTCTCACACTGTTTTCATTATGATAGCATTAGTCCTGGTAACTGATAGAGCAGGTCCTTTCTTGTTGGTCTTTTTCAGAATTTTTTGGCTATTCTTAGATGTTTACTCTTTTCTAGGAATTTTAGAATTGGTTTGTCAGCTTTTGTTCCCCCCAAAAGTCTGTTAGGACTTTGATTGAACTGTATTGAATTTATGATTTAATTTGGGGAAAATTGATATTTATGATTTTATATGTTGATTCTCTCATCAAACAATATTATATGCATTCTATTTATTTGAGTCCTTTATGCACTTTAATAACATTTTTAAATTTTGTCTATAAAGTTCTTCTAAGTCTTTTGTTAGATTTATTCATAGTTAGAATAGATCATAGAATTGTTAAGAGAGTAAAGATAGAAGATGTAAATCCTTAGAACACTGGAAAGAACTCAGTAATAACAATTATTAATACTGTCTCAGGGACTACCCTTGTGGTCCAGTGGGTAGGACTCTGTGCTCCCAATGCAGGGGCCCTGGGTTGGATTCCTGGTCAGGGAACTAGATCCTGCATGCATGCTGCAACTAAGAGTCCACATGCTGCAACTATAAGATCCTGCATGCCGCAACGAAGATCCCATGTGCCATAACTAAGACCCAGAGCAGACAAAATAAATAAATAATAAATAAATAAATATTTTTAAAAATGTGCTGTAGGTGCTTAAGCATCTCAATAAATATCTTTAAAAAAAAATACTGTCTCATAAATTTGTTGATATTATAAACAGGCTATTTTTGAAATTATATTTTCTAATATATTTTATGGTTTGTAAGAAAGCTATTCATTTCTTTAAAGACATGGACCTTGTATGCAACAACCGTTTTTAATTCTGGTTCTAAAATTTTATGCATAAATCTTATTTTTTCTACATAGACAGTTATAACTTCTGCAAATGAAAATATTGTGTTTGCCTTTTCAATTCTTATGCTTTTAAAATCTTTTTCTTGTTGTACTGTATTGGCAAAAACTTCAAATATAATGTTGAATAATAAATGTGAAAGCAGGAGTCCTTGCCTTGTTCTGAGCTTTACTGGGAATGCTTCTACAATTCACTGTCGAAAATGATGTTTGTTTCCAAGTTTTGGCAGTTATTTTATCAGGCTAATGAAATTTTTATCTATTTTCAGTTTGGTAAAATGTTTCCTATTTTTAAAACAATTATAAATGTGTTGAAATATATCAACTATTCCACATAGTTGGATCACTATTCCACATCTGGATGTGGATCACTAGTCCACATCTGCTGAATTAATCATGTTATTTTTCCTTTAATTGGTTAATGTGTTGAGTTACACTGATAGATTTTAAGGCTTCATGCCATCCTTGCATTCTTAGTGTAAAACTCATTAGTTACAATGTATTTATTGTAATAATCTTCTGGATTCAATTTGCTGATACCTTATTTAGGATTCTTCCATCTGTGTTCTATAAGTCAGACTGACCTATAAGTATACTTTCTTACACTGGAAGCCTCATAAAGTTGGTCTTCTTTACTCTTGTGCTTCTTCTGAACAATTTGTATGAGAAAAGTTTTATCTTCTTTTTCAAGCTTTGGTAAAACTCTTTATCACCTTCTGGGCTCAGGGTTATCCTCTCTACTAGGAATTCTCTTTCCTGATTTGAAAAATTCCTAAGTTTCCAGATCTCATTCAAATGTCATCACCTCTCTGAAGCCTAATTTGTATCCTTCCTTCTCCACCACCCACCCCCTTACCCTCTTAGGAAATCCACTGCACTTGCTCTCTCCCTGGCAGCCTCAGACCAATTTGTTTCTTCCATGCTTGCAGCATTTATGCTCTATTTTTTAAAAAATTTATTTATTTTTGGCTGCATTGGGTCTTCATTTCTGTGTGCGGGCTTTCTCTAGTTGTTTCTCTTCGTTGCGGTGCGCGGGCTTCTCATTGCGGTGGCTTCTCTTGTTGCGGAGCACAGGCTCTAGGCGTGCGGGCTTCAGTAGTTGTGGCTTGCGGGCTCAGCAGTTGTGGCTCGCAGGCTCTAGAGTTATGCTCCATTTTTTGGGACACATCCCCATCCCTCTCAAAGTGCCTAGCACAGGCCTTTCTCTTAGATGTTCAGCGTGCATTTGTTAAATGAATGTCTATATAACGTTAATGCCCGTGTTCCACAACCCAAATACAGACACACACACACACCAGGCAAATAGGAATACCATGAGAAAAAAATGTTTTTATGTTTAATCTGTTTCTGATGCTAATTCTTATGATCTAGCCACATCTGGCAGAGCCTTGCTCTTATGCAAGAAATGCCATTACTTAGGCTCCAAAGTGATAGGCAGTGCAGCAAAGGCCAGGCCTGGGAGAGCACAGCTAGGTTAAAACATTTATGGATGTTTTTGGGGATTAATGGCCCGAATAAAGCTTCTGCATTAACATACTTATCACAGAGGTTTATTACTCTGTACACAAGTAATTACAGTACCTGTTACAGTCAGTGGCATAGCTTGGACACAGGGACCCTTTCCCTCCCTGCCATACCAGCTGAGTGTGGGGAGGTGAATGAAGACTGGTTAAGAAGCTGGAGAGCTGGATTTCAGTCCCAGCCCTACTACTGGTTCTGTGTCCTTGGGCTACATGCATCTGTACAATGCATGGACTCTGAGAGAAGGCATCTCCCAAGGAATGCATATTCTAATGGGTGGACTAGACAAGATGATTTCTAATTGTCTGTCTAGCTCTATGACTTTATGATTTACAAGAGCTTAAAATACAAGGAGCACAACACTGAAAGCCTGGCTTGACAAGCTTTAAATTCATTGACAATGGGACTTCTCTTGGCCAAGTTATTTTCACATCGCTATTAAATATGCTTATATTTCCTCCTCTGTGATTCTTTTAGGACAAATACTGCCTGAGCTGGCATCAAAGAAAGACTTGTGAGTGAAAGTGTTCCCCAAACACTTTGTCCCTCTCCCACATACCCCAAGGAGCATAGGAGAAATTGTTCAGTACATCTGGAAGCCAGGGGAACTTACCAGAGGCCTGGGTTTTGGGGATTATCACATATTTGGGAAGGAGTGCAGGTGCCATCCACCAAATGGATGAAATGACTGTGAAATCACTCATTCTTTTTTTTTTTAATTGAACAACTATTTACTGAGCGCTTGTTATGTAAGTCTACTAAGTTATGTGAGAGATGATGAGATGAATATGACATGGCTACTGTCTTCAAGGAGCTCACAGCCTGGTATGGTATTGGAGCAATTCATTCATAAAGGGTTATGAGGAAGCCAGAGGAGGAAGAGGTAACTGACAAACAGAGCCTCAGGGAAGCCCTTCTACCAGAGGTGATATGGAACAAGGTAGCCTTGAAGAATAGGTCAGGCTTACGATTGCAGGGCAGAGGATGAGGGAGGGGGAATCAGTATTGACTGGAGGGAACAGCACATGCAAAGATTCTCAGGTGGCAAAATAGGGGCAGGTAGGTCATTCCTGATGGCTTTGAGATAGTCATGTGACTGACCTCAAATGCCTCCCACTGGTGAGTCATGAATCCATCTCAATGCCCAGGAGTGGTCCTAATGGGTGGCCACGTGTGTGTTGTCATGGGAGTGCTGAATGCCTATTTGTCCTTAAATTATCTTTACCAATGACTATGAGGGTGTTTGGGTTTCCTATCATTAAATTCACTATTCCATGATGAAATATTATTTAAGAAACATATTTGGTTAGCAGCAGAAAGGTTACCTAGGAGAGGTCATTTATTAACAAATTACCTGTTATATAAAAATCCTTGTCCAGAGGTAGCAAGTGCTCTGTGTGGGGAAGGACACAATGAGATTCCGGGCATCTGTGGTGGTGGTGGTGGTGGCAGCCCCAAGACTTTGGAAGAGATGAAATTCCTGGGTTATCTGGTTGCAAAAGTATATAAGAACACCAAGGCCTAGATGTGGGGAGAAGAGGGAGGAAACAAAAAGGGGTCTGTACCCTTCAGGTGACTGTCCACACTGGAGTCACTTGGTTGATGGCTTCTCTCTTCCCCATCACTTCTACATGGGGGGAAGGAGTAATGCCATCAAAAGGTTAATGCCTATTTCTCAGAGAAGATAAAAACAAAAAAATAGTCCTCTCAGAATTCTAAAGCAATCTTGATTGCATTTCCTATTTTTAGAAAAGTGAGCTCATCTCATGCTAAGATGGAACATCCCTTTTATTTAACAGTGGAGTTAATGCCACCTGGGCCTTAACCAACCTCACCTCCAGCCTGCTTTCTCCAAGTCTCAAGCCCTTTGGAAGGAATAACAGCAAACACTTCTTCAGTACTTCCTCTGTATCAGGCACTGTTTGAAATACTTTATATGCATTAACCCATTTAATACTCATAATTGCCCTGTATGATACTGTTATTATATCCATTTTATAGATGAGGAAATTGAGGCTTCTTGCCTAAGGTCACACAAATAGTAAGTAGCAGAGGCAGGAATAAAATTCAAGAAGTCTGGATATACTCCATGCATTTAAACACTCCACTCAACTTTCTTTCTAGGAAGAGTATAAATCATAATGACTATCCAGTAATTAAGCTGTATCAGTTAGCTATTGTTGCATAACAAAACATTCCAATACCCAGAAGCATAAAACCACAATCATTTATTACTATAACTCATGAATTTGTAGGTAGGTTAGGGAGTCAGCTGGTGTAAGCTGGGCTTTGTTCATCTTGGCTAGGCTCATTCGTGCAGCTACAGCTCAACTGCAAGCTTTGTCCTAGGCTGGAAATGGCTGGGCCACCTCAGCTGGGGCAGTTTAGCTCCATAAGTCTCTTATTCTTTTCCAGTGATGCAAGAGAGCAAGAGAAGTCACATAAGGGCTTTTGAAGCCTAGTCTCAGAACTGGCACACTGTTATTCCACCTTCTTCTACTGGTCAACGTGAGTCACATGACGTCATGGAGTGAATGTTTGTGTCCCTGGCAAATTCACATGTTGAAGCCCTAACCCCCAGTGTGACTATATTGGGAGGCAGGGCAATTAGGTTTAGATGAGGTCATGAGGGTAGGCACCACGATGGGATTAATGTCCCTATAAGAAGAGGAAGAGACCCGAGCTCTCTCTCTCTCTGCCATGTGAGGACCCAAGAAGGTGGTATCTGCAAATCAAGAAGAGAGGTCTCAAAAAAAAAAAAAAAAGAAGAGAGGTCTCTCCAGAACCCAATCAAGCAGGCGCCCTGATCTTGGTTGGACTTTTAGCCTTCAGAACTGTGAGAAATACATTTCTGTTGTTTAAGCCCCCCACTCTATGGTATTTTGCTATGGCAGCCCAGGTTGACTAAGGTACATGGGAAGAGAAAATATACTCCAACTTCATGGGAGTTCCTCTCATAACGTCACATGATAAAGGGTCCAGATACAGGGAGAACTGAAGTGGGGCCATTACTGAAATCAATCCACGTAAGTCTTACAGAGGCACACTGGCTCTAGGCTCTTGAAAAGAGGGAGAAGTAAACCTTCAAAATCCAATGTCACTGAAATCACTGAAGGAGGACTATATAGGAACAGAGATGGAACTTTCTATATATCTTATTTATTTTTTAGATGTCAATCTTGTTCTAAGTAAAAAAGACTCATAGAGCAGAGAAAATGGAATCTGTCTAAAAAGATGGCTGACATAAGTGGAAAGACATTTAGGTGACAGCACTTTTTCAATCTTACTGCTATAAACAGACCCAGGCTGTACAGCTTTAATTGAGTGGCATACTTCCCCGCATTTATCATAGATGTTTATGACCAACCCAAAGTTTTCTTCTACACTTATAATGATGTGTCGAAGGGGTAAGATGAGGACAACACTAGCCCGTTTCTCCATTTTAGATTATCTTCCAGAAACTCAAGTACACAGCCATAGAAATTATCTCCAGTAATTTCAAGTTGGCAGAGCCAGGCTAATTATCTGCAATTTTATCTGTCAAAATAGTTTTGAAAACTGTCATGTGTTTGGGGAGTGAGTCTGATGGGAGCATTTCTCCAAAGCTCTGGAACTTTCACAAGTTTGAAAAGGTGTCAGACATTGGTCTTTCACTATCCTTTTTTTGAGCCCCCATGTCTGAGCCATATGGTCACAGTCTGTGGCCGGTGGGAACTTGGCTCTGCCCTGTCTAAGCCACAGCTGAGACCACAGCAATTCCTATAGGTGACCAAGGCAGAGCAACTGTGTGTACAGTCATGTGAATTGCCCTGGAGGCATGAGCATACTTTATCCAAGGACTCACCTTCAGGGTGCACCAGTGTAAGACTTAAGTCCTACGAAGTCTCATTATGGCTGGTGCTGCTCTGATTGGTCAGTGCTGTTCAGGTTGTTGGATTCCTTACATATCCCTCTCCTAACTCTGTCTGAGATATTCTTGTTGCCTCTCCAAATCCACTCTCATCTTTCCCTGGGAGGCTGAATTTCTGGATCAAGTATGCCCTTGCCTTCCAGCTTCTTACTGTGTTGGCCATGATTAGGGTGGTGGCACTGGCAGGGGACCGAAAGGTGAGAAGGAAGGAGTGGGGTACGTTAGTTCCCCAGCTGTCCTTTGTAACAGCTGGGCAGCAGCTGCCTCACCCACCAGGGGCCACAGTTCCCACCAGTCCCAGCACAACTCGTTCTCTGGTTTCTAAGAACCACTGCCTGGCCCCTAGTCATAAGAGCACTCCCTCAGCCCAGAGTACTTCCCTGGCTCTTACTGGTCTCCCTTAAACCTGATCTTACCTTTGTAAATAGACCCTAAATTAAAATCTCCTCAATGATCCCATTTGACTGCACCATCTGTTTCCTGCCAAGACTCTATTTTCCAAAAAAACAGTAGTGATGGTGGAGAACCCAATGATATGGCTTATATATCAAGAGAGACTCCTATTCTATTTGTGGAGACAAGGAGATGCCTCTAAAACAGAACCACTTCCTTCCCTCCCTTTCCTCTCCCTCCTTCTCTTCTTCCTTCCCTCCCCCTCCTCTTGGGGCCTCCTTCTCTTTCTCTCACCTCCCCTCCCTTCTTTCATTCTTCAGCTCTAATTAGAGCCTGTTCTGTACCAGGCCCAGTACGAGGTTCTGGGGAGACAGAGATGAGTTAGATGGTCTTTGACCTCAAAGAGCTCCCAGCCTAGGACTTAACTTATCCTGGAAGCACAAAGATTGCACCAAGCAGAGGTTCTCAAGTCCACAGACCTGGGTCACATCCCAGTTCTGTCACTCACCAGCTGGGTGACCTTGGGTATATTATTAGTCAAACTTATCTGCTGCTGTTCCCATATGCATAAAACAGGAACACTTCCTGCCTATCTCATAGAGTTCTTGAGAGCTTTCAGCGAGATAATATATGTAAAGGACCTAATGCCATGCCCAGCATACAAAGGTGGTGATAACCAGTGGGATTGTTCTCTTTTCTTTAATGAAGGGAAACAATGACAGTATCACTTAGTGAAGGAGAGTGTTGAGATCTTAGGCAAGCTACTTAACCTCCCAGTTTAATGGGGCAAATAGAAACTACCTTCTACCCATAACCCAGAGGGGTCATGATGATTATACGTGAATATGTGATTATGTAAGTAAATGTATATTATATATACATCTGTATATGTATATTATATACGTATGTATAAGGTTCCAGATTATAAATATAGTAAGCATCAACCAAATACCAGCACATATTGTTATATAATGTTGGTGTAGTTTTCAACAAGCTCTTCACTTGTTTCCTTCAATCACTGGACAGGAGACCTCCCCACCCCACCTCATCCAAGGGCCCCTCACTATTTATTTACTGAGAACCTTGAAATAGTCCGGCCTGGAGAATATTGGAAATCAATTTGTCTGCTGAAATGGCAGGGATGGCAAGAGGGTCCCTGGGTCCCAGGCCATTGTCATTCCCATGGATATAAGAATACATGACATTTTAACCCCCTTACGAGCTCCCACACCTTGTGAGCCTACTAAGGAAACAGGAAATCAGCATCATGAACACTGATTCTCTTACTAAGCACACCCTTGTGCTGCTAGGGGGTGGGGAGTCCCTGCCATCAGAACTGAGCTTTTCCTCCATCCTGCCTGTGTGATGGCAGGAGGACATCAAAAAGCCTGAAGCAGCTGCACAGTGTCAGATAAATGCCAGTTGGGACGGCTTGCCTTTGATCATCAAATCCTTACAGCAAAGCTTTAAGTCTCCTGGTATCATTAAAATTAGTTTAAAGGGCGTCCCAACTGCTTTTTTCAAAAACTTCCCTCCACACGAGGAGTTTGCAGGTTCAGCTTTCCATGGATTTCATAAGATTCACCCGATTCAGGTATTGTATGATAGCAATGGTGTCCCGGAGGCCTTCTGAGAAAACATCTGTCAATGCTAAATCTCAGGGAGCAAAATATTAATTAACTTAATATTAATTAAAGTACTTGTGCTGGGGAGGGCAGCACAAGTTACTCCTGCAAATGTACGCCCTGGAAGAAGCACGGAATGGCCGGACACCAGTTACAGCAAACTCATTGTGAGACTGCATTTCACTGTGAACTGTTACATACAAAGCCTGTGTTTCCCTGATGTTAGAAGCATGGTTTATCTTCACAGTTCTGGAGGCACAGGGAAGATGCTTAGCACCATGTGACTCCTCTAAAACTAAACTATGTATGCAAGAGTTTATGACCTAAATGTTTTTATTTATATACATTTGTTCTTGCTATATATTGATGTAACTATTATAATGATACTAATACAGCAATACCTACCATTTCGTGAGCATCTACTCTGAGCCAGGTACTTAAATGCTTTACAGGAATTATCTCAGGGTTCTCAAATTTGTGGAATAGACAAATAAGAAGTGCCATACAAAGGGGTTCCTTGGGCGAAGAGGTTTGAGAAAGTGCCTATTTGGGGCTCTGACCTCTACTGAGGCTTTGATAGGCTCTGTAGCCTGTGTGTGAAGGCTGGCCTTTTGGTTTGGCCTTGATGAATGTCTGCAATAGAACTCAGAGCAGCTGTGTTAGGACCTTAAAGGACACAATGTTTGAGTTTGGACAAATTATCCAGCAGTGAAAAACAGCCTGCTGGGCTGTAGAATGCTCCCTTCTCCCTGCACTTGACCATGTGTGTATCACCCACTGCACACATCAAAACACATTCCCAGGGCAGAAAGCAAGCCAAGGTCAAACACTGTCCTCCATTTCCACCAGAAGCCCCCCAACTCGAATACAGATGCACTTATTCTGTAGACTGAAGTGGTGGTGCTCTGCTTGGCCCCCGTTAGAATCACCTGGGGCATTCCAAAAAGAGACAGGATTCTAATTCAATTGGGCTAGACCAGCAGTTCTCAGGACAATTTTGCTCCCACCCCTCTCACCCCAGACAACAATGTCTGGAGACATTCTTGCTTGTCATAACTGGGAGGAGGGTTTTCTGCTGGCATCTCGTGGGTAGAGGGGAGGGATGCTGCTAAACATCCTACAATGTACAGGGTAGTCTCCCACCCCTCCCCACCCCCCAAACAGAGTGCTATCTGGCTCCAGATGTCAATAGCGCCACTGTTTGGAAACCTTAGGCTAGATCGAGGCTCAATAAGGCCAGAGACCCTGTCTGCCTTGTTGGATGCTGGGTCTCCAGCACTCTGCACAGGGGCTGGCACGAAGTAAGCCTTTACTAAATGCCTGAAGACTGACTAATCAAATATGAACTAAATCCAAGCAATAGGAGAGATTAAAAAGTACCACCTCTAAGAGTCAAGGTAGGATACCCTTCAATTTCTCCCTATTAGAGGCATCACAGAGACTTGAGAAAGATGAGTCATTACAGGATATACTATATATATACATTGCTACCTTATATATCCTTACCTTCTCCCTCCAAAACATTTGAAAAAGAAATAACTTTTTTGCTCTTTATGATTTTCTTGTCTTCTCTGGAAGTCTGTGTTATAAATTAAATGTTTGTACTCCCCCAAAATTCATATGTTGAAATACTAACCCCAAGGTGATGATATCAAGAGGTGGGACCTTTTGAAGGTGATTAGGTCATAAGGGTGGAGCCCTCATGAATGGTATTAGTGCCCTTACAAAAGAGATCCAGAACTTCCCTGGTGGTCCAGTGGTTAAGACACCGTGCTTCCAATGCAGGGGGCGCAGGTTTGATCCCTGGTTGGGGAACTAATATCCTGCATGTTGCACGGCATGGCCAAGATGTAAAAATTTTTAAAAATTGAAAGTAAATAAATAAAAAGAGACCCAGAGAGCTCCCTTGTCTCTTCCACCATGTGAGGTTACAGCAAGAAGATGGCTATGAACAAGGAAGCAGTCCTTCACCAGACAATAGATCTGCTGGTGTCTTGATCTTGGACATCTCAGCCTCCAGAACCATGAGAAATAAATGTTCATTGTTTAAGCCACCCAGTCTGTGGTATTTTTGTTACAGCAGCCTAATGGACTAAGACAGCCTGCCTCTGAAGACTTTGGCTCAGGAGGTGAAGAGGTGAGAACTATATTTAATGGTGGAAAAGCAGAGACGACCTTCTGCTTCCACACCTTGGCCACACTCATAATACTTTCCATGACACTGAAGGAGTCTGTTGCTGCTGGAATCTGCGGCAGCTCCCAAGGACAAGTCATGCTCCTGGATGCCAGAATCCATGGCTACCTGGTAATGATTTGTTCCAGGCAGGGATTTGAAGACATGAGGCTGAGAATTGTGCATGCAAGTACTGTAACCCTGTATCTACCAATTAATGTCTGGGGTTGAAATTGTGAAGGCTGCAAAAGAGGAATAAAAGACTCAGAAATACCCTGGCCCCCCAAAAAGAGAATAACCAAATGCCTAAATGCTGTGAGAAGTCAGGGTCCCGGTATGTGTCTCTCAATTCCATTTCTGTCACTGATTATATACACAAAGTTAATAAGTGGGCAGCTTACACCGGCTGTTAATGGAGATGGTGAGATTTCTGGGGACTCTTCCTTTCTAATCACTTTTCTGATTATATTTTGAAGGTGGTGCCAATAGGATTTCCTGGCAGATCAGAAATGGGTGTGGGAGAAGGAATGAATGGGTGCTGAGAAGAGTGGGATGTCCACTGGCCGAGGCAGAGGACAGATGGGAGGAGTAGGGTGGGTGTTGAGTCAGTTAAGGTCAAGGTGCCTATTGGATGTCCAAGCTGTGAGGTGGTTCGCTGTCTCTGTGAGTCTGGGGAGAGAGTGGCTGCGGATATAAATATGAGATGAGATGACCAAGAAGTGAGTGTCAGTAGTGAAGAGAAGAGGTCTGAGGGCTGAGCCTGGGGACTGCACCATTTAGAGCCAGAGCCTTAGAGGATCCCTCAGAAGTGACCGAGGAGAAGCCAGATCAGAGGAGGAGAGCAAGAAGAGTGTGACCAGCCTCTCTGCACCACCTCCAGGCTCCCTGCTAATCCAAGGCCCTCCCGCCTCTTCCTGGGTATGGCAATGGCCTCCTGCTTATAAACCCCACCCCAGCCAACTCTCAACACATCCACCAGAGCAGCCCCCTCTGCGTGGACTTTCAAGGGCTCCTGCCTCGCTCCGAGTCAAAGCTAAGGTCCTCATGATGACCTGGCCTCGCCGCCTCTCTGCATTCACCTCCACCAGCAGCATGAGGGCTGTCCTCCCTTGGGGATCTCACACTTGCCGTTCCCTCTGCATGGAATGCTCTTCCCCCAAATATCTGCACACTTGCTCTCTCACCTCCCTTAGATCTCTACTCAAATGACCCGTCTCAGTGAGGCCTCCCTAGATGACACTGTAACTCCCTTCAACTTGTATTATTTCCCCCTTCCCAGGGAGGTGGGGTTTCTTTCTTAGAAGTTTATACCATAGATCGTTTTACTTATTTATGCATTTTACTTATTTATCTTATTTTCTGTCTTTCCCACTAGAATATAAGCTTCTTCGGGTGGCAGAGAATTTTGCCTGTTTTTCTCACCACTTTGTCTCCAGAGCAAGATAAATGCATATAGTAGGTGCTTAATACATGATTAGTCAAAATCAAAACTTGCTATAATGTTTATTTTTCTTTACATGTAGCAGATTTTCTTGTAACTAGGGGAAAAATAACCAATGAAATTTATCTATTTATTTGTTTATCAGAATCTAAAATATGTCCATATCCTTATTTGGCTTTGGTCCATTTACCCTTCTTTTAAATAAGCCTTTTATTGTGGCTAGCTTCAAATTAATTTTTGCAGTAAGAATTAAATAATTGAATTTTATTTCCAACATTGATAATTATGTTCCATGAAATTTATCAATTCTGAATGAGAGAAACTCCACAACTATCTTGTTTATGTTTGTTTACATCTTGTGTCCCTCCCAGAACATCAGCTCCCCTAGAGCATGAACCTGGTTCACTGATGAATCCTCAGTGCTTAGAACAGCACCTGTTACATAGTAGGGGCTTACTGAATATTCACTGAATGAACAGATGAATGAACACATGAAGAAATGGATTTCAAAATACTGGCCCCTATTAGGCCATAGACAATACATAAACCAGTGGTTCTCAGCTGGGGAGATTCTGCCCCCCAGGGGACATTTGACAATGTCTGGAGGCATTCTTAGTTGTCACATCTGGGGAGGGGGCGTACTACTGGCATCTAATGGGTAGAGACCAGGGATGTTGCTAAACATCCTACAATACACAGGACAGTCTCCACGACAAAGAATGATACCCAAATGCCAGTAGTGCCGAGGTTGAAAAGCCTAGACCTGAATCAAATAGGTGAGTTGTTACTATGTGCTTGGAGCCTAACTTTTTGGCAGTGGAATAGCAGTGGCTCTCCCCACGAGGAAAGTCTCTTGTCTGCCCAAAACAGTCATTATGTTTTGAAACCCTGGTTCTACTGCCCAGGCAGTAAAGCCCACCCATGACTCACCAGTAGGCTCAGCGTTAAGTCGTCTATATGGGCACCACCTACTACTGCCAGTGACCTGTCCCATTGTGAAAAGTGGAGTACAAGGAGTTGGGATCATTGAAAATTGAAAGGGGTAGAGGCTGGATTCTCCGCTTGGCGGAATTTCTATTCCTTACATCTTCTGACTGCCATTGCTGCCACGGAGAGCATTTTCTTTGAGCCAAAGGAGAGTGGGACTGAGAGCCCTCATAATGCACGGTCTTTCCACTGAGGTACTGGCCCCTTGGACCTGCCACCTCCAGTTCCTACAAGGCTCCTCCACTCTGTCATCTCTGAAACAGACAGAAGCTTATGGAATGGACGATTGATGGATAGGAAACCAATTACCGGTTAAAAAGATCTTGATGGTGGGTTGATTCCCACCCCCACACTATTTTAAAATGTCTATATTACACTGAGCAGCTAGACACCTTAGAATGCCTTCCATTTAAACACCACAGCAAAATGCTATCATTCCCATTAGCTTTCACTCAGGAATAACAAGAAAGGGAGAATGGGTAAGTAGCTACCTTTCTTCAAGTGTTATGCAAGATGATACTTCTTTTCCAACATAAAAAATACATAAATGTCTGGCTGATAGGGAAGATCCTGATACTAAACAAATCCCATTTGCTACTTGGCACCAGCAGACATACAGCGCCACAGGAGTATCTGCTCTGCAAATGAAAACATACACGGCCAAAACAATTTCATTTCGCATAATGCTTTGTCGCTGCTCTGCTGCAATAATTTTACACCTAGAGTCTAAGGACGAATGTGATCACCTCCATTTATTGAGCACTTACTATGCTTTATCGGATCACCTCATCTAATCACACGATGTGGCTCAGGGCAGTCACGTGATCTGCCCAAGGTTCTGCAGCCAGGATGTGGGGCTGAGTGATGCCGGCTCCTACTGCTTTAGCTTTTATTTCCCATTATAGGAATGTACTCTTTCTGGGTACACTGCATGTCCCGGCCACGCACCTTCGGGAGCTGAAAGCATACTTTCGATGATGATCAAGATGATAAAATTTCCACAAGAAACAAAGAGCCACTGGTTCTTATCCACAGTATTCAGGCACTGGGTCTTGGGACACTCCCCTTTTCTTATTATTTTTAAAATTTGTTTTATTAAAATTCTTTCCAGCATTATTGATATATAATTGACACACAGCATTGCATAAATTTAAGGTGTACAACGGGTTGGTGCGATACACGTTTATATTGCAAGATGATTACTTCTTTTCTATCTATTGTTTGCATCACACTTATCTGCGTGTTAACTAATGACCTACAGTCATGGCTGGCTGGGATCCCAGGGAGTATTTTCAGTAGGGTCCAGCTTGCATCCAGACTCCAGGGACTCTCATTGTGTTGAACTGATCATGTATACAAGCAGCTCCACATGACATTCCACAAGGCAACCTCATGCCTTCTGGTGACCATCAGACAGGATGTGCAGAGCAGCTGAGTCCTCCATGGGTCACAGTTCTTAGGGCCTCTCAGTGTCAGCATCTTGCCATAGGAAGTGTGCGACCCCAGTGTTTAAGAAACATACATAGTTTTCTGTAAATATTACTGTAAATATAAGCAGCCCATTTTATCCTGGACTCAGCTGCAGAAAAAGCCATCGACTCCGGCGTGGGGAGGAGGGAGAAGGAAGAAGAGGCTGTTGGTATTGAACTGACTTAGAGAGAGAAATTTCATGGGTCTCCAACATAGCTGGGCTCTACCTGGGGTATTGCCTCTCTGATTTCCCCTTACTTTTGAATCTAACCTCCTACATTCTTTTTCAAATGTGTGTATGATGCTACTGCAATTAATAAAAGACAAGTTGAAGGTATTGCTGAATCCATAACAACTTTTTTCATTGTTATTGATTTTTTCAATTAACAGACCCTAAAGCACAACAGTTTTCTAGCAGAGGTCATTGAAATTCGGGGTCATCTTGCAGGAAAAGCCTGAAAACCGCTAACCTGGAGATGCAACCAAGGTTCCCAAGCCAAGCTGAAAGTCTGTGTCAGCCTCTACCCTAAAAGACTGAACTGCTCTAGAGCTTGTGTAAAAAAGCCTCGTTGATTGGATTTTCATTCGTTGGAAATTGGCAAATCCCGATATGCTGCATGGGATCACTCTTGGTTAATCAGATTATTCAATTTACCAGCCTCCTTTCTCCCACACCCATTTCCGGGACCTTTCCAGCCTGTGTCTGTTTGAATGCATGCGATTTACTCTAAAATCCTGCAGGAGAGTGAGCATGACGCTAGGTATATGCTGGTTGGTTTAAGCTACTCTCCTGGGCAGGGGGCAGTCAGTGGTCTTGATTGGGAATCTACACTTGCGAGTAAACCCCAGCATTTACTCAGAAAGACCACACTCCTGACGGTCCCAACAAAGCTCCCTCATCTTTCTTCTGAGCTCTCATCAACACCAGACGTTTTGCTAGTGAGCTCAAAGAAGGTCCCAAATGGGTTTTCACTGGCAGAAGTGGGGCTCATTATTTAGTATAATGCGTATAAGAAGTGGGTTCTCACTGGTGCAATTAATGGTTTTCAAGATATGTGGTTTTGCTAAAATATCTTCCAGAAGCTCCCCACCCTTTCCTGAAGTAGTTATAAGAATCATGCAGGCACTCTCTTCTTCTCCATTTGGGATGGGCCTTGACACATGAGCCCCACACTGTTCTGGGTCCAGCAGATGGTCAGGGGGATTGCCTGTGCCCACGGTGAGATTAGCTCTATCCACCCTCTTGAAAACTGTCTCATCTGCCTGGGGTGAGGGCTCCACGGGAGGTGTGGCCGGAGCACATACAAGGACAGCAGGGGGGATTTTGTGGAGCTTACACCACACATTTGTTTTAGGGTCTGTTTTCAGCTCACTACTAAATGTTTGCCTGTGGTTCAGGGTTTGGTCTGAAATGTGCTTTCATTATAACCCAGTGGCTAGTTTGCAGGTGAGTAGCTAATTCCCAACCCTCTCCAACTACTGGGGACTGTCAATAGCTACCAAAAAGCACTTAATAGATACGCATGCTCAAATTGGCTTATGTCAGTTTATAACACTACCCAGTTAGTTTTGCAAAGATGAGAAGGTTTTTTTCCCCATACAAGATCCATTTAGAAAACCTGGATAACCAAAACCCTAGAAAATTTCACCCTACTTAGCACAGAGGCATAACTTTAGTATTTGAAAGAATCCTCAATTCCCTATGAAATCAGAAGCCATCTCTCCACCTGACACATTGCCTTGGAATCAGAGAGGCAACACACCACTCCAGGCCTGACTCTCCATGCTCCAGGACTGTGTGGGATTCACTCGTTTCCCTAGAGAAAGAAGACAAACTTCCCCTAGGCCTATGAGGCTATATCTGATTCCTAGAAAACTGCCTCTTAGAGTCCTCATCTACTTTTCTAACTTCCTTTGATCCTGTCCTTTTTTTTTTTTTGCATGAACTGTAGTTCCTCTAGCTATTCACATGGCTGCCTCCTACTTATTCTGCAGGACTCAGCCTAAATGTCACCTCCTTAGGGAGGCCTTCCTGGGTTACTCTGCCTACGTAGGCTGTTTTCATGTTAGCCTCTAACTCAACCCTCTGTTTCCATCACATGATTTTATATTTTACAATTAATTACTAGTTTGTTTACTTATTGGCCGCTTGACCAACCCACTTGAGTGTAATCTTCTTGAAGGCAAAGTCAAGAAAATATACTTAACACAAGTCATCATTCCTTAGTGACTATAGAAACACTTTCATTGTTTTATTGACCTCAAGTTGATGGTACAGCAATCATGATTCAACAACACTTCGACTATAAGGAATCAAAGAGATGGCCCGAGTTGACCCAATAAAATATAGAGTAGGCATTCATTTAACAATGAATCAAAACATGGGCAGAAGACCTAAATAAACATTTCTCCAAAGAAGACATACAGATGGCCAACAAACACATGAAAAGATGCTCAACATCACTAATGATTAGAGAAATGCAAATCAAAACTACAATGAGGTATCACCTCACACCGGTCAGAATTGCCATCATCAAAAAATCTAGAAACAATAAATGCTGAAGAGGGCGTGGAGAAAAGGGAACCCTTACGCACTGTTGGTTGGGATGTAAATTGATACAGCCACTGTAGAAGACAGTATGGGGGTTCCTTAAGAAACTAAAAAAAGAACTACCATATGATCCAGAAATTCCACTACTGGGCATATACCCAGAGAAAACCGCAATTCGAAAAGACACATGCACCCCAATGTTCATAGCAACACTATTTTACAATAGCCAAGACATCGAAGCAACCTAAATGTCCATCAACAGAGAATGGATAAAGAAGACATGGTACATATATACAATGGAATATTACTCAGCCATAAAAAGGAACGAAATTGGGTCATTTGTAGAGACGTGGATGCACCTAGAGAGTGTCATACAGAGTGAGGTAAGTCAGAAAGAGAAGAACAAATATCATATATTAATGCATATATGTGGAATCTAGAAAAAATGGTATAGATCTTATTTGCAAAGCATAAATAGAGACACAGACATAGAGAACAAATGTGTGGATACCAAGGGGAAGGGGGAGGGTGGGAGGAATTGGGAGACTGGGATTGACACATATACACTATTGATACTATGTATTAAATAGATAACTAATGAGAACATACTGTATAGCACAGGGAACTCTACTTAATGCACTGTGGTGACATAAATGGGAAGGAATCCAAAAAGGGGATATATGTATATATATAGCTCATTCATTTTGTGGTACAGTAGAAACTAACACAGCATTGTAAAGCAACTATACTCCAATAAAAATTAATTAATAAAACCAAAAAACAATGAATCTCTGATATAAACATATCATTTACTTTCCCAAAGTAAGAATGCAGAAAAATTCCTCTTACTTGTGTTTTTAGACCCTTCAGGTTTACCAAAAAAAACCCCCAAAAAACAAAAACAAAAAAAAACCCAAAGCTAATAAGGTTGATAAATGAGAGGGACAATTATTCACATTAGTAAGTGATTCTTCTTTTTTCAGAAGGATTCTCTGCCAGGTTCCTTTAAACAGTTGGCTCCTCTCGTGCATTTAGAATCTAACTTGGTTTACAAAAGCATTAATTTACGTGCATATTTTCAGGCCCACTTCCATTGTGAAAGGCTAACTGCATCTTTCATGGGAAGCACATCTGCCTTCCCTCCCAAAGATAATTCTCCTGTTTCTTTTCAGAATACGGTCTTTTTCGAGGGCAAAGCCCGTGTCTCTTGGATGTTTGGTTCTGCTTCCCAGCACCCCAAACATTTTGGGAAGTCAATAAATATTTATTGATTCTGATGAGGCATACAGAATCAGAGAGGTATTTTCTTATATTCTTGTCTTGTTCTTTATGGGACATTTTTATCAGCATCTGAAAAACGTTCATTAAGAAACTCTTTTCTGGGGGGAAAGGGGTGGGGTGGCAGGAATTGGGAGATTGGGATTGACACATGTACACTATTGATACTATGCATAATATAGACAACTGAGGGGAACGTACTGTATAGCACAGGGAACTCTACTTAATGCACTGTGGTGTCCTAAATGGGAGGGAAATCCAAAAGGGAGGGGATATATGTATATGTATGGCTGGTTCATTTTGCTGTACAGTAGAAACTAACACAACACTGTAAAGCAACTATACTCCAATAAAAATTAATTAAAAAAGAAAAGAAACTCTTTTCTTCAAACACTTGGCCTCTCAAAGGGACTGAGATGTTTTTTGGAGGCCCTGAGACCACACGTCTCCAACTGAGCTCTTGTTCATCTCCTGGCAGACATTCCACAGACGTAATTCCCCACCCACACATAATTTTCAGACTGTCTCAGCTGCAGGGCATGGTCTTATCCTTGACCCCTAAGAGCATAGATACCTTGGCAAGATGGGGTTAAGCATGGGACTAACGTCTCAAGATCACAATAAAGAATTCATCCATTAGAGGAGTGGGAGAGCAATAGCTCTCAGGCGTGGTTCTAGGACCAGTACCATCAGTGTCTCCTGGGAACTTGTTAGAAATGCAAATTCTCTGGCCCCACCCCAGACCTACTGAATCAACTCTGAAGGTGTGGGTCAAAGCATCTGGGTTTTAAGAAGCCCTCCAGGTGATTCTGATGTTCTCTGAAGTTTGACAACTACTATGCTAGAGGCTCAAGCTTTTTCTTGAGTGATGACTTTATCTCCCACCTCCTGGTCAAAAGCTGCCTGTAATGTTTTATTGAAGATATGAGTTAACTTCATGGCTCCTAAAAGAGATTTCAGGGACTCAAGACCCCTGGAAGTCCAAGGTTTTTCAGCCCAATAGGTAGACAGGAGGACACAGATGTTAAAGAGGCAATGGGTCCACCGCTCTGAAGGAACAGTAATCTTGTCCATAACCACCTTGGCTTTCCTAACATGCCACTGCCCCCTCTGCCAGGTGGCCACGTCCCTACCCTCTCCTGGACTGTAGTACTCTTGGTCTTCCATGGCAGAGTGGGCATGGGGGGGGTGGATGGGAAGAGGAAAACCGAGACCTAGACTCAGGAGCTGAGTAGCTGGCTTCTGGGGTTGGTTAGGCTCATCAAACAATGGCTTAGCGGCCCCCAACCTGCTCCCATGCAGTGCCCAGGCCCCCTGAAGGAAGAAAGGTCCTTGAGGCTCCCCTCAACCCTGCCCAGGACCCATGTTTCCCAGTACTTCGTCTCCTTCCTCACTAGCCAAGGTGGTCCCTCTACCTCCTCCCACTTCTTCCCAGCCCCCAACCCCACTCTCTCGAAAGCCTGGTCCTCTGTAGTTTCTGGGAGTAGACAAATGTTCTCTGCAGGACCATTCCACCTGGCATTTTGGTTGGCGCTTCTGTCTTTAGTTCAGTTGCCCGTCCTGGGGCTGGTGCAAAAACTCATGCCTGATAATGAGGGGCTTCAGAGGGGTAAAAAGACTTTTCATGCATGTGTGGGGATGGGGGGAGGTTGGGAAAGCGCCCAGAACACAAAGATTAGTTATATGGATATAATTCCACCATGTGGTGACTAAGTTATTTAACTATTCCATTGATAGTGATTTTGATCAGGTACCACTATGAAAACACGAATTACCATAACAATGGTTTGTTTCTGATTTACCCGTTTTTAGCTGAATCAGTATCTCAAAGCAGAGAGACCCAGATTCTCCTACAGGTGTGTAGAGATGTCGGATTTACTTTACGTAACTGGCACTAGGGCTGTGGTCAGATTCATTCCCTCGGGGTCCTTGCTTAGCTTTGCTTCTGTATGAAATACCTCCCCCAGGAGACGTGCTGTGTCTATTGCTCAATGCGTCTTGAAACGGCAATTCATAGTTCAGAACCCATCCCAGCCTCGGAAGCCTTCTCATTTCTTATTCTTTCCTCGTCACCCTCTAAACACCTCCCTTCTCTGTTACCACTCTCCAGGTGGAGGATTCACTCAACAAATCTTGGGGAATGCATTTCAAGGTCCTTCTTTGAAGCAAAATAGATTCGGCTATAAAGTGTCTCCCTTTGGGATGCCAACATTTTAAACACCAGGCATGCACATCCTTTAAGGTAAATACGGGCAGGAAAGCACTTGGATAGTGTTAAGCTTAATGACCCAGTGTTGAGCAAGGAAATTAAAGAACGAACAATACACTTCTGACATTTCTGCCACTTAGACAGCAGCGGCAGCTTTGCCATCACACGTGCAAAATAAAGAACCTTTCTCCACAGAGGAAATGTTCCAATGGAGGAGCTCTCATTTTGCATTTGGAAATGTGTCTCCAGTATGACTCTTCCCTGGGGCTACACTGCAGAAGCCATCTCTCCCCTTCTAGTAGGTGTGTGCGTGAGCTAACGAAAGTCAACATTGTTTATTCCTCTGTTGGGAAGCCTGGAGCTCCATATTAGCCACTATTTGAAATGTGGTCCAGAGGAAGATACGCTAGGTAAGATCTGGACCAGAAATGGACCTGCAGAACATAGGGGCTGTTAATGTGCTTGGGGGGAGATAGAGAGAGAGAGAAGAAGGAGGAGGAGGAGGAGGAGGAGGAGGAGGAGGAGGAGGAGGAGGAGGGGAGAGAGGTAGCTAGCATTTCTCCATTGGACCATCCCACAATTGTTTTTTTTTTACAATGAATTCTCCAGCAGATAATTTGATGAGTTGCTTTCAACAACTATGAAAATCCAGTTGCTGAAAATTAAAGCAATGCTTTCTCTCTTTCTCTCTCTCTCTCTCTCTTTTTTTTTTTTTTTCTCGGTTTGGTTACATAGTCCAGGCAAAGAACCCCAGGAGCCAAACAGCCTGAAGTAGGATTGAGCTGGAGCCCTGGCAGGTAGGATGCATCACAGGTAATGCCCACCTATGCAAACTGCCCAGATTGCTGGGTCTACTTCTGAGCTATTGACAAAGCTGTTTCTCCAGGTCCCAAAGGTGGTTGCGAGGGTCCAGCTATGTTATAAAAATTGTGAGAATTGATTCTGTGTTTGGTGAAACTGTCAGGGATTGAGAAGCTTCATTGGCCACCACATCATGGGAGGGCCTAACGGAGGGATCATTCATAAACACTCTGATAACAAAATGTCAACACGTGCTTCTCGGTAAACAGCTGCTTTTCACAGACTGATGCTCAGAAGTTCAACTCCAGCTCTCAGGGATGTGTCCCATAAGTAAACAGATTTACACTGGGGTCACTGCTGCTTTCCAAACACAATATTGCTTTCCAGAGCCACAGAGAGGTGCAATGTAGTGGTTGAGAAGAAGCCAAGTTTGTCTTTGCCTTCGTCTTCCTTCCTTGCACTGCCCCCTCATAGCCATCAACACACACGTATTGAATGCCCTTATGTTTGAGGTGTCATGCTAGACATTTGGTATATGTTGTATGTACCTATTCAGATTTAGATAAAGTCAGTCATTTGTGTCTTCACGGTGGACCTGGATGGTGAACTTCATTTTTTGCGAGTGACTAAAGCTCGGAAGTGGAACAGAGATCGGAACTGAGATCAGACCTCCAAGCTCTTGCTACCCCACCTTTCTCCTTTCAGGCCTCTCGTACTTCATGTGGTCTGGTTCATTCTGATATAATGGGGCCAAGGTTCAGACACAATCGAACTGAAGCATCTCCATGGAACTGAGAGAAAAGGCAGCACTTAGGGGATACAGTGGAGGGAAGTGGGGGGAATACAGGCATAGGTGGGGTGCATATGCAGGGACAGGAGTCTCCCTGGGACACCTCCCCCAAATCACACGGCACAGTTGGACATCACTGCCTTTGCACTAAGCCAGTGCAAGGCTCAGCTTTTGACTGGTTTGCATGGAAGCCAAGAATTATCAGTGGGGAGTGAGAATGTCATTGTTAACGGCTCAGCCCAGATTCTTTAGCCCAGTTGCCCAAAGGGAACTGACATGGGTGACCAGTAGGCTGGATCACTACCAGGGTAGCTATGACACTTTTCTTGAAAATCTTCCAAGTTTCCTATAGATGGATGAAGAGCACTGACCATTTAATTGCCCAGGAACTTACCACCCTCTGCACTGCCCCAGCAAAATTTGAACTGGGGACACTGGATTGTTAACAGCCTCAATGGGGATTTAGTCACAACACCTTATTTTCTGTTTGAACAGCCAGAGGGGTCCATAAGAGTCATATACCAAATAAACTACACTTAATTGCTAAACCATTTCCACAGACTTCATGAATATGTTCCCTACTAACTTTCCACTGTAAAGGATTATGTTTAGATCTTTAGTTTTTAAATGGGAACAGCTGCAATGGACTAGCAGGCAGCTCTAATGAACAGATGTATATTTCTAGAGAAATCGATTTTCCTTTTTATTATTACGCCACCAAATTTGGTTTATTTCCGAGCAATTTACATTTTAAGCTGCGACTCACTTATGAACTAACAATAATAACTATGTCCTCCAGGTAGGGAAATTTATCTCAGCAAAAATATCTGCTAAGCAATGCAAAATTTTTAGTTATTATTATTAGCAATATACAATAAGAGGAAAAGCCACACATTACGACCTAACTGCAATGCTAGTCACTTCTGCAGTCTCCTTGGAGGAAGTCTTTCTGTTTTGAGTTGGTCTAGAAAGTATTATGTTTTTAACCCATCAGTTCTCAACTGAGCCACTTTTGCCCCTCAAGTGATATCTGGCAACGTCTGAAGACCATTTTGATTGTTATGACTGGGGGAGGGGTGCTGCTGGCATCCAGTGAGTAGAGGCCGGGGATGTTACTAAACATCCTACAGTGCCCAGGACAGCCCCACAACAAGGAATTATCTTGCCCCAAATGTCAGTGGTGCCAAGGTTGCAAAACGTTGCTGTGATGAGTTGAATTGAGTTCCCCTACAAAGATATGCTGAAGTCCTGACTCTCTACTGAGAGAATATGACTTCAAAATGTGACCTTATATGGAAATAGGATCATTTTAGGTATAATTAGTTAAGAGGAGGTCATATTGGAATTAAGGATGAGCCCTTCATCCAATATGACCGGTGTCCTTATAAGACGAGGGGAGACAACATGAAGACAGACACACAGGGACAACACCATGTGAAGATGGAAGCAGAGATCGGAGTGATGCGGCCACAAGCCAAGGAATGCCTGGAGCCATCAGAAGCTGGAAGAGGCCAGGGAGCGTCCTTCCCCAGAGGCTTCAGAGGGAGCAGGGCCCTGATGAAACCTTGATTTCAGACTTCTGGCTTCCAGAACTCCAAGAGAATAACTTTGTTTTAAACCCCTTCATTTGTGGTACTTTTGTTATGGCAACCCTAGGAAACTTATACACTTCCTTTAAACGAGTGAAACTTTCTTCTTCTTAGAATGATAATAGTTATATTTAACTAGGAAAATATACTGTTTCCTCATTATGAATCCCTTCCCCATACATTAGTATGCTAAATAACTCTGTTAGGGAGGGATCACAATTCTCATTGTGAGAGAGATAGAGATAAATAACAGCAGTAGTTGCCATTCCTCCAGAGCTTTCTTATGCCAGCCTCCATGCTATGTTTTTTACACACATCATCTCATGTGACTGTTGCAGTGACCCTTGGGGACAGCTACTATGATTACCTTCATTTTGCAGTGGAGGAAACTGAGGCACAGAGAGGTAAAGTGCATTTCCTCAGGTCCCACAGGCAGTAAGTGGAGGAAGTTGCAAACCCAGCAAGCCTCCAGAGCCCTCACTCTTATCCACATGCTCTCTGGCTCTGAAGTGCAACCAATCAGTGCCAATGGCAGGCCCTCGTCCAGCCAAACTCCATGGCCCTGTTAAGAACACATCTCTAATGAAGAGGGCCTTAATATAAAGCAGTTCCAGAACCTTATCCCACAAGAAAAGGATTCTGAGACAAAAGGAGAGTGGAATCATTTCATACTACATCGCTCTCTTTGAGATTCAAAAATGTCATTAGTAAAGGCTCTGATAAGGTGTGCATTAAAAAAAAAAAAAAAAAACAACCCTGAACCCTGTTTGTTGTGTTAATCCAGTGGTTCCCCAAATTATTTGACCATGAAATTTTTTTTTTTTTTTGTAGTACACTTATTATCTAGATCAGGGAGCAGCAAAGTTTTTCTTTAAAGAACCAGTGACTATTTTAGGCTTTGCAGGCCACATATGGTCTCTGTCACTTATTTGTCTTTCTTTTAAACAATGCTTTAAAAATGTAAAAACCATTCTTAGCTTGAGGGTCATAAAAAAAAAAAACAAAAAAACCCCCAGTTGCTGGCTGAATTTGGCCTGCCAGTCGATGTCTGCTGATTCCTCTAGAAGGACAGAGTTGAGAACACAAACAGAAGACCACTTTGGATGTATTAATACTATTTTTCATTAGGACAGCACTGAGAAATCCAGTGTTAGATGTCCAGGAACAGAAAACCAAAATTCTTTACATTATCCCTGTTCTTTCTATGTAGCAGATGAGAAAATGAAAGTCTGAGCAGTACCTTGTTTTGGGCTGAGTTTGCTCCCTTAGAGGGAAAATGACTCACAGCCAGAGGGTGGGTGGGTGTGAGCCTACACCTCCTCAGGCCCTTGGAACGCCCTCCTGCTCATGAGGTGGCATATGTGGATGTTTAAACATCGTCTCGACATTAGGCAGATGATTTTCTCTCAGTCTACTAGGCTAAGGTGGATGCGTGCCAGGAGTAGTTTATACGGATTCCAGCTATTTCAGAGTCCCCAACTGCCAACCTTAGCAGGATAATGAGGACTTTTATGGTCGCCAAATTGGATTTCCTTTAAAAATGCAACCATTGCTCCCTGGAGTGAAACTCCAGGGTTTTCTGGAGCCAGGGTGCCAGTTCTTGGAGATCTATATTTAGAGGTAGTTGCTTCTTTGTAGGAGGAGAAATGATGTAAGATAAATCATGGGCTCCGAGGCAAGACTTGGAGTCCTGTGTGGGCTCTGCCAGTGCTTCACTGAGGAACCTCATGAAGGTTGAGCCTCCTTTCTGTGTCAGTTTCCCCATCTGTAAAGCATTATGCAACCAGTAGGTGAGAAGTGGTATCTAGTTGTGGCTTAAATGTGCAATTTTCCTGACAACTGCTGATGTTGAGCGCATCATCATGTCTTTATTGATCATTTATATACCTTCTTGTGTGAACTATTAGCTGCCTATTCAAATGTTTGGCTTATTTTTAAAAACTGAGTTGTTTGTCTTTTTGTTACTGAATTATAGACGTTCCTTACATATTCTGGATACAAGTCCTTTGTTAGAGATAGATATTGTGAAATTTTCCTCTTAACTCATGGATTGTCTTTTCACTTTCTTAATGGTGTCTTTTGGTAAGAAAACAATGTTAAGTCTAATTTATCCATCTTCTTTTACGTTTTCTGCTTTCTATGCTCTATCCAAGAAATCTTTGCCTAACTTGAGGTTGTGAAGATATTTCCCCATGTTTTCTTCTAAAAGCTTTATAGTTTGTAGATTTTATGTTAGGTCTATAATCTATCACAAACTAATTTTTGTGTATAGTATAAGGTAGGGATTAAAGCTGCACCTCCGCCCACGATATCCAGTTGTTTTGGCACTATTTGTTGAAAAGGCTTTCCTTTTCCCCTTGAAATGGTTTGGCATTCTTGTCAACCATATATATGTGTATCTGTTTATTTTTCTGACTCTCTAGTCTTTCTAAAATGTCACACTATCTTGATCACTATAACTTTAAAAGTAAGTTTTGAAGTTGAAGAGAGTAAATAGCCTCCTTGTTTTTTTTTAATATTATTTTATCAGTTCTACATCATTTGAATTTCTAAGTATAATCAGCTTACTTATTCCCTGAAAAAAAAAAAGACAGCTAAGATTTTGATTAGGATGGCTAGAATTTACAGACCAATTTAGGGAAAATTGATACCTTTATAATACTGAGTGATATATACCTATACTTATTTTGTTCTTTAATTTCTGTCGATATTTTATAGTTTTTAATTTAAAGATCTTGACCGCTTTAAAAAATATATCCCGAAGTATTTTGTGGGTTTGGATGCTATTTTAATTAATTAGTTTTTCTATATTGACTTGCAGCCTGTGAAATTCACTTACTAGGTTTAGTAGAGTTTTTGGTAGATTCCTTACAATTTTCTACATATAAAATTAGGTCATCTGCAAAGGCAGCTTTACCTCTTCCTTCCCAATTGTTGTGCCTTTATTTTACTTTCCTGCCTTCTTGTACTGGCTAGGACTTCCCGTAATGATGTGAACAGACATTTGTTGACTAATCTCCAACTTTAGGGGGAAAGTGCTCTGTATTACAACAGTAAGTATGCTGTTTACAACTAAATTTTCATAGATACTCTATGGCAGATTGATAAAATTTCCTCCTGTTCCTAGATATGCAAAATATATTTTATTTATAGATGGGTGTTAAATTTTGTAAAATGCTTTCTCTCCACCTAGTAAAAATGATTGTATCATATTTTCTTTTAATGTGTTAATATCATGAATTTCATTAATTGATTTTTATTGGTTAAATAAACCTTGCATTTCTGGGATAAAGCTCAGCTAGCCATGATGTATTACCCTTTTAAATATATTGGTCTGTAATTTTCTTATCTTGTAATATCTGTCTAGCTGTAATTTTTCATTTATTTGCATGTCTATTTGATTAAAATGTGTAAGTGTCATGAAGCCTGGAATCACGTCTCTTTGGCTCACCTTTTTTTCTTATATGTTAAGAATGTAATAATAGTTTGTTGAATGAGTTAATACACGGATGAGTGGATGAATAAATTATTTCTGGTCATAATATGGGAAAAGTACTTTATGAGCATTAAAGCATAAAGCATACACAAGTATGGGTTTCACAGTAGTAGCTCAGAACTATATTGGTACTTTTTAAGGGCTCAGAGTCTAAGATAAAGTAATCAATTTTATTGTAGTGAATGAATTCAGAGTCAGGAGGCTTTAGCCAGCTAGACTTCGGGAAGACCCTATTATATTCTTTCCTCTACCTACGGGGTCTCTTAATGCTCTGTCACTCCCCTGAAGTCAGTAAAACTTTGCTATTTACATGCACAAATGCTCAAGACTCTCCTTTTTCTACAGTGGAAAAAATGCTACTGACCTGATTCTGTGCCTAACTGCACATAACCCTGTACATCTACAGACATGAAAGAATTCCCTTTCACAGTGAGGGCTGTTAAAGTCATATCATGGACGACCCACAAGATTTTTCAGGGATATATAAATATGTCCACAACCTGAAAATATGCTGTGGCTTTAACATATAGATATAACGGCAAAAGAGAAATAAACAAATACATAGTGTCTATGATATGTCACATTACCCAAATTTCATTAACTATTCAATTTGGTATTCAAAATTTTTATGACATTTGAAAGTAATCTGTATGTTTAGTTTTTTAATTTTCTGTTTTGGAAGAATTCCTGGGTATATATGATTCCCTGAGAGATCAGAGCCAATCTTAAATGGGTTTCTAGCAGCCAACAAATTTCAAAATCATCAAAAGTTATAAAAATTCTTACAAAATTTATACAAATCAACAATTGCATTTAATACATAATCCAGTCGCTGGTCAGAGTGTTTAGTGTGTGTGGGGTAGGCCCCAGAAGTTAAGAGCGCCTCCTGTTGGCCTAGAAAAGATCATGAAATGGCCTGTTCTTTGTCTGGGGGGACCACGCCTATTTCCTTTCGGAGATGAAAGCCCATCATGCTTATGATGATCAGGTCTTTGGCTCTGATTATTTTAGAAGTAAAATATCATAAGTTTCCAAACAGAGGAAGGAGTTTTCCCATTCTTCCAGTGCCTTTTGGCTGCTGATGAGATGGCAAAAGCATCAGAGTTTACATGCCAGAGAGATTTGAAGAACATAGGAAAGCACCTGCTGTGATGGGGCAGGCTGCTGGGAACTTTGAGGGTTTTAGAACATGAAGCTGCTGCCCAGATGAGCGACCAGGCCAGGTCATACATTCCTCTTTCACAAACAGATCTTATTTCTCTATTAAATCAAACCAGACTTCCCAAGCCTGTCCCTCCCAATGGACCACAGACACCCCTGCCTTAGAGGCACACCTCAGTATCCAAAAGACACCTGGTGCTGGAGACATCAGAAGTGCATGAGAACCTGCTGCCTGTAGGCCGATGACTGCCAAACCTGGCTGAGGAGTGGAACTTTGGGGAACTTTACTAGAATGTGAACCGCAGGGCCAGCTTCCAGATGGGCTGACACAGAATATTGGGAGGAAGGGCTGGGAATGTGTGTTCTTAGCACATTTGCTGGGTGGTTCTGTGAAGTTGGTCCTGGGCAACAACTGTTCTAGACCAGGCTTTCTCTGTCTCTACACTGTGGACAACTGGGGCTGCATCATTCTTTGTCATGGAGGCTGTCTTGTGCATTGTAGGATGTCTAGCAGCACCCCTGGCCTCTACCCACTAGATGCCGGTAGCACCCCTTCCTGTGCCCCTCCCACTGCACAGAATGATGACCAAAAATATCTCCCGACATTATTGCCACATATGCTCCGGGGACAAATCCCCTCTCTCATGGTAGCCACTGTTCTAGACCATTCTATATTATTAATGATGACAGTGATGATAATGAGGACAGAGATTATTTGGAAACTGGCTTGGTGCCAAGGACTTAACACAACTTATTTTGTTTAATCCTCATGGTAATACTGTTAGGCATTATTTCCATCACCATTTTATAAGGTTTGGAGAAGACTCAGAGAATTGAAACATTTTTCTCGAGGTCATGCGTAATCAGTGACCATAGTTGGAATCCACCTGTGTTTGACTTCAGAGTGGGTGCTGGGGTCAGCTAGACCCAGAGGGGCAATGAGACTTATCCTTATCCTTATCTTCCAATGTGTGTTCTTGTCACGATCTAACAACTCACAACTCCTAAATGTCTACTCCACCAGACCCATATTCTTTAGCCTGGCAGGCCAGGCTGGCTCCACTTCTCATGCTTTGATCTGCTGTTCTGTTCTGACCTTAGATCAGTCTCCTCTCCGACCCTGAATGTGCCCTGCTAATTTCTACTCTGGGGCTATTTCTTTCATGCAGGAGTCTCAAACTCAAAGGTCTACAGGGGCCTAGAAGGCAAAATCAAAAAAGAAAGTGGGCTCAGTACAAGATGCTAAAGGGCAACTAACCTCTCAGCCTCATTTGGGGAGACCTTGGGAATGGTGCGGACTGTGGCAAATTAGAGGGCAGCTGCTTCTCCATCGTGCCCTGTGACAATATGTGCTGGCATTACTGGATTTTTGCAGTCTTTCAAGAAAACCTGGAAATTGTAACAATACGTATAACACCAATTTTTAAAATTTGGTAGGTCATTCAAGTTAAAAAAAAATACCCATGGCCTGGTTCTGGGCTGAATCTGGGCCTTCACTTTGAAGCTCCTGCCCTAACCTCCTTTCTAAGACTTGTCTGCATTTGTCTGAGTCCTTCTCATCCTCCAAGGCTAGCCTCAGGGCCCACAGCCAAGCATCCTCCCTGGACCACTCCTGACTCCTCTCCAGTATCCTTTACCATTTGTACCACAGATCCTGGCCCTTGGTCATGTACATGCTTTGATTTGTCCTTTATTTCACATGTTCTTTCATCTTGTCTCCCCAATAACAATGAAAGTTGCTTCAAGGTATAGGACCCTGACTTCTATTTTCTTTTGAATTCCTTACAGCACAGCACAAAGCTCAACACTCAAAATGCACTCAACTGAATGAAAGTCCTTCCTCACAGCCAACCCTGATCTCTTGTGTTGGCATGTAAGCCTGTTCCTCTCATTGGTCCTTTGCAGACTGTATGGCAGATCTGCATCCACCCTATAGAACCTTTTATAAATGTAAAAACCATAATCTAATCACCCTTTAGCCTTCTTTATCTCTAGGACAAAAGCTCCAAATATTTTGAGAAAATTGTATGAGACCATACACCTTGACTTGCTCAGCTTTGGTTGTTGTTCAGAAACTAGATCCCTGTATACACATGTGGTTTCACTAATTCCTTTTCAGTTTGGAAAAAGATAAAATATGGATTATTCCCCCTCTCTCACCCTTTTCTAGTTAAAGTGATAGATATCAGAGATATATAAAACTAAGATCATTTTGTTGATCATGAGACAGAGAAATGGCTAACATTTGAATCCTCAAATCTTCAACCACCTGTCAACAGCCATTTGGAGTAACATCACTTGAGAACCCTCCAGGAAAATGTAAATTTATTTATAATTTTATTTATATTTATTTACTTATAAATAGGGCTTTGGCTCAAAATTCCTATGGTCTCTGTTAGGTGTAAGCTATGAGCAGACTTTAATTTTCTTGTTAAAAATAGTACATGATCATTGTAGAAACTTTAGAAGATAAAGTTAATCAAAGAGAAAATAAGAATCGTCTGTAATCTGACTACCCAGAGAACTGGGTTTTTTAGAGTCACACACACATATTCATACACACATGTAGTATAGGTATAATGTATAATATGTTATATATATATTATATATATATAGGTCCAAATAATTTGTATTCAAATGGAATAATTTTATACATACTCTTTCAACAACTGCTAAAGCCATCAGAATTTTGTGGCTATAAGTAACAAAACCAACTCTGACCTATGTAACAAAAAAGAGTCTATTGGGAAGATACCAAGAAGGCTCAAAGATTCAAATACTAATTTGAACAATCAGGCCATGAGAAGGCTGGGGGTCAGGTGAATCTTGGTATCTAGGTAGCAAGACAAATTCTTCAGAGTGTTTCCATTGGGACGACTCAGTTCCAATCATTTCCTGGCATTATAGCATTCTACTCAAGATCTGAGTTTCTGGGAGAGAGGTCTGATTGGCCCAGCTGGATCACATTCTTGGACTGCTGGTATAATTGTCCAGGTTGTACACTGCATAACCCTTGGGAGCATCTTCACATTGTAATCAAGGATGGTACAATGCCCCACCAGAACAACCTACATGGTGGCTTTACATGTACATGCTCACCCTGAATGACAGTTCCCTTCCCAAGTCACTGGGATGGGGGCAGGGAAGTTGCCAAAGCCAAGGTGAGCACCAATAGAAGAGAGAGGAAATACTGGGCAGTCAAAACCCAAAAATGTCTACTACATGTATTTTCCTGAACTTGTTATCTTATAGGCATCCTTGATGTAATTTAATATTCTCCCTTAGTTTTGTTTTTTTTTTTGTTTGTTTTGGTTGTATAATATTCTGTGATGTGGCTATACCACACTTTATTTGGTATAATTAGACATTTTTTGTCTATTTTATTCACTACTCTATCCCAACCACTTAGTCCCCAGCACAGAGTAGGTGCCTAATAAATATCTGTTGAATTAGTTTGTGTTCTAATTGTTTATACAGTGTTACAATGGACAGCTCACAAGTCACTCTTAGTACACACTAATGATTATTTCTAATAGGGTGACTAAGTTGCCCTGTTTGCCTAGGGTTTCCTGCAGATTCCATGTCCTAGGCACCATCTTAGTCCTGGGCAAACTCAGTCACCCTATAAGGGGTTCTGCACCCAATTCCCATGTAGTGGGGTCGGGGGGGGGTGTTACCCAACACCATCAAGCA